>NW_027478520.1:300000-600000 GCF_051014685.1 Ptiloglossa arizonensis
CGTTTCTTTGTTCGTTTCACCGTTTCTTTCTCCGTTTCTCGGTCTATTTCTTCGTTTCTCCATTTATTTCTCCGATTCTCCGTTTCTTTCTTCGTTTCTCAGTCTCTTTCTTCGTTTCTCCGTTTCTTTCTTCGTTTCTCCGTTTCTTTCTTCGTTTCTCCGTTTCTTTCTAAGTTTCTCCGTTTCTTTCTTCGTTTCTCCGTTTCTTTCTTCGTTTCTCCGTTTAGATCTTCGTTTCTCCATTTATTTCTCCGTTTCTTCCTTCGTTTCTCCGTTTCATTCTTCATTTCTCCGGTTCTCTCTTCGTTTCTCCGTTTCTTTGTTCGTTTCTCCGTTTCTTTCTTTGTTTCTCCATTTATTTCTCCGATTCTCCGTTTCTTTCTTCGTTTCTGCGTTTCTTTGTTCGTTTCTCCGTTTCTTTGTTCGTTTCTCCGTTTCTTTGTTCGTTTCTCCGTTTCTTTCTTCGTTTCTGCGTTTCTTTGTTCGTTTCTCCGTTTCTTTGTTCGTTTCTCCGTTTCTTTGTTCGTTTCTCCGTTTCTTTCTTCGTTTCTTCGTTTCTCCGTTTGTTTCTTCGTTTCTCCGTTTGTTTCTTCGTTTCTGCATTTATTTCTCCGTTTCTCCGTTTCTTTCTTCGTTTCTCCGTTTCTTTGTTCGTTTCTCCGTTTCTTTCTTCATTTCTCCGATTCTTTCTTCGTTTCTTCGTTTCTCAGTTTCTTTCTTCGTTTCTCCGTTTATATCTTCGTTTCGCCATTTATTTCTCCGTTTCTTTCTTTGATTCTCCGTTTCATTCTTCGTTTCACCGTTTATTTCTTCGTTTCTCCATTTATTTCTACGTTCCTCCGTTTCTTTCTTCGTTTCTGCGTTTCTTTCTTCGTTTCTCCGTTTCTTTCTCCGTTTCCCGGTTTATTTCTTCGTTTCTCCATTTTTTTCTCCGATTCTCCGTTTCTTTGTTCGTTTCTCCGTTTCTTTCTTCGTTTCTCCGTTTCTTTCTTTGTTTCTCCGTTTATTTCTTCATTTCTCCGTTTATTTCTTCGTTTCTCCGTTTCTTTCTTCGTTTCTCCGTTTCTTTGTTCGTTTCTCCGTTTCTTTCCTTGTTTCTCCGTTTATTTCTTCATTTCTCCGTTTATTTCTTCGTTTCTCCGTTTCTTTCTTCATTTCTCCGTTTCTTTCTTCGTTTCTTCGTTTCTTTCTTCGTTACTCCGTTTCTTTCTTCGTTTCTCCGTTTCTTTCCAAATTTCTCCGTTTCTTTCTTCGTTTCTCCACTTCTTTGTTCGTTTCTCCGTTTATTTCTTCGTTTCTCCATTTATTTCTCCGATTCTCCGTTTCTTTCTTCGTTTCTCCGTTTCTTTGTTCGTTTCTCCGTTTCTTTCCTTGTTTCTCCGTTTATTTCTTCAATTCTCCGTTTATTTCTTCGTTTCTCCGTTTCTTTCTTCGTTTCTCCGTTTCTTTCTCCGTTTCTCCGTTTCTTTCTTCATTTCTCCGTTTCTTTCTTCGTTTCTCCGTTCCTTTCTTCGTTTCTCCGTTTCTTTGTTCGTTTCTCCGTTTCTTTCTTCGTTTCTCCGTTTCTTTCTTCGATTCTCCGTTTCTTTCATCGTTTCTTCGTTTCTCCGTTTCTTTCTTCGTTTCTCCGTTTATATCTTCGTTTCGCCATTTATTTCTCCGTTTCTTTCTTCGATTCTCCGTTTCTTTCTTCGTTTCTCCGTTTCTTTGTCCGTTTCTCCGTTTCTTTCTTCGTTTCCCCGTTTCTTTCTCCGTTTCTTAGTTTATTTCTTCGTTTCTCCATTTATTTCTCCGTTCCTTTCTTCGTTTCTCCGTTTCTTTCTTCGTTTCTCCGTTTCTTTCTTCGTTTCTCCGTTTCTTTCTTCGATTCTCCGTTTCTTTCATCGTTTCTTCGTTTCTCCGTTTCTTTCTTCGTTTCTCCGTTTATATCTTCGTTTCGCCATTTATTTCTCCGTTTCTTTCTTCGATTCTCCGTTTCATTCTTCGTCTCACCGTTTATTTCTTCGTTTCTCCATTTATTTCTACGTTCCTCCGTTTCTTTCTTCGTTTCTGCGTTTCTTTCTTCGTTTCTCCGTTTCTTTCTCCGTTTCCCGGTTTATTTCTTCGTTTCTCCATTTTTTTCTCCGATTCTCCGTTTCTTTGGTCGTTTCTCCGTTTCTTTCTTCGTTTCTCCGTTTCTTTCTTCGTTTCTCCGTTTCCTTGTTCGTTTCTCCGTTTATTTCTTCGTTTCTCCATATATTTCTCCGTTTCTTTCTTCGTTTCTCTGTTTCTTTGTTCGTTTCTCCGTTTCTTTCTTCATATCTCCGTTTCTTTCTTCGTTTCTCCGTTTCTTTCTTCGTTTCTCCGTTTCTTTCTTCGTTTCTCCGTTTCTTTCTTCGTTTCTCCGTTTATTTCTTCGTTTCTTTGTTTCTTTCTTCGTTTCTCCGTTTCTTTCTTCGTTTCTCCGTTTCTTTCTTCGTTTCTCCGTTTCTTTGTCCGTTTCTCCGTTTCTTTCTTCGTTTCCCCGTTTCTTTCTCCGTTTCTTAGTTTATTTCTTCGTTTCTCCATTTATTTCTCCGTTTCTTTCTTCGTTTCTCCGTTTCTTTGTTCGTTTCGCCGTTTCTTTGTTCGTTTCTCCGTTTCTTTGTTCGTTTCACCGTTTCTTTCTCCGTTTCTCGGTCTATTTCTTCGTTTCTCCATTTATTTCTCCGATTCTCCGTTTCTTTCTTCGTTTCTCAGTTTCTTTCTTCGTTTCTCCGTTTCTTTCTTCGTTTCTCCGTTTCTTTCTTCGTTTCTCCGTTTCTTTCTAAGTTTCTCCGTTTCTTTCTTCGTTTCTCCGTTTCTTTCTTCGTTTCTCCGTTTATATCTTCGTTTCTCCATTTATTTCTCCGTTTCTTCCTTCGTTTCTCCGTTTCATTCTTCATTTCTCCGTTTCTCTCTTCGTTTCTCCGTTTCTTTGTTCGTTTCTCCGTTTCTTTCTTTGTTTCTCCATTTATTTCTCCGATTCTCCGTTTCTTTCTTCGTTTCTGCGTTTCTTTGTTCGTTTCTCCGTTTCTTTGTTCGTTTCTCCGTTTCTTTGTTCGTTTCTCCGTTTCTTTCTTCGTTTCTGCGTTTCTTTGTTCGTTTCTCCGTTTCTTTGTTCGTTTCTCCGTTTCTTTGTTCGTTTCTCCGTTTCTTTCTTCGTTTCTTCGTTTCTCCGTTTGTTTCTTCGTTTCTCCGTTTGTTTCTTCGTTTCTGCATTTATTTCTCCGTTTCACCGTTTCTTTCTTCGTTTCTCCGTTTCTTTGTTCGTTTCTCCGTTTCTTTCTTCATTTCTCCGATTCTTTCTTCGTTTCTCCGTTTCTTTCTCCGTTCCTCCGTTTCTTTCACTGTTTCTCGGTTTGTTTCTCCGTTTCTCCATTTATTTCTCCGATTCTCCGTTTCTTTGTTCGTTTCTCCGTTTCTTTGTTCGTTTCTCCGTTTCTTTCTCCGTTTCTCGGTTTATTTCTTCGTTTCTCCATTTATTCCTCCGTTTCTCGGTTTATTTCTTCGTTTCTCCATTTATTTCTCCGATTCTCCGTTTCATTCTTCATTTCTTCGTTTCTTTCTTCGTTTCTCCGTTTATTTTCTCGTTTCTCCGTTTCATTCTTCGTTTCTCAATTTATTTCTCCGTTTCTCCGTTTCTTTCTTCGTTTCTTCCTTTCTTTGTTCGTTTCTCAGTTTCTTTGTTCGTTTCTCCGTTTCTTTCTTCGTTTCTCCGTTTCTTTCTTCGTTTCTCCGTTTCTTTCTTCGTTTCTCCGTTTATATCTTCGTTTCTCCATTTATTTCTCCGTTTCTTTCTTCGTTTCTCCGTTTCATTCTTCATTTCTCCGTTTCTTTCTTCGTTTCTCCGTTTCTTTGTTCGTTTCTCCGTTTCTTTCTTTGTTTCTCCGTTTCTTTCTTCATTTCTCCGTTTATTTCTTCGTTTCTCCGTTTTATTCTTCGTTTCTCCATTTATTTCTCCGTTTCTCCGTTTCTTTCTTCGTTTCTTCCTTTCTTTGTTCGTTTCTCCGTTTCTTTGTTCGTTTCTCCGTTTCTTTCTTCGATTCTCCGTTTCTTTGTTCGTTTCTCCGTTTATTTCTTCGTTTCTCTATTTCTTTCTCCGTTTCTCCGTTTATTTCTTCGTTTCTGCATTTATTTCTCCGATTCTCCGTTTCTTTCGTCGTTTCTGCGTTTCTTTGTTTGTTTCTCCGTTTCTTTGTTCGTTTCTCCGTTTCTTTGTTCGTTTCTCCGTTTCTTTCTTCGTTTCTTCGTTGCTCTGTTTCTTTCTTCGTTTCTCCGTTTGTTTCCTCGTTTCTGCATTTATTTCTCCGTTTCTCCGTTGCGTTCTTCGTTTCTCAGTTTCTTTCTTCGTTTCTCCGTTTCTTTCATCGTTTCTTCGTTTCTCCGTTTATATTTTCGTTTCTCCATTTATTTCTCCGTGTCTTCGTTCGTTTCTCCGTTTCTCGATTTATTTTTTCGTTTCTCCACTTATTTCTCCGATTCCCCGTTTCTTTCTTCGTTTCTCAGTTTCTTTCTTCGTTTCTCCGGTTCTTTCTTCGTTTCTTCGTTGCTCCGTTTCTTTCTTCGTTTCTCCGTTTGTTTCCTCGTTTCTGCATTTATTTCTCCGTTTCTCCGTTTGTTTCTTCGTTTCTCCCTTTCTTTGTTCGTTTCTCCGCTTCTTTCTTCGTTTCTCCGTTTCTTTCATCGTTTCTTCGTTTCTCCGTTTATATTTTCGTTTCTCCATTTATTTCTCCGTGTCTTCGTTCGTTTCTCCGTTTCTCGATTTATTTTTTCGTTTCTCCACTTATTTCTCCGATTCTCCGTTTCTTTCTTCGTTTCTCAGATTCTTTCTTCGTTTCTCCGGTTCTTTCATCGTTTCTTCGTTTCTCAGTTTCTTTCTTTGTTTCTCCGTTTCGTTCTTCGTTTCTCAGTTTCTTTCTTGGTTTCTCCGTTTCTTTCATCATTTCTTCGTTTCTCAGTTTCTTTCTTCGTTTCTCGGTTTCGTTCTTCGTTTCTCAGTTTCTTTCTTCGTTTCTCCGTTTCTTTCATCGTTTCTTCGTTTCTCCGTTTCTTTCTTCGTTTCTCCGTTTATATCTTCGTTTCTCCATTTATTTCTCCGTTTCTTTGTTCGTTTCTCCGTTTCTTTCTCCGCTTCTCGATTTATTTCTTCGTTTCTCCATTTATTTCTCCGATTCTCCGATTCTTTCTTCGTTTCTCCGATTCTTTCTTCGTTTCTCCGTTTCTTCCTTCGTTTCTCCGTTTCTTTCTTCGTTTCTCCGTCTCTTTCTTCGTTACTCCGTTCCTTTCATCGTTTCTCCGTTTCTTTGTTCGTTTCTCCGTTTCTTTGTTCGTTTCTCCGTTTCTTTGTTCGTTTCTCCGTTTCTTTCTCCGTTTGTCGGTTTATTTCTCCGTTTCTCCATTTATTTCTACGTTTCTTGGTTTATTTCTTCGTTTCTCCATTTATTTCTCCGATTCTCCGTTTCTTTCTTCGTTTCTCAGTTTCTTTCTTCGTTTCTCCGTTTCTTTCATCGTTTCTTCGTTTCTCCGTTTCTTTCTTCGTTTCTCCGTTTATATCTTCGTTTCTCCATTTATTTCTCCGTTTCTTTGTTCATTTCTCCGTTTCTTTCTTCGTTTCTCCGTTGCTCCGTTTCTTTCTTCGTTTCTCCGTTTGTTTCCTCGTTTCTGCATTTATTTCTCCGTTTCTCCGTTTGTTTCTTCGTTTCTCCCTTTCTTTGTTCGTTTCTCCGCTTCTTTCTTCGTTTCTCCGTTTCTTTCATCGTTTCTTCGTTTCTCCGTTTATATTTTCGTTTCTCCATTTATTTCTCCGTGTCTTCGTTCGTTTCTCCGTTTCTCGATTTATTTTTTCGTTTCTCCACTTATTTCTCCGATTCTCCGTTTCTTTCTTCGTTTCTCAGTTTCTTTCTTCGTTTCTCCGGTTCTTTCATCGTTTCTTCGTTTCTCAGTTTCTTTCTTCGTTTCTCCGTTTCGTTCTTCGTTTCTCAGTTTCTTTCTTGGTTTCTCCGTTTCTTTCATCGTTTCTTCGTTTCTCAGTTTCTTTCTTCGTTTCTCCGTTTCGATCTTCGTTTCTCAGTTTCTTTCTTCGTTTCTCCGTTTCTTTCATCGTTTCTTCGTTTCTCCGTTTCTTTCTTCGTTTCTCCGTTTATATCTTCGTTTCTCCATCTATTTCTCCGTTTCTTTCTTCGTTTCTCCGTTTCATTCTTCATTTCTCCGTTTCTTTCTTCGTTTCTCCGTTTCTTTGTTCGTTTCTCCGTTTCTTTCTTTGTTTCTCCGTTTCTTTCTTCATTTCTCCGTTTATTTCTTCGTTTCTCCGTTTCATTCTTCGTTTCTCCATTTATTTCTCCGTTTCTCCGTTTCTTTCTTCGTTTCTTCCTTTCTTTGTTCGTTTCTCCGTTTCTTTGTTCGTTTCTCCGTTTCTTTCTTCGATTCTCCGTTTCTTTGTTCGTTTCTCCGTTTATTTCTTCGTTTCTCCATTTATTTCTCCGATTCTCCGTTTCTTTCGTCGTTTCTGCGTTTCTTTGTTCGTTTCTCCGTTTCTTTGTTCGTTTCTCCGTTTCTTTGTTCGTTTCTCCGTTTCTTTCTTCGTTTCTTCGTTGCTCTGTTTCTTTCTTCGTTTCTCCGTTTGTTTCCTCGTTTCTGCATTTATTTCTCCGTTTCTCCGTTTGTTTCTTCGTTTCTCCCTTTGTTTGTTCATTTCTCCGTTTCTTTCTTCGTTTCTCCGTTTCTTTCTTCGTTTCTCCGTTTCTTTCTCCGTTTCTCCGTTTCTTTCTCCGTTTCTCGGTTTGTTTCTTCGTTTCTCCATTTATTTCTCCGATTCTCCGTTTCTTTCTCCGTTTCTCGGTTTATTTCTTCGTTTCTCCAGTTATTTCTCCGATTCCCGCTTCTTTTTTCGTTTCTTCGTTTCTTTCTTCGTTACTCCGTTCCTTTCATCTTTTCTCCGTTTCTTTGTTCGTTTCTCCGTTTCTTTCTTCGTTTCTCCGTTTCTTTCTTCGTTACTCCGTTCCTTTCATCGTTTCTCCGTTTCTTTGTTCGTTTCTCCGTTTCTTTGTTCGTTTCTCCGTTTCTTTGTTCGTTTCTCCGTTTCTTTCTTCGTTTCTCCGGTTCTTTCATCGTTTCTTCGTTTCTCAGTTTCTTTCTTCGTTTCTCCGTTTCGTTCTTCGTTTCTCAGTTTCTTTCTTCGTTTCTCCGTTTCCTTCATCGTTTCTTCGTTTCTCCGTTTCTTTCTTCGTTTCTCCGTTTATATCTTCGTTTCTCCATTTATTTCTCCGTTTCTTTGTTCGTTTCTCCGTTTCTTTCTTCGTTTCTTCGTTGCTCCGTTTCTTTCTTCGTTTCTCCGTTTGTTTCCTCGTTTCTGCATTTATTTCTCCGTTTCTCCGTTTGTTTCTTCGTTTCTCCCTTTCTTTGTTCGTTTCTCCGCTTCTTTCTTCGTTTCTCCGTTTCTTTCATCGTTTCTTCGTTTCTCCGTTTATATTTTCGTTTCTCCATTTATTTCTCCGTGTCTTCGTTCGTTTCTCCGTTTCTCGATTTATTTTTTCGTTTCTCCACTTATTTCTCCGATTCTCCGTTTCTTTCTTCGTTTCTCAGTTTCTTTCTTCGTTTCTCCGGTTCTTTCATCGTTTCTTCGTTTCTCAGTTTCTTTCTTCGTTTCTCCGTTTCGTTCTTCGTTTCTCAGTTTCTTTCTTCGTTTCTCCGGTTCTTTCATCGTTTCTTCGTTTCTCAGTTTCTTTCTTCGTTTCTCCGTTTCGTTCTTCGTTTCTCAGTTTCTTTCTTGGTTTCTCCGTTTCTTTCATCGTTTCTTCGTTTCTCAGTTTCTTTCTTCGTTTCTCCGTTTCGTTCTTCGTTTCTCAGTTTCTTTCTTCGTTTCTCCGTTTCTTTCATCATTTCTTCGTTTCTCCGTTTCTTTCTTCGTTTCTCCGTTTATATCTTCGTTTCTCCATCTATTTCTCCGTTTCTTTCTTCGTTTCTCCGTTTCATTCTTCATTTCTCCGTTTCTTTCTTCGTTTCTCCGTTTCTTTGTTCGTTTCTCCGTTTCTTTCTTTGTTTCTCCGTTTCTTTCTTCATTTCTCCGTTTATTTCTTCGTTTCTCCGTTTCATTCTTCGTTTCTCCATTTATTTCTTCGTTTCTCCATTTATTTCTCCGATTCTCCGTTTCTTTCGTCGTTTCTGCGTTTCTTTGTTCGTTTCTCCGTTTCTTTGTTCGTTTCTCCGTTTCTTTCTTCGTTTCTTCGTTGCTCTGTTTCTTTCTTCGTTTCTCCGTTTGTTTCCTCGTTTCTGCATTTATTTCTCCGTTTCTCCGTTTGTTTCTTCGTTTCTCCCTTTCTTTGTTCGTTTCTCCGTTTCTTTCTTCGTTTCTCCGTTTCTTTCTTCGTTTCTCCGTTTCTTTCTCCGTTTCTCCGTTTCTTTCTCCGTTTCTCGGTTTGTTTCTTCGTTTCTCCATTTATTTCTCCGATTCTCCGTTTCTTTCTCCGTTTCTCGGTTTATTTCTTCGTTTCTCCAGTTATTTCTCCGATTCCCGCTTCTTTTTTCGTTTCTTCGTTTCTTTCTTCGTTACTCCGTTCCTTTCATCTTTTCTCCGTTTCTTTGTTCGTTTCTCCGTTTCTTTGATCGTTTCTCCGTTTCTTTCTCCGTTTCTCGGTTTATTTCTTCGTTTCTCGATTTATTTCTCCGTTTCTCGGTTTATTTCTTCGCTTCTCCATTTATTTCTCCGATTCTCCGTTTCTTTCTTCGTTTCTCAGTTTCTTTCTTCGATTCTCCGTTTCTTTCATCGTTTCTTCGTTTCTCCGTTTCTTTCTTCGTTTCTCCGTTTATATCTTCGTTTCTCCATTTATTTCTCCGTTTCGTTGTTCGTTTCTCCGTTTCTTTCTCCGCTTCTCGATTTATTTCTTCGTTTCTCCATTTATTTCTCCGATTCTCCGATTCTTTCTTCGTTTCTCCTATTCTTTCTTTGTTTCTCCGTTTCTTTCTTCGTTTCTCCGTTACTTTCTTCGTTTCTCCGTTTCTTTCTTCGTTACTCCGTTCCTTTCATCGTTTCTCCGTTTCTTTGTTCGTTTCTCCGTTTCCTTGTTCGTTTCTCCGTTTCTTTCTCCGTTTGTCGGTTTATTTCTTCGTTTCTCCATTTATTTCTCCGATTCTCCGTTTCTTTCTTCGTTTCTCAGTTTCTTTCTTCGTTTCTCCGTTTCTTTCATCGTTTCTTCGTTTCTCCGTTTCATTCTTCGTTTCTCCGTTTCTTTCTTCGTTTCTCAGTTTCTTTCTTCGTTTCTCCGTTTCTTTCATTGTTTCTTCGTTTCTCCGTTTCTTTCTTCGTTTCTCCGTTTATATCTTCGTTTCTCCATTTATTTCTCCGTTTCTTTGTTCGTTTCTCCGTTTCATTCTTCATTTCTCCGTTTCTTTCTTCGTTTCTCCGTTTCTTTGTTCGTTTCTCCGTTTCTTTCTTTGTTTCTCCGTTTCTTTCTTCATTTCTCCGTTTATTTCTTCGTTTCTCCGTTTCATTCTTCGTTTCTCCATTTATTTCTTCGTTTCTCCATTTATTTCTCCGATTCTCCGTTTCTTTCGTCGTTTCTGCGTTTCTTTGTTCGTTTCTCCGTTTCTTTGTTCGTTTCTCCGTTTCTTTCTTCGTTTCTTCGTTGCTCTGTTTCTTTCTTCGTTTCTCCGTTTGTTTCCTCGTTTCTGCATTTATTTCTCCGTTTCTCCGTTTGTTTCTTCGTTTCTCCCTTTCTTTGTTCGTTTCTCCGCTTCTTTCTTCGTTTCTCCGTTTCTTTCATCGTTTCTTCGTTTCTCCGTTTATATTTTCGTTTCTCCATTTATTTCTCCGTGTCTTCGTTCGTTTCTCCGTTTCTCGATTTATTTTTTCGTTTCTCCACTTATTTCTCCGATTCTCCGTTTCTTTCTTCGTTTCTCAGTTTCTTTCTTCGTTTCTCCGGTTCTTTCATCGTTTCTTCGTTTCTCAGTTTCTTTCTTCGTTTCTCCGTTTCGTTCTTCGTTTCTCAGTTTCTTTCTTCGTTTCTCCGGTTCTTTCATCGTTTCTTCGTTTCTCAGTTTCTTTCTTCGTTTCTCCGTTTCGTTCTTCGTTTCTCAGTTTCTTTCTTGGTTTCTCCGTTTCTTTCATCGTTTCTTCGTTTCTCAGTTTCTTTCTTCGTTTCTCCGTTTCGTTCTTCGTTTCTCAGTTTCTTTCTTCGTTTCTCCGTTTCTTTCATCATTTCTTCGTTTCTCCGTTTCTTTCTTCGTTTCTCCGTTTATATCTTCGTTTCTCCATCTATTTCTCCGTTTCTTTCTTCGTTTCTCCGTTTCATTCTTCATTTCTCCGTTTCTTTCTTCGTTTCTCCGTTTCTTTGTTCGTTTCTCCGTTTCTTTCTTTGTTTCTCCGTTTCTTTCTTCATTTCTCCGTTTATTTCTTCGTTTCTCCGTTTCATTCTTCGTTTCTCCATTTATTTCTTCGTTTCTCCATTTATTTCTCCGATTCTCCGTTTCTTTCGTCGTTTCTGCGTTTCTTTGTTCGTTTCTCCGTTTCTTTGTTCGTTTCTCCGTTTCTTTCTTCGTTTCTTCGTTGCTCTGTTTCTTTCTTCGTTTCTCCGTTTGTTTCCTCGTTTCTGCATTTATTTCTCCGTTTCTCCGTTTGTTTCTTCGTTTCTCCCTTTCTTTGTTCGTTTCTCCGTTTCTTTCTTCGTTTCTCCGTTTCTTTCTTCGTTTCTCCGTTTCTTTCTCCGTTTCTCCGTTTCTTTCTCCGTTTCTCGGTTTGTTTCTTCGTTTCTCCATTTATTTCTCCGATTCTCCGTTTCTTTCTCCGTTTCTCGGTTTATTTCTTCGTTTCTCCAGTTATTTCTCCGATTCCCGCTTCTTTTTTCGTTTCTTCGTTTCTTTCTTCGTTACTCCGTTCCTTTCATCTTTTCTCCGTTTCTTTGTTCGTTTCTCCGTTTCTTTGATCGTTTCTCCGTTTCTTTCTCCGTTTCTCGGTTTATTTCTTCGTTTCTCGATTTATTTCTCCGTTTCTCGGTTTATTTCTTCGCTTCTCCATTTATTTCTCCGATTCTCCGTTTCTTTCTTCGTTTCTCAGTTTCTTTCTTCGATTCTCCGTTTCTTTCATCGTTTCTTCGTTTCTCCGTTTCTTTCTTCGTTTCTCCGTTTATATCTTCGTTTCTCCATTTATTTCTCCGTTTCGTTGTTCGTTTCTCCGTTTCTTTCTCCGCTTCTCGATTTATTTCTTCGTTTCTCCATTTATTTCTCCGATTCTCCGATTCTTTCTTCGTTTCTCCTATTCTTTCTTTGTTTCTCCGTTTCTTTCTTCGTTTCTCCGTTACTTTCTTCGTTTCTGCGTTTCTTTCTTCGTTACTCCGTTCCTTTCATCGTTTCTCCGTTTCTTTGTTCGTTTCTCCGTTTCCTTGTTCGTTTCTCCGTTTCTTTCTCCGTTTGTCGGTTTATTTCTTCGTTTCTCCATTTATTTCTCCGATTCTCCGTTTCTTTCTTCGTTTCTCAGTTTCTTTCTTCGTTTCTCCGTTTCTTTCATCGTTTCTTCGTTTCTCCGTTTCATTCTTCGTTTCTCCGTTTCTTTCTTCGTTTCTCAGTTTCTTTCTTCGTTTCTCCGTTTCTTTCATTGTTTCTTCGTTTCTCCGTTTCTTTCTTCGTTTCTCCGTTTATATCTTCGTTTCTCCATTTATTTCTCCGTTTCTTTGTTCGTTTCTCCGATTATTTCTTCGTTTCTCCATTTATTTCTCAGTTTCTCCGTTTATTTCTTCGTTTCTCCATTTATTTCTCCGATTCTCCGTTTCTTTCTTCGTTTCTTCGTTTCTTTCTTCGTTTCTCCGTTCCTTTCTTCGTTTCTCCGTTTCTTTCTACGTTTCTCCGTTTCTTTCTTCGTTTCTCCGTTTATATCTTCGTTTCTCCATTTATTTCTCCGTTTCTTTCTTCGTTTCTCCGTTTCATTCTTCATTTCTCCGTTTCTTTCTTCGTTTCTCCGTTTATTTTCTCGTTTCTCCGTTTCATTCTTCGTTTCTCCATTTATTTCTCCGTTTCTCCGTTTCTTTCTTCGTTTCTTCCTTTCTTTGTTCGTTTCTCCTTTCTTTGTTCGTTTCTCCGTTTCTTTCTTCGTTTCTTCCTTTCTTTGTTCGTTTCTCCGTTTCTTTGTTCGTTTCTCCGTTTATTTCTTCGTTTCTCCATTTATTTCCCACTTTCTCCGTTTCATTCTTCGTTTCTCCATTTATTTCTCCGTTTCTCCATTTATTTCTCCGATTCTCCGTTTCTTTCTTCGTTTCAGCGTTTCTTTGTTCGTTTCTCCGTTTCTTTGTGCGTTTCTCCGTTTCTTTGTTCGTGTCTCCGTTTCGTTGTTCGTTTCTCCGTTTCTTTCTTCGTTTCTTCGTTTCTCCGTTTCTTTCTTCGTTTCTCCGTTTCTTTGTTCGTTTCTCCGTTTATTTCTTCGTTTCTCCATTTATTTCTCCGTTTCTCCGTTTATTTCTTCGTTTCTCCATTTATTTCTCCGTTTCTCCGTTTCTTTCTTCGTTTCTTCCTTTCTTTGTTCGTTTCTCCGTTTCTTTGTTCGTTTCTCCGTTTCTTTCTTCGTTTCTTCCTTTCTTTGTTCGTTTCTCAGTTTCTTTGTTCGTTTCTCCGTTTCTTTCTTCGTTTCTCCGTTTCTTGCTTCGTTTCTCCGTTTCTTTCTTCGTTTCTCCGTTTATATCTTCGTTTCTCCATTTATTTCTCCGTTTCTTTCTTCGTTTCTCCGTTTCATTCTTCATTTCTCCGTTTCTTTCTTCGTTTCTCCGTTTCTTTGTTCGTTTCTCCGTTTCTTTCTTTGTTTCTCCGTTTCTTTCTTCATTTCTCCGTTTATTTCTTCGTTTCTCCGTTTCATTCTTCGTTTCTCCATTTATTTCTCCGTTTCTCCGTTTCTTTCTTCGTTTCTTCCTTTCTTTGTTCGTTTCTCCGTTTCTTTGTTCGTTTCTCCGTTTCTTTCTTCGATTCTCCGTTTCTTTGTTCGTTTCTCCTTTCTTTCTTCGTTTCTCCGTTTCTTTCTTCGTTTCTTCCTTTCTTTGTTCGTTTCTCCGTTTCTTTGTTCGTTTCTCCGTTTATTTCTTCGTTTCTGCATTTATTTCTCAGTTTCTCCGTTTCATTCTTCGTTTCTCCATTTATTTCTCCGTTTCTCCATTTATTTCTCCGATTCTCCGTTTCTGCGTTTCTTTGTTCGTTTCTCCGTTTCTTTGTGCGTTTCTCCGTTTCTTTGTTCGTTTCTCCGTTTCTTTCTTCGTTTCTTCGTTTCTGTCTTCGTTTCTGCGTTTCTTTCTTCGTTTCTCCGTTTATTTCTTCGTTTCTCCATTTATTTCTCCGTTTCTCGGTTTATTTCTTCGTTTCTCCGTTTCTCCGTTTCTTTTTTCGATTCTCCGTTTCTTTCTTCATTTCTCCGTTTCTTTCTTCGTTTCTCCGTTTCTTTCTTCGTTTCTCCGTTTCTTTCTTCGTTTCTCCGTTTATTTCTTCGTTTCTCCATTTATTTCTCCGTTTCTCGGTTTCTTTCTTCGTTACTCCGGTTCTTTCTTCGTTTCTCGGTTTCTTTCTTCGTTTCTCCGTTTCATTCTTCGTTTCTCCGTTTCTTTGTTCGTTTCTCCGTTTATTTCTTCGTTTCTCCATTTATTTCCCACTTTCTCCGTTTCATTCTTCGTTTCTCCATTTATTTCTCCGTTTCTCCATTTATTTCTCCGATTCTCCGTTTCTTTCTTCGTTTCAGCGTTTCTTTGTTCGTTTCTCCGTTTCTTTGTGCGTTTCTCCGTTTCTTTGTTCGTGTCTCCGTTTCGTTGTTCGTTTCTCCGTTTCTTTCTTCGTTTCTTCGTTTCTCCGTTTCTTTCTTCGTTTCTCCGTTTCTTTGTTCGTTTCTCCGTTTCTTTGTTCGTTTCTCCGTTTATTTCTTCGTTTCTCCATTTATTTCTCCGTTTCTCCGTTTATTTCTTCGTTTCTCCATTTATTTCTCCGTTTCTCCGTTTCTTTCTTCGTTTCTTCCTTTCTTTGTTCGTTTCTCCGTTTCTTTGTTCGTTTCTCCGTTTCTTTCTTCGTTTCTTCCTTTCTTTGTTCGTTTCTCAGTTTCTTTGTTCGTTTCTCCGTTTCTTTCTTCGTTTCTCCGTTTCTTGCTTCGTTTCTCCGTTTCTTTCTTCGTTTCTCCGTTTATATCTTCGTTTCTCCATTTATTTCTCCGTTTCTTTCTTCGTTTCTCCGTTTCATTCTTCATTTCTCCGTTTCTTTCTTCGTTTCTCCGTTTCTTTGTTCGTTTCTCCGTTTCTTTCTTTGTTTCTCCGTTTCTTTCTTCATTTCTCCGTTTATTTCTTCGTTTCTCCGTTTCATTCTTCGTTTCTCCATTTATTTCTCCGTTTCTCCGTTTCTTTCTTCGTTTCTTCCTTTCTTTGTTCGTTTCTCCGTTTCTTTGTTCGTTTCTCCGTTTCTTTCTTCGATTCTCCGTTTCTTTGTTCGTTTCTCCTTTCTTTCTTCGTTTCTCCGTTTCTTTCTTCGTTTCTTCCTTTCTTTGTTCGTTTCTCCGTTTCTTTGTTCGTTTCTCCGTTTATTTCTTCGTTTCTGCATTTATTTCTCAGTTTCTCCGTTTCATTCTTCGTTTCTCCATTTATTTCTCCGTTTCTCCATTTATTTCTCCGATTCTCCGTTTCTGCGTTTCTTTGTTCGTTTCTCCGTTTCTTTGTGCGTTTCTCCGTTTCTTTGTTCGTTTCTCCGTTTCTTTCTTCGTTTCTTCGTTTCTGTCTTCGTTTCTGCGTTTCTTTCTTCGTTTCTCCGTTTATTTCTTCGTTTCTCCATTTATTTCTCCGTTTCTCGGTTTATTTCTTCGTTTCTCCGTTTCTCCGTTTCTTTTTTCGATTCTCCGTTTCTTTCTTCATTTCTCCGTTTCTTTCTTCGTTTCTCCGTTTCTTTCTTCGTTTCTCCGTTTCTTTCTTCGTTTCTCCGTTTATTTCTTCGTTTCTCCATTTATTTCTCCGTTTCTCGGTTTCTTTCTTCGTTACTCCGGTTCTTTCTTCGTTTCTCGGTTTCTTTCTTCGTTTCTCCGTTTCATTCTTCGTTTCTCCGTTTCTTTGTTCGTTTCTCCGTTTATTTCTTCGTTTCTCCATTTATTTCTCCGTTTCTCCGTTTATTTCTACGTTTCTCCATTTATTTCTCCGATTCTCCGTTTCTTTCTTCGTTTCACCGTTTCTTTCTTCGTTTCTCGGTTCCTTTGTTCGTTTCTCCGTTTCTTTCTTCGTTTCTCCATTTATATCTTCGTTTCTCCATTTATTTCTCCGTTTCTTTCTTCGTTTCTCCGTTTCATTCTTCATTTCTCCGTTTCTTTCTTCGTTTCACCGTTTCTTTCTTCGATTCTCCGTTTCCTTCTTCATTTCTCCGTTTCTTTCTTCGTTTCTCCGTTTGTTTCTTCGTTTCTCCGTTTCTTTCTTCGTTTCTCCGTTTCTTTCTTCGTTTCTCCGTTTATTTCTTCGTTTCTCCATTTATTTCTCCGTTTCTCGGTTTCTTTCTTCGTTACTCCGGTTCTTTCTTCGTTTCTCGGTTTCTTTCTTCGTTTCTCCGTTTCTTTGTCCGTTTCTCCGTTTCTTTCTTGGTTTCTCCGTTTCTTTCTTCATTTCTCCGTTTATTTCTTCGTTTCTCCGTTTCATTCTTCGTTTCTCCATTTATTTCTCCGTTTCTCCGTTTCTTTCTTCGTTTCTCCGTTTCTTTCTTCGTTTCTCCGTTTCTTTCTTCGATTCTCCGTTTCTTTCTTCATTTCTCCGTTTCTTTCTTCGTTTCTCCGTTTCTTTCTTCGTTTCTCCGTTTCTTTGTTCGTTTCTCCGCTTCTTTGTTCGTTTCTCCGTTTCTTTCTTCGTTTCTCCATTTATTTCTCCGTTTCTCGGTTTCTTTCTTCGTTACTCCGGTTCTTTCTTCGTTTCTCGGTTTCCTTCTTCGTTTCTCCGTTTCTTTGTTCGTTTCTCCGTTTATTTCTTCGTTTCTTCATTTATTTCTCCGTTTCTCCGTTTATTTCTTCGTTTCTCCATTTATTTCTCCGATTCTCCGTTTCTTTCTTCGTTTCTCCGTTTCTTTGTTCGTTTCTCGCTTCCTTTGTTCGTTTCTCCGTTTCTTTCTTCGTTTCTCCGTTTCATTCTTCATTTCTCCGTTTCTTTCTTCGTTTCTCCGTTTCCTTCTTCGATTCTCCGTTTCTTTCTTCATTTCTCCGTTTCTTTCTTCGTTTCTCCGTTTCTTTCTTCGTTTCTCCGTTTCTTTCTTCGTTTCTCCGTTTCTTTCTTCGTTTCTCCATTTATTTCTCCGTTTCTCGGTTTCTTTCTTCGTTACTCCGGTTCTTTCTTCGTTTCTCGGTTTCTTTCTTCGTTTCTCCGTTTCTTGTACGTTTCTCCGTTTCTTTCTTCGTTTCTTCGTTGCTCCGTTTCTATCTTCGTTTCTCCGTTTGTTTCCTCGTTTCTGCATTTATTTCTCCGTTTCTCCGTTTGTTTCTTCGTTTCTCCCTTTCTTTGTTCGTTTCTCCGTTTCTTTGTTCGTTTCTCCGTTTCTTTCTTCGTTTCTCCGTTTCTTTCTTCGTTTCTCCGTTTCTTTCTCCGTTTCTCCGTTTCTTTCTCCGTTTCTCGGTTTGTTTCTTCGTTTCTCCATTTATTTCTCCGATTCTCCGTTTCTCGGTTTATTTCTTCGTTTCTCCATTTATTTCTCCGATTCCCGCTTCTTTTTTCGTTTCTTCGTTTCTTTCTTCGTTACTCCGTTCCTTTCATCTTTTCTCCGTTTCTTTGTTCGTTTCTCCGTTTCTTTGTTCGTTTCTCCGTTTCTTTGTTCGTTTCTCCGTTTCTTTCTCCGTTTCTCGGTTTATTTCTTCGTTTCTCCATTTATTTCTCCGTTTCTCGGTTTATTTCTTCGTTTCTCCATTTATTTCTCCGATTCTCCGTTTCTTTCTTCGTTTCTCAGTTTCTTTCTTCGTTTCTCCGTTTCTTTCATCGTTTCTTCGTTTCTCCGTTTCTTTCTTCGTTTCTCCGTTTATATCTTCGTTTCTCCATTTATTTCTCCGTTTCTTTGTTCGTTTCTCCGTTTCTTTCTCCGCTTCTCGATTTATTTCTTCGTTTCTCCATTTATTTCTCCGATTCTCCGATTCTTTCTTCGTTTCTCCGATTCTTTCTTCTTTTCTCCGTTTCTTTCTTCGTTTCTCCGTTTCTTTCTTCGTTTCTCCGTTTCTTTCTTCGTTACTCCGTTCCTTTCATCGTTTCTCCGTTTCTTTCTTCGTTTCTCCGTTTCTTTCTTCGTTTCTCCGTTTCTTTGTTCGTTTCTCCGTTTATTTCTTCGTTTCTCCATTTATTTCTCCGTTTCTCCGTTTATTTCTTCGTTTCTCCATTTATTTCTCCGATTCTCCGTTTCTTTCTTCGTTTCTCCGTTTCTTTCTTCGTTTCTCGGTTCCTTTGTTCGTTTCTCCGTTTCTTTGTTCGTTTCTCCGTTTATTTCTTCGTTTCTCCATTTATTTCTCCGTTTCTCCGTTTATTTCTTCGTTTCTCCATTTATTTCTCCGATTCTCCGCTTCTTTCTTCGTTTCACCGTTCCTTTCTTCGTTTCTCGGTTTCTTTGTTCGTTTCTCCGTTTCTTTCTTCGTTTCTCCGTTTATATCTTCGTTTCTCCATTTATTTCTCCGTTTCTTTCTTCGTTTCTCCGTTTCATTCTTCATTTCTCCGTTTCTTTCTTCGTTTCACCGTTTCTTTCTTCGATTCTCCGTTTCTTTCTTCATTTCTCCGTTTCTTTCTTCGTTTCTCCGTTTCTTTCTTCGTTTCTCCGTTTCTTTCTTCGTTTCTCCGTTTATTTCTTCGTTTCTCCATTTATATCTCCGTTTCTCGGTTTCTTTCTTCGTTACTCCGGTTCTTTCTTCGTTTCTCGGTTTCTTTCTTCGTTTCTCCGTTTCTTTGTCCGTTTCTCCGTTTCTTTCTTTGTTTCTCCGTTTATTTCTTCATTTCTCCGTTTATTTCTTCGTTTCTCCGTTTCATTCTTCGTTTCTCCATTTATTTCTCCGTTTCTCCGTTTCTTTCTTCGTTTCTTCCTTTCTTTGTTCGTTTCTCCGTTTCTTTGTTCGTTTCTCCGTTTCTTTCTTCGATTTTCCGTTTCTTTGTTCGTTTCTCCGTTTCTTTGTTCGTTTCTCCGTTTCTTTCTTCGATTTTCCGTTTCTTTGTTCGTTTCTCCGTTTCTTTCTCCGCTTCTCGATTTATTTCTTCGTTTCTCCATTTATTTCTCCGATTCTCCGATTCTTTGTTCGTTTCTCCGATTCTTTCTTCGTTTCTCCGTTTCTTTCTTCGTTTCTCCGTTTCTTTCTTCGTTTCTCCGTTTCTTTCTTCGTTACTCCGTTCCTTTCATCGTTTCTCCGTTTCTTTGATCGTTTCTCCGTTTCTTTGTTCGTTTCTCCGTTTCTTTCTCCGTTTGTCGGTTTATTTCTTCGATTCTCCATTTATTTCTCCGTTTCTCCGTTTATTTCTTCGTTTCTCCATTTATTTCTCCGTTTCTCGGTTTCTTTCTTCGTTACTCCGGTTCTTTCTTCGTTTCTCGGTTTCTTTCTTCGTTTCTCCGTTTCTTTGTTCGTTTCTCCGTTTCTTTGTTCGTTTCTCCGTTTATTTCTTCGTTTCTCCATTTATTTCTCCGTTTCTCCGTTTATTTCTTCGTTTCTCCATTTATTTCTCCGATTCTCCGTTTCTTTCTTCGTTTCTCCGTTTCTTTGTTCGTTTCTCGCTTCCTTTGTTCGTTTCTCCGTTTCTGTCTTCGTTTCTCCGTTTCATTCTTCATTTCTCCGTTTCTTTCTTCGTTTCTCCGTTTCTTTCTTCGATTCTCCGTTTCTTTCTTCATTTCTCCGTTTCTTTCTTCGTTTCTCCGTTTCTTTCTTCGTTTCTCCGTTTCTTTCTTCGTTTCTCCGTTTCTTTCTTCGTTTCTCCATTTATTTCTCCGTTTCTCGGTTTCTTTCTTCGTTACTCCGGTTCTTTCTTCGTTTCTCGGTTTCATTCTTCGTTTCTCCGTTTCTTTGTACGTTTCTCCGTTTCTTTCTTCTTTTCTTCGTTGCTCCGTTTCTATCTTCGTTTCTCCGTTTGTTTCCTCGTTTCTGCATTTATTTCTCCGTTTCTCCGTTTGTTTCTTCGTTTCTCCCTTTCTTTGTTCGTTTCTCCGTTTCTTTCTTCGTTTCTCCGTTTCTTTCTTCGTTTCTCCGTTTCTTTCTTCGTTTCTCCGTTTCTTTCTCCGTTTCTCCGTTTCTTTCTCCGTTTCTCGGTTTGTTTCTTCGTTTCTCCATTTATTTCTCCGATTCTCCGTTTCTCGGTTTATTTCTTCGTTTCTCCATTTATTTCTCCGATTCCCGCTTCTTTTTTCGTTTCTTCGTTTCTTTCTTCGTTACTCCGTTCCTTTCATCTTTTCTCCGTTTCTTTGTTCGTTTCTCCGTTTCTTTGTTCGTTTCTCCGTTTCTTTCTCCGTTTCTCGGTTTATTTCTTCGTTTCTCCATTTATTTCTCCGTTTCTCGGTTTATTTCTTCGTTTCTCCATTTATTTCTCCGATTCTCCGTTTCTTTCTTCGTTTCTCAGTTTCTTTGTTCGTTTCTCCGTTTCTTTCATCGTTTCTTCGTTTCTCCGTTTCTTTCTTCGTTTCTCCGTTTATATCTTCGTTTCTCCATTTATTTCTCCGTTTCTTTGTTCGTTTCTCCGTTTCTTTCTCCGCTTCTCGATTTATTTCTTCGTTTCTCCATTTATTTCTCCGATTCTCCGATTCTTTCTTCGTTTCTCCGATTCTTTCTTCTTTTCTCCGTTTCTTTCTTCGTTTCTCCGTTTCTTTCTTCGTTTCTCCGTTTCTTTCTTCGTTACTCCGTTCCTTTCATCGTTTCTCCGTTTCTTTCTTCGTTTCTGCGTTTCTTTCTTCGTTTCTCCGTTTCTTTGTTCGTTTCTCCGTTTATTTCTTCGTTTCTCCATTTATTTCTTACGATTCTCCGTTTATTTCTTCGTTTCTCCATTTATTTCTCCGATTCTCCGTTTCTTTCTTCGTTTCTCCGTTTCTTTCTTCGTTTCTCGGTTCCTTTGTTCGTTTCTCCGTTTCTTTCTTCGTTTCTCCGTTTATATCTTCGTTTCTCCATTTATTTCTCCGTTTCTTTCTTCGTTTCTCCGTTTCATTCTTCATTTCTCCGTTTCTTTCTTCGTTTCTCCGTTTCTTTCTTCGATTCTCCGTTTCTTTCTTCATTTCTCCGTTTCTTTGTTCGTTTCTCCGTTTATTTCTTCGTTTCTCCATTTCTTTCTCCGTTTCTCCGTTTATTTCTTCGTTTCTCCATTTATTTCTCCGATTCTCCGTTTCTTTCGTCGGTTCTGCGTTTCTTTGTTCGTTTCTCCGTTTCTTTGTTCGTTTCTCCGTTTCTTTCTTCGATTCTCCGTTTCTTTGTTCGTTTCTCCGCTTCTTTGTTCGTTTCTCCGTTTCTTTCTTCGTTTCTTCGTTGCTCCGTTTCTATCTTCGTTTCTCCGTTTGTTTCCTCGTTTCTGCATTTATTTCTCCGTTTCTCCGTTTGTTTCTTCGTTTCTCCCTTTCTTTGTTCGTTTCTCCGTTTCTTTCTTCGTTTCTCCGTTTCTTTCTTCGTTTCTCCGTTTCTTTCTCCATTTCTCCATTTCTTTCTCCGTTTCTCGGTTTGTTTCTTCGTTTCTCCATTTATTTCTCCGAATCTCCGTTTCTCGGTTTATTTCTTCGTTTCTCCATTTATTTCTCCGATTCCCGCTTCTTTTTTCGTTTCTTCGTTTCTTTCTTCGTTACTCCGTTCCCTTCATCTTTTCTCCGTTTCTTTGTTCGTTTCTCCGTTTCTTTGTTCGTTTCTCCGTTTCTTTCTCCGTTTCTCGGTTTATTTCTTCGTTTCTCCATTTATTTCTCCGTTTCTCGGTTTATTTCTTCGTTTCTCCATTTATTTCTCCGATTCTCCGTTTCTTTCTTCGTTTCTCAGTTTCTTTCTTCGTTTCTCCGTTTCTTTCATCGTTTCTTCGTTTCTCCGTTTCTTTCTTCGTTTCTCCGTTTATATCTTCGTTTCTCCATTTATTTCTCCGTTTCTTTGTTCGTTTCTCCGTTTCTTTCCCCGCTTCTCGATTTATTTCTTCGTTTCTCCATTTATTTCTCCGATTCTCCGATTCTTTCTTCGTTTCTCCGATTCTTTCTTCGTTTCTCCGTTTCTTTCTTCGTTTCTCCGTTTCTTTCTTCGTTTCTCCGTTTCTTTCTTCGTTACTCCGTTCCTTTCATCGTTTCTCCGTTTCTTTGTTCGTTTCTCCGTTTCTTTGTTCGTTTCTCCGTTTCTTCCTCGGTTTGTCGGTTTATTTCTTCGTTTCTCCATTTATTTCACCGTTTCTCCGTTTATTTCTTCGTTTCTCCATTTATTTCTCCGTTTCTCGGTTTCTTTCTTCGTTACTCCGGTTCTTTCTTCGTTTCTCGGTTTCTTTCTTCGTTTCTCCGTTTCTTTCTTCGTTTCTCCGTTTCTTTGTTCGTTTCTCCGTTTATTTCTTCGTTTCTCCATTTATTTCTCCGTTTCTCCCTTTTTTTGTTCGTTTCTCCATTTATTTCTACGATTCTCCGTTTCTTTCTTCGCTTCTCCGTTTCTTTGTTCGTTTCTCGGTTCCTTTGTTCGTTTCTCCGTTTCTTTCTTCGTTTCTCCGTTTCATTCTTCATTTCTCCGTTTCTTTCTTCGTTTCTCCGTTTCTTTTTTCGTTTCTTCATTTCTTTCTTCGTTACTCCGTTCCTTTCATCTTTTCTCCGTTTCTTTGTTCGCTTCTCCGTTTCTTTGTTCGTTTCTCCGTTTCTTTCTCCGTTTCTCGGTTTATTTCTTCGTTTCTCCATTTATTTCTCCGTTTCTCGGTTTATTTCTTCGTTTCTCCATTTATTTCTCCGATTCTCCGTTTCTTTCTTCGTTTCTCCGTTTCTTTGTTCGTTTCTCGGTTCCTTTGTTCGTTTCTCCGTTTCTTTCTTCGTTTCTCCGTTTCTTTCTTCGTTTCTCCGTTTCTTTCTTCGTTTCTCCGTTTCTTTCTTCGTTTCTCCGTTTATTTCTTCGTTTCTCCATTTATATCTCCGTTTCTCGGTTTCTTTCTTCGTTACTCCGGTTCTTTCTTCGTTTCTCGGTTTCTTTCTTCGTTTCTCCGTTTCTTTGTCCGTTTCTCCGTTTCTTTCTTTGTTTCTCCGTTTATTTCTTCATTTCTCCGTTTATTTCTTCGTTTCTCCGTTTCATTCTTCGTTTCTCCATTTATTTCTCCGTTTCTCCGTTTCTTTCTTCGTTTCTTCCTTTCTTTGTTCGTTTCTCCGTTTCTTTGTTCGTTTCTCCGTTTCTTTCTTCGATTTTCCGTTTCTTTGTTCGTTTCTCCGTTTCTTTGTTCGTTTCTCCGTTTCTTTCTTCGATTTTCCGTTTCTTTGTTCGTTTCTCCGTTTCTTTCTCCGCTTCTCGATTTATTTCTTCGTTTCTCCATTTATTTCTCCGATTCTCCGATTCTTTGTTCGTTTCTCCGATTCTTTCTTCGTTTCTCCGTTTCTTTCTTCGTTTCTCCGTTTCTTTCTTCGTTTCTCCGTTTCTTTCTTCGTTACTCCGTTCCTTTCATCGTTTCTCCGTTTCTTTGATCGTTTCTCCGTTTCTTTGTTCGTTTCTCCGTTTCTTTCTCCGTTTGTCGGTTTATTTCTTCGATTCTCCATTTATTTCTCCGTTTCTCCGTTTATTTCTTCGTTTCTCCATTTATTTCTCCGTTTCTCGGTTTCTTTCTTCGTTACTCCGGTTCTTTCTTCGTTTCTCGGTTTCTTTCTTCGTTTCTCCGTTTCTTTGTTCGTTTCTCCGTTTCTTTGTTCGTTTCTCCGTTTATTTCTTCGTTTCTCCATTTATTTCTCCGTTTCTCCGTTTATTTCTTCGTTTCTCCATTTATTTCTCCGATTCTCCGTTTCTTTCTTCGTTTCTCCGTTTCTTTGTTCGTTTCTCGCTTCCTTTGTTCGTTTCTCCGTTTCTGTCTTCGTTTCTCCGTTTCATTCTTCATTTCTCCGTTTCTTTCTTCGTTTCTCCGTTTCTTTCTTCGATTCTCCGTTTCTTTCTTCATTTCTCCGTTTCTTTCTTCGTTTCTCCGTTTCTTTCTTCGTTTCTCCGTTTCTTTCTTCGTTTCTCCGTTTCTTTCTTCGTTTCTCCATTTATTTCTCCGTTTCTCGGTTTCTTTCTTCGTTACTCCGGTTCTTTCTTCGTTTCTCGGTTTCATTCTTCGTTTCTCCGTTTCTTTGTACGTTTCTCCGTTTCTTTCTTCTTTTCTTCGTTGCTCCGTTTCTATCTTCGTTTCTCCGTTTGTTTCCTCGTTTCTGCATTTATTTCTCCGTTTCTCCGTTTGTTTCTTCGTTTCTCCCTTTCTTTGTTCGTTTCTCCGTTTCTTTCTTCGTTTCTCCGTTTCTTTCTTCGTTTCTCCGTTTCTTTCTTCGTTTCTCCGTTTCTTTCTCCGTTTCTCCGTTTCTTTCTCCGTTTCTCGGTTTGTTTCTTCGTTTCTCCATTTATTTCTCCGATTCTCCGTTTCTCGGTTTATTTCTTCGTTTCTCCATTTATTTCTCCGATTCCCGCTTCTTTTTTCGTTTCTTCGTTTCTTTCTTCGTTACTCCGTTCCTTTCATCTTTTCTCCGTTTCTTTGTTCGTTTCTCCGTTTCTTTGTTCGTTTCTCCGTTTCTTTCTCCGTTTCTCGGTTTATTTCTTCGTTTCTCCATTTATTTCTCCGTTTCTCGGTTTATTTCTTCGTTTCTCCATTTATTTCTCCGATTCTCCGTTTCTTTCTTCGTTTCTCAGTTTCTTTGTTCGTTTCTCCGTTTCTTTCATCGTTTCTTCGTTTCTCCGTTTCTTTCTTCGTTTCTCCGTTTATATCTTCGTTTCTCCATTTATTTCTCCGTTTCTTTGTTCGTTTCTCCGTTTCTTTCTCCGCTTCTCGATTTATTTCTTCGTTTCTCCATTTATTTCTCCGATTCTCCGATTCTTTCTTCGTTTCTCCGATTCTTTCTTCTTTTCTCCGTTTCTTTCTTCGTTTCTCCGTTTCTTTCTTCGTTTCTCCGTTTCTTTCTTCGTTACTCCGTTCCTTTCATCGTTTCTCCGTTTCTTTCTTCGTTTCTGCGTTTCTTTCTTCGTTTCTCCGTTTCTTTGTTCGTTTCTCCGTTTATTTCTTCGTTTCTCCATTTATTTCTTACGATTCTCCGTTTATTTCTTCGTTTCTCCATTTATTTCTCCGATTCTCCGTTTCTTTCTTCGTTTCTCCGTTTCTTTCTTCGTTTCTCGGTTCCTTTGTTCGTTTCTCCGTTTCTTTCTTCGTTTCTCCGTTTATATCTTCGTTTCTCCATTTATTTCTCCGTTTCTTTCTTCGTTTCTCCGTTTCATTCTTCATTTCTCCGTTTCTTTCTTCGTTTCTCCGTTTCTTTCTTCGATTCTCCGTTTCTTTCTTCATTTCTCCGTTTCTTTGTTCGTTTCTCCGTTTATTTCTTCGTTTCTCCATTTCTTTCTCCGTTTCTCCGTTTATTTCTTCGTTTCTCCATTTATTTCTCCGATTCTCCGTTTCTTTCGTCGGTTCTGCGTTTCTTTGTTCGTTTCTCCGTTTCTTTGTTCGTTTCTCCGTTTCTTTCTTCGATTCTCCGTTTCTTTGTTCGTTTCTCCGCTTCTTTGTTCGTTTCTCCGTTTCTTTCTTCGTTTCTTCGTTGCTCCGTTTCTATCTTCGTTTCTCCGTTTGTTTCCTCGTTTCTGCATTTATTTCTCCGTTTCTCCGTTTGTTTCTTCGTTTCTCCCTTTCTTTGTTCGTTTCTCCGTTTCTTTCTTCGTTTCTCCGTTTCTTTCTTCGTTTCTCCGTTTCTTTCTCCATTTCTCCATTTCTTTCTCCGTTTCTCGGTTTGTTTCTTCGTTTCTCCATTTATTTCTCCGAATCTCCGTTTCTCGGTTTATTTCTTCGTTTCTCCATTTATTTCTCCGATTCCCGCTTCTTTTTTCGTTTCTTCGTTTCTTTCTTCGTTACTCCGTTCCCTTCATCTTTTCTCCGTTTCTTTGTTCGTTTCTCCGTTTCTTTGTTCGTTTCTCCGTTTCTTTCTCCGTTTCTCGGTTTATTTCTTCGTTTCTCCATTTATTTCTCCGTTTCTCGGTTTATTTCTTCGTTTCTCCATTTATTTCTCCGATTCTCCGTTTCTTTCTTCGTTTCTCAGTTTCTTTCTTCGTTTCTCCGTTTCTTTCATCGTTTCTTCGTTTCTCCGTTTCTTTCTTCGTTTCTCCGTTTATATCTTCGTTTCTCCATTTATTTCTCCGTTTCTTTGTTCGTTTCTCCGTTTCTTTCCCCGCTTCTCGATTTATTTCTTCGTTTCTCCATTTATTTCTCCGATTCTCCGATTCTTTCTTCGTTTCTCCGATTCTTTCTTCGTTTCTCCGTTTCTTTCTTCGTTTCTCCGTTTCTTTCTTCGTTTCTCCGTTTCTTTCTTCGTTACTCCGTTCCTTTCATCGTTTCTCCGTTTCTTTGTTCGTTTCTCCGTTTCTTTGTTCGTTTCTCCGTTTCTTCCTCGGTTTGTCGGTTTATTTCTTCGTTTCTCCATTTATTTCACCGTTTCTCCGTTTATTTCTTCGTTTCTCCATTTATTTCTCCGTTTCTCGGTTTCTTTCTTCGTTACTCCGGTTCTTTCTTCGTTTCTCGGTTTCTTTCTTCGTTTCTCCGTTTCTTTCTTCGTTTCTCCGTTTCTTTGTTCGTTTCTCCGTTTATTTCTTCGTTTCTCCATTTATTTCTCCGTTTCTCCCTTTTTTTGTTCGTTTCTCCATTTATTTCTACGATTCTCCGTTTCTTTCTTCGCTTCTCCGTTTCTTTGTTCGTTTCTCGGTTCCTTTGTTCGTTTCTCCGTTTCTTTCTTCGTTTCTCCGTTTCATTCTTCATTTCTCCGTTTCTTTCTTCGTTTCTCCGTTTCTTTTTTCGTTTCTTCATTTCTTTCTTCGTTACTCCGTTCCTTTCATCTTTTCTCCGTTTCTTTGTTCGCTTCTCCGTTTCTTTGTTCGTTTCTCCGTTTCTTTCTCCGTTTCTCGGTTTATTTCTTCGTTTCTCCATTTATTTCTCCGTTTCTCGGTTTATTTCTTCGTTTCTCCATTTATTTCTCCGATTCTCCGTTTCTTTCTTCGTTTCTCCGTTTCTTTGTTCGTTTCTCGGTTCCTTTGTTCGTTTCTCCGTTTCTTTCTTCGTTTCTCCGTTTCTTTCTTCGTTTCTCCGTTTCTTTCTTCGTTTCTCCGTTTGTTTCTTCGTTTCTCCGTTTCCTTGTTCGTTTCTCCGTTTATTTCTTCGTTTCTCCATTTATTCCTCCGATTCTTTCTTCGTTTCTCCGTTTCTTTGTTCGTTTCTCCGTTTCTTTCTTCGTTTCTCCGTTTCTTTCTTCGTTTCTCCGTTTCTTTCTTCGTTTCTGCGTTTCTTTCTTCGTTTCTCCGTTTCTTTCTTCGTTTCTCCGTTTCTTTGTTCGCTTCTCCGTTTCTTTCTCCGTTTCTCGGTTTATTCCTTCGTTTCTCCATTTATTTCTTCGTTTCTCCGTTTCCTTGTTCGTTTCTCCGTTTATTGCTTCGTTTCTCCATTTATTTCTTCGTTTCTGCGTTTCTTCCTTCGTTTCTCCGTTTCTTTCTTCGTTTCTCCGTTTCTATGTTCGTTTCTCCGTTTCTTTGTTCATTTCTCCGTTTCTTTATTCGTTTCTCCGTTTCTTTGTTCGTTTCTCCGTTTCTTTGTTCGTTTCTCCGTTTCTTTGTTCGTTTCTCCGTTTCTTTCTTCGTTTCTCCGTTTGTATGTTCGTTTCTCCGTTTCTTTGTTCATTTCTCCGTTTATTTGTTCGTTTCTCCGTTTCTTTGTTCGTTTCTCCGTTTCTTTGTTCGTTTCTCCGTTTCTTTCTTCGTTTCTCCGTTTATTTCTTCGTTTCTCCATTTATTCCTCCGATTCTTTCTTCGTTTCTCCGTTTCTTTGTTCGCTTCTCCGTTTCTTTCTTCGTTTCTCCGATTCTTTCATCGTTTCTCCGTTTCTTTCTTCGTCTCTGCGTTTCTTTCTTCGTTTCTCCGTTTCTTTCTTCGTTTCTCCGTTTCTTTCTTCGTTTCTCCGTTTCTTTGTTCGCTTCTCCGTTTCTTTCTCCGTTTCTCGGTTTATTCCTTCGTTTCTCCATTTATTTCTCCGATTCTCCGTTTCTTTCTTCGTTTCTCCGTTTCTTTCTTCGTTTCTGCGTTTCTTTCTTCGTTTCTCCGTTTCTTTCTTCGTTTCGCCTTTTCTTTGTTCGTTTCTCCGTTTCTTTGATCGTTTCTCCGTTTCTTTCTCCGTTTCTCGGTTTATTCCTTCGTTTCTCCATTTATTTCTCCGATTCTCCGTTTCTTTCTTCGTTTCTCCGTTTCTTTCTTCGTTTCTCCGTTTCTTTCTTCGCTTCTCCGTTTGTTTCTTCGTTTCTCCGTTTCCTTGTTCGTTTCTCCGTTTATTTCTTCGTTTCTCCATTTATTTCTTCGTTTCTGCGTTTCTTTCTTCGTTTCTCTGTTTCTTTCTTCGTTTCTCCGTTTCTATGTTCGTTTCTCCGTTTCTTTGTTCATTTCTCCGTTTCTTTGTTCGTTTCTCCGTTTCTTTGTTCGTTTCTCCGTTTCTTTGTTCGTTTCTCCGTTTCTTTCTTCGTTTCTCCGTTTCTATGTTCGTTTCTCCGTTTCTTTCTTCGTTTCTGCGTTTCTTTCTTCGTTTCTCCGTTTCTTTCTTCGTTTCTCCGTTTCTTTCTTCGTTTCTCCGTTTCTTTCTTCGTTTCTCCGTTTCTTTCTTCGTTTCTCCGTTTCTTTCTTCGTTTCTCCGTTTGTTTCTTCGTTTCTCCGTTTCCTTGTTCGTTTCTCCGTTTATTTCTTCGTTTCTCCATTTATTTCTTCGTTTCTGCGTTTCTTTCTTCGTTTCTCCGTTTCTTTCTTCGTTTCTCCGTTTCCTTGTTCCTTTCTCCGTTTATTTGTTCGTTTCTCCATTTATTTCTCAATTTCTTTCTTCGTTTCTCCGTTTCTTTGTTCGTTTCTCCGTTTCTTTCTTCGTTTCTCCGTTTCTTTCTTCGTTTCTCCGTTTCTTTCTTCGTTTCTGCGATTCTTTCTTCGTTTCTCCGTTTCTTTCTTCGTTTCTCCGTTTCTTTCTTCGTTTCTCCGTTTCTTTGTTCGCTTCTCCGTTTCTTTCTCCGTTTCTCGGTTTATTCCATCGTTTCTCCATTTATTTCTCCGATTCTCCGTTTCTTTCTCCGTTTCTCCGTTTCTTTCTTCGTTTCTCCGTTTCTTTCTTCGTTTCTGCGTTTCTATCTTCGTTTCTCCGTTTCTTTCTTCGTTTCACCGTTTCTTTGTTCGTTTCTCCGTTTCTTTGATCGTTTCCCCGTTTCTTTCTCCGTTTCTCGGTTTATTCCTTCGTTTCTCCATTTATTTCTCCGATTCTCCGTTTCTTTCTTCGTTTCTCTGTTTCTTTCTTCGTTTCTCCGTTTGTTTCTTCGTTTCTCCGTTTCTTTCTTCGTTTCTCCGTTTCTTTCTTCGTGTCTCCGTTTCTTTTATCGTTTCTTCGTTTCTCTGTTTCTTTCTTCATTTCTCCGTTTATTTCCTCGTTTCTCCATTTATTTCTCCGTTCCTCCCTGCCTTTCTGCGTTTCTCCGTTTCTTTGTTCGTTTCTCCGTTTGTTTGTTCGTATCTCCGTTTCTTTCTTCGTTTCTCCGTTTCTTTCTTCGTTTCTCCGTTTCTTTGTTAGTTTCTCCGTTTCTTTCTTCGTTTCTCCGTTTGTTTCTTCGTTTCTCCGTTTCTTTCTTCGTTTCTCCGTTTCTTTCTTCGTTTCTCCGTTTCTTTCTTCGTTTCTCCGTTTCTTTCTTCGTTTCTGCGTTTCTTTGTTCGTTTCTCCGTTTCTTTCTTCGTTTCACCGTTTCTTTGTTCGTTTCTCCGTTTCTTTGATCGTTTCTCCGTTTCTTTCTCCGTTTCTCGGGTTATTCCTTCATTTCTCCATTTATTTCTCCGATTCTCCGTTTCTTTCTTCGTTTCTCTGTTTCTTTCTTCGTTTCTCCGTTTGTTTCTTCGTTTCTCCGTTTCTTTCTTCGTTTCTCCGTTTCTTTCTTCGTTTCTCCGTTTCTTTCTTCGTTTCTCCGTTTCTTTCTTCGTTTCTCCGTTTCTTTCTTCGTTTCTCCGTTTCTTTGTTCGTTTCTCAGTTTCTTTCTTCGTTTCTCTGTTTCTTTCTTCGTTTCTCCGTTTCTTTCTTCGTTTCTCCGTTTCTTTCTTCGTTTCTCCGTTTCTTTCTTCGTTTCTCCGTTTATTTCTTCGTTTCTCCATTTATTTCTCCGTTCCTCCGTTTCTTCGTTCGTTTCTCCGTTTCTTTGTTCGTTTCTCCGTTTCTTTCATCGTTTCTTCGTTTCTCCGTTTCTTTCTTCGTTTCTCCGTTACTTTGTTCGTTTCTCCGTTTCATTCTTTGTTTCTCCGTTTCTTTCTTCATTTCTCCGTTTATTTCTTCGTTTCTCCGTTTCTTTCTTCGTTTCTCCGTTTCTTTCTTCGTTTCTCCGTTTCTTTCTTCGTTTCTCCGTTTCTTTCTTCGTTTCTCCGTTTCTTTCTTCGTTTCTCCGTTTCTTTGTTCGCTTCTCCGTTTCTTTCTCCGTTTCTCGGTTTATTCCTTCGTTTCTCAATTTATTTCTCCGTTTCTCCGTTTCTTTCTTCGTTTCTCCGTTTCTTTCTTCGTTTCTCCGTTTCTTTCTTCGTTTCTGCGTTTCTTTCTTCGTTTCTCCGTTTCTTTATTCGTTTCACCGTTTCTTTGTTCGTTTCTCCGTTTCTTTGATCGTTTCTCCGTTTCTTTCTCCGTTTCTCGGTTTATTCCTTCGTTTCTCCATTTATTTCTCCGATTCTCCGTTTCTTTCTTCGTTTCTCTGTTTCTTTCTTCGTTTCTCCGTTTGTTTCTTCGTTTCTCCGTTTCTTTCTTCGTTTCTCCGTTTCTTTCTTCGTGTCTCCGTTTCTTTTATCGTTTCTTCGTTTCTCTGTTTCTTTCTTCGTTTCTCCGTTTATTTCTTCGTTTCTCCATTTATTTCTCCGTTCCTCCCTGCCTTTCTGCGTTTCTCCGTTTCTTTGTTTGTTTCTCCGTTTCTTTCTTCGTTTCTCCGTTTCTTTCTTCGTTTCTCCGTTTCTTTGTTAGTTTCTCCGTTTCTTTCTTCGTTTCTCCGTTTGTTTCTTCGTTTCTCCGTTTCTTTCTTCGTTTCTCCGTTTCTTTCTTCGTTTCTCCGTTTCTTTCTTCGTTTCTCCGCTTCTTTCTTCGTTTCTGCGTTTCTTTCTTCGTTTCTCCGTTTCTTTCTCCGTTTCTCGGGTTATTCCTTCGTTTCTCCATTTATTTCTCCGATTCTCCGTTTCTTTCTTCGTTTCTCTGTTTCTTTCTTCGTTTCTCCGTTTGTTTCTTCGTTTCTCCGTTTCTTTCTTCGTTTCTCCGTTTCTTTCTTCGTTTCTCCGTTTCTTTCTTCGTTTCTCCGTTTCTTTCTTCGTTTCTGCGTTTCTTTCTTCGTTTCTCCGTTTCTTTGTTCGCTTCTCCGTTTCTTTCTCCGTTTCTCGGTTTATTCCTTCGTTTCTCAATTTATTTCTCCGATTCTCCGTTTCTTTCTTCGTTTCTCCGTTTCTTTCTTCGTTTCTCCGTTTCTTTCTTCGTTTCTGCGTTTCTTTCTTCGTTTCTCCGTTTCTTTATTCGTTTCACCGTTTCTTTGTTCGTTTCTCCGTTTCTTTGATCGTTTCTCCGTTTCTTTCTCCGTTTCTCGGTTTATTCCTTCGTTTCTCCATTTATTTCTCCGATTCTCCGTTTCTTTCTTCGTTTCTCTGTTTCTTTCTTCGTTTCTCCGTTTGTTTCTTCGTTTCTCCGTTTCTTTCTTCGTTTCTCCGTTTCTTTCTTCGTGTCTCCGTTTCTTTTATCGTTTCTTCGTTTCTCTGTTTCTTTCTTCGTTTCTCCGTTTATTTCTTCGTTTCTCCATTTATTTCTCCGTTCCTCCCTGCCTTTCTGCGTTTCTCCGTTTCTTTGTTTGTTTCTCCTTTTCTTTCTTCGTTTCTCCGTTTCTTTCTTCGTTTCTCCGTTTGTTTCTTCGTTTCTCCGTTTCTTTCTTCGTTTCTCCGTTTCTTTCTTCGTTTCTCCGTTTCTTTCTTCGTTTCTCCGTTTCTTTCTTCGTTTCTGCGTTTCTTACTTCGTTTCTCCGTTTCTTTCTCCGTTTCTCGGGTTATTCCTTCGTTTCTCCATTTATTTCTCCGATTCTCCGTTTCTTTCTTCGTTTCTCTGTTTCTTTCTTCGTTTCTCCGTTTGTTTCTTCGTTTCTCCGTTTCTTTCTTCGTTTCTCCGTTTCTTTCTTCGTTTCTCCGTTTCTTTCTTCGTTTCTCCGTTTCTTTCTTCGTTTCTCCGTTTCTTTCTTCGTTTCTCCGTTTCTTTGTTCGCTTCTCCGTTTCTTTCTCCGTTTCTCGGTTTATTCCTTCGTTTCTCAATTTATTTCTCCGATTCTCCGTTTCTTTCTTCGTTTCTCCGTTTCTTTCTTCGTTTCTCCGTTTCTTTCTTCGTTTCTGCGTTTCTTTCTTCGTTTCTCCGTTTCTTTATTCGTTTCACCGTTTCTTTGTTCGTTTCTCCGTTTCTTTGATCGTTTCTCCGTTTCTTTCTCCGTTTCTCGGTTTATTCCTTCGTTTCTCCATTTATTTCTCCGATTCTCCGTTTCTTTCTTCGTTTCTCTGTTTCTTTCTTCGTTTCTCCGTTTGTTTCTTCGTTTCTCCGTTTCTTTCTTCGTTTCTCCGTTTCTTTCTTCGTGTCTCCGTTTCTTTTATCGTTTCTTCGTTTCTCCGTTTATTTCTTCGTTTCTCCATTTATTTCTCCGTTCCTCCCTGCCTTTCTGCGTTTCTCCGTTTCTTTGTTTGTTTCTCCGTTTCTTTCTTCGTTTCTCCGTTTCTTTCTTCGTTTCTCCGTTTCTTTGTTAGTTTCTCCGTTTCTTTGTTAGTTTCTCCGTTTCTTTCTTCGTTTCTCCGTTTGTTTCTTCGTTTCTCCGTTTCTTTCTTCGTTTCTCCGTTTCTTTCTTCGTTTCTCCGTTTCTTTCTTCGTTTCTCCGTTTCTTTCTTCGTTTCTGCGTTTCTTTCTTCGTTTCTCCGTTTCTTTCTTCGTTTCACCGTTTCTTTGTTCGTTTCTCCGTTTCTTTGATCGTTTCTCCGTTTCTTTCTCCGTTTCTCGGGTTATTCCTTCGTTTCTCCATTTATTTCTCCGATTCTCCGTTTCTTTCTTCGTTTCTCTGTTTCTTTCTTCGTTTCTCCGTTTGTTTCTTCGTTTCTCCGTTTCTTTCTTCGTTTCTCCGTTTCTTTCTTCGTTTCTCCGTTTCTTTCTTCGTTTCTCCGTTTCTTTCTTCGTTTCTCCGTTTCTTTCTTCGTTTCTCCGTTTCTTTGTTCGTTTCTCAGTTTCTTTCTTCGTTTCTCTGTTTCTTTCTTCGTTTCTCCGTTTCTTTCTTCGTTTCTCCGTTTCTTTCTTCGTTTCTCCGTTTCTTTCTTCGTTTCTCCGTTTATTTCTTCGTTTCTCCATTTATTTCTCCGTTCCTCCGTTTCTTCGTTCGTTTCTCCGTTTCTTTGTTCGTTTCTCCGTTTCTTTCATCGTTTCTTCGTTTCTCCGTTTCTTTCTTCGTTTCTCCGTTACTTTTTTCGTTTCTCCGTTTCATTCTTTGTTTCTCCGTTTCTTTCTTCATTTCTCCGTTTATTTCTTCGTTTCTCCGTTTCATTCTTCGTTTCTGCGTTTCTTTGTTCGTTTCTCCGTTTCTTTCTTCGTTTCTCCGTTTCTTTCTTCGTTTCTCCGTTTCTTTCTTCGTTTCTCCGTTTCTTTCTTCGTTTCTCCGTTTCTTTCTTCGTTTTTCCGTTTCTTTGTTCGTTTCTCAGTTTCTTTCTTCGTTTCTCTGTTTCTTTCTTCGTTTCTCCGTTTCTTTCTTCGTTTCTCCGTTTCTTTCTTCGTTTCTCCGTTTCTTTCTTCGTTTCTCCGTTTATTTCTTCGTTTCTCCATTTATTTCTCCGTTCCTCCGTTTCTTCGTTCGTTTCTCCGTTTCTTTGATCGTTTCTCCGTTTCTTTCTCCGTTTCTCGGGTTATTCCTTCGTTTCTCCATTTATTTCTCCGATTCTCCGTTTCTTTCTTCTTTTCTCTGTTTCTTTCTTCGTTTGTTTCTTCGTTTCTCCGTTTCTTTCTTCGTTTCTCCGTTTCTTTCTTCGTTTCTCCGTTTCTTTCTTCGTTTCTCCGTTTCTTTCTTCGTTTCTCCGTTTCTTTCTTCGTTTCTCCGTTTCTTTGTTCGTTTCTCAGTTTCTATTTTCGTTTCTCTGTTTCTTTCTTCGTTTCTCCGTTTCTTTCTTCGTTTCTCCGTTTCTTTCTTCGTTTCTCCGTTTCTTTCTTCGTTTCTCCGTTTATTTCTTCGTTTCTCCATTTATTTCTCCGTTCCTCCGTTTCTTCGTTCGTTTCTCCGTTTCTTTGTTCGTTTCTCCGTTTCTTTCATCGTTTCTTCGTTTCTGCGTTTCTTTCTTCGTTTCTCCGTTACTTTTTTCGTTTCTCCGTTTCATTCTTTGTTTCTCCGTTTCTTTCTTCATTTCTCCGTTTATTTCTTCGTTTCTCCGTTTCATTCTTCGTTTCTGCGTTTCTTTGTTCGTTTCTCCGTTTCTTTCTTCGTTTCTCCGTTTCTTTCTCCGTTTCTCGGTTTATTCCTTCGTTTCTCCATTTATTTCTCCGATTCTCCGTTTCTTTCTTCGTTTCTCTGTTTCTTTCTTCGTTTCTCCGTTTGTTTCTTCGTTTCTCCGTTTCTTTCTTCGTTTCTCCGTTTCTTTCTTCGTGTCTCCGTTTCTTTTATCGTTTCTTCGTTTCTCTGTTTCTTTCTTCGTTTCTCCGTTTATTTCTTCGTTTCTCCATTTATTTCTCCGTTCCTCCCTGCCTTTCTGCGTTTCTCCGTTTCTTTGTTTGTTTCTCCGTTTCTTTCTTCGTTTCTCCGTTTCTTTCTTCGTTTCTCCGTTTCTTTGTTAGTTTCTCCGTTTCTTCCTTCGTTTCTCCGTTTGTTTCTTCGTTTCTCCGTTTCTTTCTTCGTTTCTCCGTTTCTTTCTTCGTTTCTCCGTTTCTTTCTTCGTTTCTCCGTTTCTTTCTTCGTTTCTGCGTTTCTTTCTTCGTTTCTCCGTTTCTTTCTTCGTTTCACCGTTTCTTTGTTCGTTTCTCCGTTTCTTTGATCGTTTCTCCGTTTCTTTCTCCGTTTCTCGGGTTATTCCTTCGTTTCTCCATTTATTTCTCCGATTCTCCGTTTCTTTCTTCGTTTCTCTGTTTCTTTCTTCGTTTCTCCGTTTGTTTCTTCGTTTCTCCGTTTCTTTCTTCGTTTCTCCGTTTCTTTCTTCGTTTCTCCGTTTCTTTCTTCGTTTCTCCGTTTCTTTCTTCGTTTCTCCGTTTCTTTCTTCGTTTCTCCGTTTCTTTGTTCGTTTCTCAGTTTCTTTCTTCGTTTCTCTGTTTCTTTCTTCGTTTCTCCGTTTCTTTCTTCGTTTCTCCGTTTCTTTCTTCGTTTCTCCGTTTCTTTCTTCGTTTCTCCGTTTATTTCTTCGTTTCTCCATTTATTTCTCCGTTCCTCCGTTTCTTCGTTCGTTTCTCCGTTTCTTTGTTCGTTTCTCCGTTTCTTTCATCGTTTCTTCGTTTCTCCGTTTCTTTCTTCGTTTCTCCGTTACTTTTTTCGTTTCTCCGTTTCATTCTTTGTTTCTCCGTTTCTTTCTTCATTTCTCCGTTTATTTCTTCGTTTCTCCGTTTCATTCTTCGTTTCTGCGTTTCTTTGTTCGTTTCTCCGTTTCTTTCTTCGTTTCTCCGTTTCTTTCTTCGTTTCTCCGTTTCTTTCTTCGTTTCTCCGTTTCTTTCTTCGTTTCTCCGTTTCTTTCTTCGTTTTTCCGTTTCTTTGTTCGTTTCTCAGTTTCTTTCTTCGTTTCTCTGTTTCTTTCTTCGTTTCTCCGTTTCTTTCTTCGTTTCTCCGTTTCTTTCTTCGTTTCTCCGTTTCTTTCTTCGTTTCTCCGTTTATTTCTTCGTTTCTCCATTTATTTCTCCGTTCCTCCGTTTCTTCGTTCGTTTCTCCGTTTCTTTGATCGTTTCTCCGTTTCTTTCTCCGTTTCTCGGGTTATTCCTTCGTTTCTCCATTTATTTCTCCGATTCTCCGTTTCTTTCTTCGTTTCTCTGTTTCTTTCTTCGTTTCTCCGTTTGTTTCTTCGTTTCTCCGTTTCTTTCTTCGTTTCTCCGTTTCTTTCTTCGTTTCTCCGTTTCTTTCTTCGTTTCTCCGTTTCTTTCTTCGTTTCTCCGTTTCTTTCTTCGTTTCTCCGTTTCTTTGTTCGTTTCTCAGTTTCTTTTTTCGTTTCTCTGTTTCTTTCTTCGTTTCTCCGTTTCTTTCTTCGTTTCTCCGTTTCTTTCTTCGTTTCTCCGTTTCTTTCTTCGTTTCTCCGTTTATTTCTTCGTTTCTCCATTTATTTCTCCGTTCCTCCGTTTCTTCGTTCGTTTCTCCGTTTCTTTGTTCGTTTCTCCGTTTCTTTCATCGTTTCTTCGTTTCTCCGTTTCTTTCTTCGTTTCTCCGTTACTTTTTTCGTTTCTCCGTTTCATTCTTTGTTTCTCCGTTTCTTTCTTCGAATCTCCGTTTCGTTCTTCGTTTCTCCGTTTCTTTGTTCGTTTCTCAGTTTCTTTCTTCGTTTCTCTTTTTCTTTCTTCGTTTCTCCGTTTCTTTCTTCGTTTCTCCGTTTCTTTCTTCGTTTCTCCGTTTCTTTCTTCGTTTCTCCGTTTATTTCTTCGTTTCTCCATTTATTTCTCCGTTCCTCCGTTTCTTCGTTCGTTTCTCCGTTTCTTTGTTCGTTTCTCCGTTTCTTTCATCGTTTCTTCGTTTCTCCGTTTCTTTCTTCGTTTCTCCGTTACTTTTTTCGTTTCTCCGTTTCATTCTTTGTTTCTCCGTTTCTTTCTTCATTTCTCCGTTTATTTCTTCGTTTCTCCGTTTCATTCTTCGTTTCTGCGTTCCTTTGTTCGTTTCTCTGTTTCTTTCTTCGTTTCTCCGTTTATTTCTTCGTTTCTCCATTTATTTCTCCGTTCCTCCCTGCCTTTCTGCGTTTCTCCGTTTCTTTGTTTGTTTCTCCGTTTCTTTCTTCGTTTCTCCGTTTCTTTGTTCGTTTCTCCATTTCTTTCATCGTTTCTTCGTTTCTCTGTTTCTTTCTTCGTTTCTCTATTTATTTCTCCGTTTCTATCTTCGTTTCTCCGTTTCTTTGTTCGTTTCTCCGTTTCTTTCTTCGTTTCTCCGTTTATATCTTCGTTTCTCCATTTATTTCTCCGTTTCTTTCTTCGAATCTCCGTTTCGTTCTTCGTTTCTCCGTTTCTTTCTTCGTTTCTCCGTTTCTTTGTTCGTTTCTCCGTTTCTTTCTTTGTTTCTCCGTTTCTTTCTTCACTTCTCCGTTTATTTCTTCGTTTCTCCATTTATTTCTCCGTTCCTCCGTTTCTTCGTTCGTTTCTCCGTTTCTTTGTTCGTTTCTCCGTTTCTTTCATCGTTTCTTCGTTTCTCCGTTTCTTTCTTCGTTTCTCCATTTATTTCTCCGTTCCTATCTTCGTTTCTCCATTTATTTCTCCGATTCTCCGTTTCTTTCTTCGTTTCTCCGTTTCTATGTTCGTTTCTCCGTTTCTTTCTCCGTTTCTCGGTTTATTTCTTCATTTCTTCGTTTCTCCGTTTCTTTCTTCGTTTCTCCGTTTCGTTCTTCGTTTCTCCGTTTATTTCTTCGTTTCTCCATTTATTTCTCTGTTTCTTTCTTCGTTTCTCCGTTTCTTTCTTCGTTTCTCCGTTTCTTTCTTCGTTTCTCCGTTTCTTTCTTCGTTTCTCCGTTTCTTTCTTCCTTTCTCCGTTTATTTCATCGTTTCTCCATTTATTTCTCCGATTCTCCGTTTCTTTCTTCGTTTCACAGTTTCTTTCTTCATTTCTCCGTTTATTTCTTCGTTTCTCCGTTTCATTCTTCGTTTCTGCGTTTCTTTGTTCGTCTCTCTGTTTCTTTCTTCGTTTCTCCGTTTCTTTCTTCGTTTCTCCGTTTCTTTCTTCGTTTCTCCGTTTCTTTCATCGTTTCTCCGTTTCTTTCATCGTTTCTTCGTTTCTCCGTTTCTTTCTTCGTTTCTCCGTTTATATCTTCGTTTCTCCATTTATTTCTCCGTTTCTTTCTTCGTTTCTCCGTTTCATTCTTCGTTTCTCCGTTTCTTTCTTCGTTTCTCCGTTTCTTTGTTCGTTTCTCCGTTTATTTCTTCGTTTCTTCGTTTATTCCTTCGTTTCTCCATTTATTTCTCCGTTCCTCCGTTTCTTCGTTCGTTTCTCCGTTTTTTTCTTCGTTTCTCCGTTTCTTTCTTCGTTTCTCCGTTTCTTTCTTCGTTTCTCCGTTTCTTTGTTGGTTTCTCCGTTTCTTTCTTCGTTTCTCCGTTTGTTTCTTCGTTTCTCCGTTTCTTTCTTCGTTTCTCCGTTTCTTTCTTCGTTTCTCCGTTTCTTTCTTCGTTTCTCCGTTTCTTTCTTCGTTTCTGCGTTTCTTTCTTCGTTTCTCCGTTTCTTTGTTCGTTTCACCGTTTCTTTGTTCGTTTCTCCGTTTCTTTGATCGTTTCTCCGTTTCTTTCTCCGTTTCTCGGGTTATTCCTTCGTTTCTCCATTTATTTCTCCGATTCTCCGTTTCTTTCTTCGTTTCTCTGTTTCTTTCTTCGTTTCTCCGTTTGTTTCTTCGTTTCTCCGTTTCTTTCTTCGTTTCTCCGTTTCTTTCTTCGTTTCTCCGTTTCTTTCTTCGTTTCTCCGTTTCTTTCTTCGTTTCTCCGTTTCTTTCTTCGTTTCTCCGTTTCTTTGTTCGTTTCTCAGTTTCTTTCTTCGTTTCTCTGTTTCTTTCTTCGTTTCTCCGTTTCTTTCTTCGTTTCTCCGTTTCTTTCTTCGTTTCTCCGTTTCTTTCTTCGTTTCTCCGTTTATTTCTTCGTTTCTCCATTTATTTCTCCGTTCCTCCGTTTCTTCGTTCGTTTCTCCGTTTCTTTGTTCGTTTCTCCGTTTCTTTCATCGTTTCTTCGTTTCTCCGTTTCTTTCTTCGTTTCTCCGTTACTTTTTTCGTTTCTCCGTTTCATTCTTTGTTTCTCCGTTTCTTTCTTCATTTCTCCGTTTATTTCTTCGTTTCTCCGTTTCATTCTTCGTTTCTGCGTTTCTTTGTTCGTTTCTCCGTTTCTTTCTTCGTTTCTCCGTTTCTTTCTTCGTTTCTCCGTTTCTTTCTTCGTTTCTCCGTTTCTTTCTTCGTTTCTCCGTTTCTTTCTTCGTTTTTCCGTTTCTTTGTTCGTTTCTCAGTTTCTTTCTTCGTTTCTCTGTTTCTTTCTTCGTTTCTCCGTTTCTTTCTTCGTTTCTCCGTTTCTTTCTTCGTTTCTCCGTTTCTTTCTTCGTTTCTCCGTTTATTTCTTCGTTTCTCCATTTATTTCTCCGTTCCTCCGTTTCTTCGTTCGTTTCTCCGTTTCTTTGATCGTTTCTCCGTTTCTTTCTCCGTTTCTCGGGTTATTCCTTCGTTTCTCCATTTATTTCTCCGATTCTCCGTTTCTTTCTTCGTTTCTCTGTTTCTTTCTTCGTTTCTCCGTTTGTTTCTTCGTTTCTCCGTTTCTTTCTTCGTTTCTCCGTTTCTTTCTTCGTTTCTCCGTTTCTTTCTTCGTTTCTCCGTTTCTTTCTTCGTTTCTCCGTTTCTTTCTTCGTTTCTCCGTTTCTTTGTTCGTTTCTCAGTTTCTTTCTTCGTTTCTCTGTTTCTTTCTACGTTTCTCCGTTTCTTTCTTCGTTTCTCCGTTTCTTTCTTCGTTTCTCCGTTTCTTTCTTCGTTTCTCCGTTTATTTCTTCGTTTCTCCATTTATTTCTCCGTTCCTCCGTTTCTTCGTTCGTTTCTCCGTTTCTTTGTTCGTTTCTCCGTTTCTTTCATCGTTTCTTCGTTTCTCCGTTTCTTTCTTCGTTTCTCCGTTACTTTTTTCGTTTCTCCGTTTCATTCTTTGTTTCTCCGTTTCTTTCTTCATTTCTCCGTTTATTTCTTCGTTTCTCCATTTATTTCTCCGTTTCTTTCTTCGAATCTCCGTTTCGTTCTTCGTTTCTCCGTTTCTTTGTTCGTTTCTCAGTTTCTTTCTTCGTTTCTCTGTTTCTTTCTTCGTTTCTCCGTTTCTTTCTTCGTTTCTCCGTTTCTTTCTTCGTTTCTCCGTTTCTTTCTTCGTTTCTCCGTTTATTTCTTCGTTTCTCCATTTATTTCTCCGTTCCTCCGTTTCTTCGTTCGTTTCTCCGTTTCTTTGTTCGTTTCTCCGTTTCTTTCATCGTTTCTTCGTTTCTCCGTTTCTTTCTTCGTTTCTCCGTTACTTTTTTCGTTTCTCCGTTTCATTCTTTGTTTCTCCGTTTCTTTCTTCATTTCTCCGTTTATTTCTTCGTTTCTCCGTTTCATTCTTCGTTTCTGCGTTTCTTTGTTCGTTTCTCTGTTTCTTTCTTCGTTTCTCCGTTTATTTCTTCGTTTCTCCATTTATTTCTCCGTTCCTCCCTGCCTTTCTGCGTTTCTCCGTTTCTTTGTTTGTTTCTCCGTTTCTTTCTTCGTTTCTCCGTTTCTTTGTTCGTTTCTCCATTTCTTTCATCGTTTCTTCGTTTCTCCGTTTCTTTCTTCGTTTCTCTATTTATTTCTCCGTTTCTATCTTCGTTTCTCCGTTTCTTTGTTCGTTTCTCCGTTTCTTTCTTCGTTTCTCCGTTTATATCTTCGTTTCTCCATTTATTTCTCCGTTTCTTTCTTCGAATCTCCGTTTCGTTCTTCCTTTCTCCGTTTCTTTCTTCGTTTCTCCGTTTCTTTGTTCGTTTCTCCGTTTCTTTCTTTGTTTCTCCGTTTCTTTCTTCACTTCTCCGTTTATTTCTTCGTTTCTCCATTTATTTCTCCGTTTCTCCGTTTCTTCGTTCGTTTCTCCGTTTCTTTGTTCGTTTCTCCGTTTCTTTCATCGTTTCTTCGTTTCTCCGTTTCTTTCTTCGTTTCTCCATTTATTTCTCCGTTCCTATCTTCGTTTCTCCATTTATTTCTCCGATTCTCCGTTTCTTTCTTCGTTTCTCCGTTTCTATGTTCGTTTCTCCGTTTCTTTCTCCGTTTCTCGGTTTATTTCTTCATTTCTTCGTTTCTCCGTTTCTTTCTTCGTTTCTCCGTTTCGTTCTTCGTTTCTCCGTTTATTTCTTCGTTTCTCCATTTATTTCTCTGTTTCTTTCTTCGTTTCTCCGTTTCTTTCTTCGTTTCTCCGTTTCTTTCTTCGTTTCTCCGTTTCTTTCTTCGTTTCTCCGTTTCTTTCTTCCTTTCTCCGTTTATTTCATCGTTTCTCCATTTATTTCTCGGATTCTCCGTTTCTTTCTTCGTTTCACAGTTTCTTTCTTCATTTCTCCGTTTATTTCTTCGTTTCTCCGTTTCATTCTTCGTTTCTGCGTTTCTTTGTTCGTTTCTCTGTTTCTTTCTTCGTTTCTCCGTTTCTTTCTTCGTTTCTCCGTTTCTTTCTTCGTTTCTCCGTTTCTTTCTTCGTTTCTCCGTTTCTTTCATCGTTTCTTCGTTTCTCCGTTTCTTTCTTCGTTTCTCCGTTTATATCTTCGTTTCTCCATTTATTTCTCCGTTTCTTTCTTCGTTTCTCCGTTTCATTCTTCGTTTCTCCGTTTCTTTCTTCGTTTCTCCGTTTCTTTGTTCGTTTCTCCGTTTATTTCTTCGTTTCTTCGTTTATTCCTTCGTTTCTCCATTTATTTCTCCGTTCCTCCGTTTCTTCGTTCGTTTCTCCGTTTTTTTCTTCGTTTCTCCGTTTCTTTCTTCGTTTCTCCGTTTCTTTCTTCGTTTCTCCGTTTCTATGTTCGTTTCTCCGTTTCTTTCGCCGTTTCTCGGTTTATTTCTTCGTTTCTTCGTTTCTCCGTTTCTTTCTTCGTGTCTCCGTTTCTTTCTTCGTTTCTCCGTTTATATCTTCGTTTCTCCATTTATTTCTCCGTTTCTTTCTTCGTTTCTCCGTTTCATTCTTAGTTTCTCCGTTTCTTTCTTCGTTTCTCCGTTTCTTTCTTCCTTTCTCCGTTTATTTCATCGTTTCTCCATTTATTTCTCCGATTCTCCGTTTCTTTCTTCGTTTCACAGTTTCTTTCTTCATTTCTCCGTTTATTTCTTCGTTTCTCCGTTTCATTCTTCGTTTCTGCGTTTCTTTGTTCGTTTCTCTGTTTCTTTCTTCGTTTCTCCGTTTCTTTCTTCGTTTCTCCGTTTCTTTCTTCGTTTCTCCGTTTCTTTCTTCGTTTCTCCGTTTCTTTCATCGTTTCTTCGTTTCTCCGTTTCTTTCTTCGTTTCTCCGTTTATATCTTCGTTTCTCCATTTATTTCTCCGTTTCTTTCTTCGTTTCTCCGTTTCATTCTTCGTTTCTCCGTTTCTTTCTTCGTTTCTCCGTTTCTTTGTTCGTTTCTCCGTTTATTTCTACGTTTCTTCGTTTATTCCTTCGTTTCTCCATTTATTTCTCCGTTCCTCCGTTTCTTCGTTCGTTTCTCCGTTTTTTTCTTCGTTTCTCCGTTTCTTTCTTCGTTTCTCCGTTTCTTTCTTCGTTTCTCCGTTTCTATGTTCGTTTCTCCGTTTCTTTCGCCGTTTCTCGGTTTATTTCTTCGTTTCTTCGTTTCTCCGTTTCTTTCTTCGTGTCTCCGTTTCTTTCTTCGTTTCTCCGTTTATATCTTCGTTTCTCCATTTATTTCTCCGTTTCTTTCTTCGTTTCTCCGTTTCATTCTTAGTTTCTCCGTTTCTTTCTTCGTTTCTCCGTTTCATTCTGCGTTTCTCCGCTTCTTTATTCGTTTCTCGGTTTCTTTCTCCGTTTCTCGGTTTATTTATTCGTTTCTCCGTTTCTTTCTTCGTTTCTCCGTTTATTTCTTCATTTCTCCATTTGTTTCTCCGTTTCTCCGGTTCTTTCTTCGTTTCTCCGTTCCTTTGTTCGTTTCTCCGTTTCTTTGTTCGTTTCTCCGTTTCTTTGTTCGTTTCTCCGTTTCTTTGTTCGTTTCTCCGTTTCTTTCTTCGTTTCTCCGTTTCTTTCTTCGTTTCTCCGTTTCTTTCTTTGTTTCTCAGTTCCTTTCTTCATTTCTCCGTTTCTTTCTTCGTTTCACCGTTTCATTCTCCGTTTTTGAGTTTCATTTTTCGTTTCTCCGTCTCTTTCTTCGTTTCTCCGTTTCTTTGTTCGTTTCTCCGTTTCTTTCTTCGTTTCTTCGTTTCTTTCTTCCTTTCTCCGTTTATTTCTTCATTTCTCCGTTCCTTTCTTCGTTTCTCCGTTTCTTTGTTCGTTTCCCCGTTTCGTTCTTCGTTTCTCCGCTTCTTTCCTCGTTTCTCCGTTTCTTTCTTCGTTTCTAAGTTCATTTCTTCGTTTCTCCATTTTTTTCTTCGTTTCTCCATTTATTTCTCCGTTTCTTCGTTTCTTTCTTCGTTACTCCGTTTGTTTCTTCGTTTCTCCGTTTCTTTCTTCGTTTCTCCGTTTCTTTCTTCGTTTCTCCGTTTATTTGATCGTTTCTCCATTTATTTCTCCGTTTCTCCGATTATTTCTTCGTTTCTCCATTTATTTCTCCGATTCTCCGTTTCTTTCTTCGTTTCTCCGTTTCTTTGTTCGTTTCTCCGTTTCTTTCTCCGTTTCTCAGTTTCTTTCTTCGTTTCTCCGTTTCTTTCTTCGTTTCTCCGTTTATTTCTCCGTTTCTCCATTTATTTCTCCGTTTCTTTCTTCGTTTCTTCGTTTCTTTCTTGGTTACTCCGTTTCTTTCTTCGTTTCACCGTTTCTTTCTTCGTTTCTCCATTTATTTCTCCGTTTCTCCGTTTCTTTCTTCGTTTCTCCGTTTATTTCATCGTTTCTCCATTTATTTCTCCGTTTCTCCGATTATTTCTTCGTTTCTCCATTTATTTCTCCGATTCTCCGTTTCTTTCTTCGTTTCTCCGTTTCTTTCCTCGTTTCTCCGTTTATTTCTCAGATTCTCCGTTTCTTTCTTCGTTTCTCTGTTTCTTTCTTCGTTTCCCTGTTTCTTTCTTCGTTTCTCCGTTTCTTTCCTCGTTTCTCCGTTTCTTTCTTCGTCTCAACGTTTAATTCTTCGTTTATCTATTTATTTCTCCGTTTCTCCATTTATTTCTCCGTTTCTTCGTTTCTTTTTTCGTTACTCCGTTTCTTTCTTCGTTTCTCCGTTTCTTTCTTCGTTTCTCCGTTTCTTTCTTCGTTTCTCCGTTTATTTCTTCGTTTCTCCATTTATTTCTCCGTTTCTCCGTTTATTTCTTCGTTTCTCCATTTATTTCTCCGTTTCTTCGTTTCTTTCTTCGTTACTCCGTTTCTTTCTTCGTTTCTCCGTTTCTTTCTTCGTTTCTCCGTTTCTTTCTTCGTTTCTCCGTTTCTTTCTTCGTTTCTCCGCTTCTTTCTACGTTTCTCCGTTTCTTTCTTCGTTTCTCCGTTTCTTTGTTCGCTTCTCCGTTTCTTTCTTCGTTTCTCCGTTTCTTTCCTCGTTTCTCTGTTTCTTTCTTCGTTTCTCCGTTTATTTCTTCGTTTCTCCATTTATTTCTCCGTTTCTCCGTTTCTTTCATCGTTTCTCCGTTTCTTTCTTCGTTTCTCCGTTTCTTTCTTCGTTTCTCCATTTCTTTCTTCGTTTCTCCGTTTCTTTCTTCGTTTCTCCGTTTATTTCTTCGTTTCTCCATTTATTTCTCCGTTCCTTTCTTTGTTTCTCCGTTTCTTCGTTCGTTTCTCCGTTTCTTTCTTCGTTTCTCTGTGTATTTCTTCGTTTCTCCATTTATTTCTCCGTTTCTACGTCTCTATCTTTGTTTCTCCGTTTCTTTGTTCGTTTCTCCGTTTCTTTGTTCGTTTCTCCCTTTCTTTTTTCGTTTCTCCGTTTCTTTGTTCGTTTCTCCGTTTCTTTTTCCGTTTCTCGGCTTGTTTCTCCGTTTCTCCATTTATTTCTCCGTTTCTTTCTTCGTTTCTCTGTTTCTTTCTTCGTTTCTCCGTTTCTTTCTTCGTTTCTCCGTTTCTTTCTTCGTTTCACCGTTTCTTTCTTCGTTTCTCCGTTTCTTTCCTCGTTTCTCCGTTTATTTCTCAGATTCTCCGTTTCTTTCTTCGTTTCTCCGTTTCTTTGTTCGTTTCCCTGTTTCTTTCTTCGTTTCTCCGTTTCTTTCCTCGTTTCTCCGTTTCTTTCTTCGTCTCAACGTTTAATTCTTCGTTTATCTATTTATTTCTTCGTTTCTCCATTTATTTCTCCGTTTCTTCGTTTCTTTTTTCGTTACTCCGTTTCTTTCTTCGTTTCTCCGTTTCTTTCTTCGTTTCTCCGTTTCTTTCTTCGTTTCTCCGTTTATTTCTTCGTTTCTCCATTTATTTCTCCGTTTCTACGTCTCTATCTTTGTTTCTCCGTTTCTTTGTTCGTTTCTCCGTTTCTTTGTTCGTTTCTCCCTTTCTTTTTTCGTTTCTCCGTTTCTTTGTTCGTTTCTCCGTTTCTTTCTCCGTTTCTTTGTTCGTTTCTCCCTTTCTTTTTTCGTTTCTCCGTTTCTTTCTTCGTTTCTCTGTTTCTTTCTTCGTTTCTCCGTTTCTTTCTTCGTTTCTCCGTTTCTTTCTTCGTTTCACCGTTTCTTTCATCGTTTCTCCGTTTATTTCTTCGTTTCTCCATTTATTTCTCCGTTTCATCGTTTCTTTGTTCGTTTCTCCGTTTCTTTCTTCGTTTCTCCGTTTCTTTGTTCGTTTCTTCGTTTCTTTGATCGTTTCTCCGTTTCTCGGTTTATTTCTTCGTTTCTCCATTTATTTCTCCGTTTCTTTCTTCGTTTCTTCGTTTCTTTCTTGGTTACTCCGTTTCTTTCTTCGTTTCACCGTTTCTTTCTTCGTTTCTCCATTTATTTCTCCGGTTCTCCGTTTCTTTCTTCGTTTCTCCGTTTATTTCATCGTTTCTCCATTTATTTCTCCGTTTCTCCGATTATTTCTTCGTTTCTCCATTTATTTCTCCGATTCTCCGTTTCTTTCTTCGTTTCTCCGTTTCTTTGTTCGTTTCTCCGTTTCTTTCTCCGTTTCTCAGTTTCTTTCTTCGTTTCTCCGTTTCTTTCCTCGTTTCTCCGTTTATTTCTCAGATTCTCCGTTTCTTTCTTCGTTTCTCCGTTTCTTTGTTCGTTTCCCTGTTTCTTTCTTCGTTTCTCCGTTTCTTTCCTCGTTTCTCCGTTTCTTTCTTCGTCTCAACGTTTAATTCTTCGTTTATCTATTTATTTCTTCGTTTCTCCATTTATTTCTCCGTTTCTTCGTTTCTTTTTTCGTTACTCCGTTTCTTTCTTCGTTTCTCCGTTTCTTTCTTCGTTTCTCCGTTTCTTTCTTCGTTTCTCCGTTTATTTCTTCGTTTCTCCATTTATTTCTCCGTTTCTACGTCTCTATCTTTGTTTCTCCGTTTCTTTGTTCGTTTCTCCGTTTCTTTGTTCGTTTCTCCCTTTCTTTTTTCGTTTCTCCGTTTCTTTGTTCGTTTCTCCGTTTCTTTTTCCGTTTCTCGGCTTGTTTCTCCGTTTCTCCATTTATTTCTCCGTTTCTTTCTTCGTTTCTCTGTTTCTTTCTTCGTTTCTCCGTTTCTTTCTTCGTTTCTCCGTTTCTTTCTTCGTTTCACCGTTTCTTTCATCGTTTCTCCGTTTATTTCTCCGTTTCATCGTTTCTTTGTTCGTTTCTCCGTTTCTTTCTTCGTTTCTCCGTTTCTTTGTTCGTTTCTTCGTTTCTTTGATCGTTTCTCCGTTTCTCGGTTTATTTCTTCGTTTCTCCATTTATTTCTCCGTTTCTTTGTTCGTTTCTCCGTCTTTCTTCGTTTCTCCGTTTCTTTGTTCGTTTCTCCGTTTCTTTGTTCGTTTCTCCGTTTCTTTGTTCGTTTCTCCGTTTCTTTGTTCGTTTCTCCGTTTCTTTGTTCGTTTCTCCGTTTCTTGGTTTATTTCTTCGTTTCACCATTTATTTCTCCGTTTCTTACTTCGTTTCTTCGTTTCTTTCTTCGTTACTCCGTTTCTTTTCCGTTTCTCCGTTTCGTTCTTCGTTCCTTTGTTTCTTTCTTCGTTTCTCTGTTTCTTTCTTCGTATCTCCGTTTCATTCTTCGCTTCTCCGTTTCGTTCTTCGTTTCTCCGTTTCTTTCTTCGTTTCTCCGTTTCTGTCTTCGTTTCTCCGTTTCCTTGTTCGTTTCTCCGTTTATTTCTTCGTTTCTCCATTTATTTCTTAGTTTCGTTCTTAGTTTCTTCCTTTCTTTCTTCGTTTCTCTGTTTCTGTCTTCGTTTCTCCGTTTCCTTGTTCGTTTCTCCGTTTATTTCTTCGTTTCTCCATTTATTTCTTAGTTTCGTTCTTAGTTTCTTCCTTTCTTTCTTCGTTTCTCTGTTTATTTCTCCGTTTCTCCATTTATTTCTCCGTTTCTCCGTTTCTTTCTTCGTTTCTCCGTTTCTTTGTTCGTTTCTCCGTTTCTTTCTCCGTTTCTACGTTTCTCCGTTTCGTTCTTCGTTTCACCGTTTCTTTGTTCGTTTCTCCGTTTCTTTCTTCGTTTCTCCGTTTCTTTCTTCGTTTCTTTCTTCGTTTCTCCGTTTATTTCTTCGTTTCTCCATTTATTTCTCCGTTTCTCCGTTTCTTTGTTCGTATCTCCGTTTCTTTCTCCGTTTCTCCGTTTCTTTCTTCGTTTCTCCATTTATTTCTCCGTTTCTCCGTTTCTTTCTTCGTTTCTCCGTTTCTTTGTTCGTTTCTCCGTTTCTTATTCCGTTTTTCGGTTTATTTCTTCGTGTCTCCATTTATTTCTCCGTTTCTCCGTTTCTTTCTTCGTTTCTCCGTTTATTTCTTCGTTTCTCCATTTATTTCTCCGTTTCTCCGTTTCTTTCATCGTTTCTCCGTTTCTTTCTTCGTTTCTCCGTTTCTTTCTTCGTTTCTCCGTTTCTTTCTTCGTTTCTCCGTTTCTTTCTTCGTTTCTCCGTTTATTTCTTCGTTTCTCCATTTATTTCTCCGTTCCTTTCTTCGTTTCTCCGTTTCTTCGTTCGTTTCTCCGTTTCTTTCTTCGTTTCTCTGTGTATTTCTTCGTTTCTCCATTTATTTCTCCGTTTCTTCGTTTCTTTCTTCGTTACTCCGTTCCTTTCATCTTTTCTCCGTTTCTTTGTTCGTTTCTCCGTTTCTTTGTTCGTTTCTCCGTTTCTTTCTCCGTTTCTCGGTTTATTTCTTCGTTTCTCCATTTATTTCTCCGTTTCTCGGTTTATTTCTTCGTTTCTCCATTTATTTCTCCGATTCTCCGTTTCTTTCTTCGTTTCTCAGTTTCTTTCTTCGTTTCTCCGTTTCTTTCATCGTTTCTTCGTTTCTCCGTTTCTTTCTTCGTTTCTCCGTTTATATCTTCGTTTCTCCATTTATTTCTCCGTTTCTTTGTTCGTTTCTCCGTTTCTTTCTCCGCTTCTCGATTTATTTCTTCGTTTCTCCATTTATTTCTCCGATTCTCCGATTCTTTCTTCGTTTCTCCGATTCTTTCTTCTTTTCTCCGTTTCTTTCTTCGTTTCTCCGTTTCTTTCTTCGTTTCTCCGTTTCTTTCTTCGTTACTCCGTTCCTTTCATCGTTTCTCCGTTTCTTTCTTTGTTTCTCCGTTTCTTTCTTCGTTTCTCTGTTTCTTTGTTCGTTTCTCCGTTTATTTCTTCGTTTCTCCATTTATTTCTCCGTTTCTCCGTTTATTTCTTCGTTTCTCCATTTATTTCTCCGATTCTCCGTTTCTTTCTTCGTTTCTCCGTTTCTTTCTTCGTTTCTCGGTTCCTTTGTTCGTTTCTCCGTTTCTTTCTTCGTTTCTCCGTTTATATCTTCGTTTCTCCATTTATTTCTCCTTTTCTTTCTTCGTTTCTCCGTTTCATTCTTCATTTCTCCGTTTCTTTCTTCGTTTCTCCGTTTCTTTCTTCGTTTCTCCGTTTCTTTCTTCGTTTCTCCGTTTCTTTCTTCGTTTCTGCGTTTCTTTCTTCGTTTCTCCGTTTCTTTCTTCGTTTCACCGTTTCTTTGTTCGTTTCTCCGTTTCTTTGATCGTTTCTCCGTTTCTTTCTCCGTTTCTCGGGTTATTCCTTCATTTCTCCATTTATTTCTCCGATTCTCCGTTTCTTTCTTCGTTTCTCTGTTTCTTTCTTCGTTTCTCCGTTTGTTTCTTCGTTTCTCCGTTTCTTTCTTCGTTTCTCCGTTTCTTTCTTCGTTTCTCCGTTTCTTTCTTCGTTTCTCCGTTTCTTTCTTCGTTTCTCCGTTTCTTTCTTCGTTTCTCCGTTTCTTTGTTCGTTTCTCAGTTTCTTTCTTCGTTTCTCTGTTTCTTTCTTCGTTTGTCCGTTTCTTTCTTCGTTTCTCCGTTTCTTTCTTCGTTTCTCCGTTTCTTTCTTCGTTTCTCCGTTTATTTCTTCGTTTCTCCATTTATTTCTCCGTTCCTCCGTTTCTTCGTTCGTTTCTCCGTTTCTTTGTTCGTTTCTCCGTTTCTTTCATCGTTTCTTCGTTTCTCCGTTTCTTTCTTCGTTTCTCCGTTACTTTGTTCGTTTCTCCGTTTCATTCTTTGTTTCTCCGTTTCTTTCTTCATTTCTCCGTTTATTTCTTCGTTTCTCCGTTTCTTTCTTCGTTTCTCCGTTTCTTTCTTCGTTTCTCCGTTTCTTTCTTCGTTTCTCCGTTTCTTTCTTCGTTTCTCCGTTTCTTTCTTCGTTTCTCCGTTTCTTTGTTCGCTTCTCCGTTTCTTTCTCCGTTTCTCGGTTTATTCCTTCGTTTCTCAATTTATTTCTCCGATTCTCCGTTTCTTTCTTCGTTTCTCCGTTTCTTTCTTCGTTTCTCCGTTTCTTTCTTCGTTTCTGCGTTTCTTTCTTCGTTTCTCCGTTTCTTTATTCGTTTCACCGTTTCTTTGTTCGTTTCTCCGTTTCTTTCTTCGTTTCTCTGTTTCTTTCTTCGTTTCACCGTTTGTTTCTTCGTTTCTCCGTTTCTTTCTTCGTTTCTCCGTTTCTTTCTTCGTGTCTCCGTTTCTTTTATCGTTTCTTCGTTTCTCTGTTTCTTTCTTCGTTTCTCCGTTTATTTCTTCGTTTCTCCATTTATTTCTCCGTTCCTCCCTGCCTTTCTGCGTTTCTCCGTTTCTTTGTTTGTTTCTCCGTTTCTTTCTTCGTTTCTCCGTTTCTTTCTTCGTTTCTCCGTTTCTTTGTTAGTTTCTCCGTTTCTTTCTTCGTTTCTCCGTTTGTTTCTTCGTTTCTCCGTTTCTTTCTTCGTTTCTCCGTTTCTTTCTTCGTTTCTCCGTTTCTTTCTTCGTTTCTCCGTTTCTTTCTTCGTTTCTGCGTTTCTTTCTTCGTTTCTCCGTTTCTTTCTTCGTTTCACCGTTTCTTTGTTCGTTTCTCCGTTTCTTTGATCGTTTCTCCGTTTCTTTCTCCGTTTCTCGGGTTATTCCTTCGTTTCTCCATTTATTTCTCCGATTCTCCGTTTCTTTCTTCGTTTCTCTGTTTCTTTCTTCGTTTCTCCGTTTGTTTCTTCGTTTCTCCGTTTCTTTCTTCGTTTCTCCGTTTCTTTCTTCGTTTCTCCGTTTCTTTCTTCGTTTCTCCGTTTCTTTCTTCGTTTCTCCGTTTCTTTCTTCGTTTCTCCGTTTCTTTGTTCGTTTCTCAGTTTCTTTCTTCGTTTCTCTGTTTCTTTCTTCGTTTCTCCGTTTCTTTCTTCGTTTCTCCGTTTCTTTCTTCGTTTCTCCGTTTCTTTCTTCGTTTCTCCGTTTATTTCTTCGTTTCTCCATTTATTTCTCCGTTCCTCCGTTTCTTCGTTCGTTTCTCCGTTTCTTTGTTCGTTTCTCCGTTTCTTTCATCGTTTCTTCGTTTCTCCGTTTCTTTCTTCGTTTCTCCGTTACTTTTTTCGTTTCTCCGTTTCATTCTTTGTTTCTCCGTTTCTTTCTTCATTTCTCCGTTTATTTCTTCGTTTCTCCGTTTCATTCTTCGTTTCTGCGTTTCTTTGTTCGTTTCTCCGTTTCTTTCTTCGTTTCTCAGTTTCTTTCTTCGTTTCTCCGTTTCTTTCTTCGTTTCTCCGTTTCTTTCTTCGTTTCTCCGTTTCTTTCTTCGTTTTTCCGTTTCTTTGTTCGTTTCTCAGTTTCTTTCTTCGTTTCTCTGTTTCTTTCTTCGTTTCTCCGTTTCTTTCTTCGTTTCTCCGTTTCTTTCTTCGTTTCTCCGTTTCTTTCTTCGTTTCTCCGTTTATTTCTTCGTTTCTCCATTTATTTCTCCGTTCCTCCGTTTCTTCGTTCGTTTCTCCGTTTCTCTGATCGTTTCTCCGTTTCTTTCTCCGTTTCTCGGGTTATTCCTTCGTTTCTCCATTTATTTCTCCGATTCTCCGTTTCTTTCTTCGTTTCTCTGTTTCTTTCTTCGTTTCTCCGTTTGTTTCTTCGTTTCTCCGTTTCTTTCTTCGTTTCTCCGTTTCTTTTTTCGTTTCTCCGTTTCATTCTTTGTTTCTCCGTTTCTTTCTTCATTTCTCCGTTTATTTCTTCGTTTCTCCGTTTCATTCTTCGTTTCTGCGTTTCTTTGTTCGTTTCTCTGTTTCTTTCTTCGTTTCTCCGTTTCTTTCTCCGTTTCTCCGTTTATTTCTTCGTTCCTCCGTTTATTTCTTCGTTTCTCCATTTATTTCTCCGTTCCTCCGTTTCTTCGTTCGTTTCTCCGTTTCTTTGTTCGTTTCTCCATTTCTTTCATCGTTTCTTCGTTTCTCCGTTTCTTTCTTCGTTTCTCTATTTATTTCTCCGTTTCTATCTTCGTTTCTCCGTTTCTTTGTTCGTTTCTCCGTTTCTTTCTTCGTTTCTCCGTTTATATCTTCGTTTCTCCATTTATTTCTCCGTTTCTTTCTTCGAATCTCCGTTTCGTTCTTCGTTTCTCCGTTTCTTTCTTCGTTTCTCCGTTTCTTTGTTCGTTTCTCCGTTTCTTTCTTTGTTTCTCCGTTTCTTTCTTCACTTCTCCGTTTATTTCTTCGTTTCTCCATTTATTTCTCCGTTCCTCCGTTTCTTCGTTCGTTTCTCCGTTTCTTTGTTCGTTTCTCCGTTTCTTTCATCGTTTCTTCGTTTCTCCGTTTCTTTCTTCGTTTCTCCATTTATTTCTCCGTTCCTATCTTCGTTTCTCCATTTATTTCTCCGATTCTCCGTTTCTTTCTTCGTTTCTCCGTTTCTATGTTCGTTTCTCCGTTTCTTTCTCCGTTTCTCGGTTTATTTCTTCATTTCTTCGTTTCTCCGTTTCTTTCTTCGTTTCTCCGTTTCGTTCTTCGTTTCTCCGTTTATTTCTTCGTTTCTCCATTTATTTCTCTGTTTCTTTCTTCGTTTCTCCGTTTCTTTCTTCGTTTCTCCGTTTCTTTCTTCGTTTCTCCGTTTCTTTCTTCGTTTTTCCGTTTCTTTCTTCCTTTCTCCGTTTATTTCATCGTTTCTCCATTTATTTCTCCGATTCTCCGTTTCTTTCTTCGTTTCACAGTTTCTTTCTTCATTTCTCCGTTTATTTCTTCGTTTCTCCGTTTCATTCTTCGTTTCTGCGTTTCTTTGTTCGTTTCTCTGTTTCTTTCTTCGTTTCTCCGTTTCTTTCTTCGTTTCTCCGTTTCTTTCTTCGTTTCTCCGTTTCTTTCTTCGTTTCTCCGTTTCTTTCATCGTTTCTTCGTTTCTCCGTTTCTTTCTTCGTTTCTCCGTTTATATCTTCGTTTCTCCATTTATTTCTCCGTTTCTTTCTTCGTTTCTCCGTTTCATTCTTCGTTTCTCCGTTTCTTTCTTCGTTTCTCCGTTTCTTTGTTCGTTTCTCCGTTTATTTCTTCGTTTCTTCGTTTATTCCTTCGTTTCTCCATTTATTTCTCCGTTCCTCCGTTTCTTCGTTCGTTTCTCCGTTTTTTTCTTCGTTTCTCCGTTTCTTTCTTCGTTTCTCCGTTTCTTTCTTCGTTTCTCCGTTTCTATGTTCGTTTCTCCGTTTCTTTCGCCGTTTCTCGGTTTATTTCTTCGTTTCTTCGTTTCTCCGTTTCTTTCTTCGTGTCTCCGTTTCTTTCTTCGTTTCTCCGTTTATATCTTCGTTTCTCCATTTATTTCTCCGTTTCTTTCTTCGTTTCTCCGTTTCTTTCTTCGTTTCTCCGTTCCTTTGTTCGTTTCTCCGTTTCTTTGTTCGTTTCTCCGTTTCTTTGTTCGTTTCTCCGTTTCTTTGTTCGTTTCTCCGTTTCTTTCTTCGTTTCTCCGTTTCTTTCTTCGTTTCTCCGTTTCTTTCTTTGTTTCTCAGTTCCTTTCTTCATTTCTCCGTTTCTTTCTTCGTTTCACCGTTTCATTCTCCGTTTTTGCGTTTCATTTTTCGTTTCTCCGTCTCTTTCTTCGTTTCTCCGTTTCTTTGTTCGTTTCTCCGTTTCTTTCTTCGTTTCTTCGTTCCTTTCTTCGTTTCTCCGTTTATTTCTTCATTTCTCCGTTCCTTTCCTCGTTTCTCCGTTTCTTTGTTCGTTTCCCCGTTTCGTTCTTCGTTTCTCCGTTTCTTTCCTCGTTTCTCCGTTTCTTTCTTCGTTTCTACGTTGATTTCTTCGTTTCTCCATTTTTTTCTTCGTTTCTCCATTTATTTCTCCGTTTCTTCGTTTCTTTCTTCGTTACTCCGTTTGTTTCTTCGTTTCTCCGTTTCTTTCTTCGTTTCTCCGTTTCTTTCTTCGTTTCTCCGTTTATTTGATCGTTTCTCCATTTATTTCTCCGTTTCTCCGATTATTTCTTCGTTTCTCCATTTATTTCTCCGATTCTCCGTTTCTTTCTTCGTTTCTCCGTTTCTTTGTTCGTTTCTCCGTTTCTTTCTCCGTTTCTCAGTTTCTTTCTTCGTTTCTCCGTTTCTTTCTTCGTTTCTCCGTTTATTTCTCCGTTTCTCCATTTATTTCTCCGTTTCTTTCTTCGTTTCTTCGTTTCTTTCTTGGTTACTCCGTTTCTTTCTTCGTTTCACCGTTTCTTTCTTCGTTTCTCCATTTATTTCTCCGTTTCTCCGTTTCTTTCTTCGTTTCTCCGTTTATTTCATCGTTTCTCCATTTATTTCTCCGTTTCTCCGATTATTTCTTCGTTTCTCCATTTATTTCTCCGATTCTCCGTTTCTTTCTTCGTTTCTCCGTTTCTTTCCTCGTTTCTCCGTTTATTTCTCAGATTCTCCGTTTCTTTCTTCGTTTCTCCGTTTCTTTGTTCGTTTCCCTGTTTCTTTCTTCGTTTCTCCGTTTCTTTCCTCGTTTCTCCGTTTCTTTCTTCGTCTCAACGTTTAATTCTTCGTTTATCTATTTATTTCTTCGTTTCTCCATTTATTTCTCCGTTTCTTCGTTTCTTTTTTCGTTACTCCGTTTCTTTCTTCGTTTCTCCGTTTCTTTCTTCGTTTCTCCGTTTCTTTCTTCGTTTCTCCGTTTATTTCTTCGTTTCTCCATTTATTTCTCCGTTTCTCCGTTTATTTCTTCGTTTCTCCATTTATTTCTCCGTTTCTTCGTTTCTTTCTTCGTTACTCCGTTTCTTTCTTCGTTTCTCCGTTTCTTTCTTCGTTTCTCCGTTTCTTTCTTCGTTTCTCCGTTTCTTTCTTCGTTTCTCCGCTTCTTTCTACGTTTCTCCGTTTCTTTCTTCGTTTCTCCGTTTCTTTGTTCGCTTCTCCGTTTCTTTCTTCGTTTCTCCGTTTCTTTCCTCGTTTCGCTGTTTCTTTCTTCGTTTCTCCGTTTATTTCTTCGTTTCTCCATTTATTTCTCCGTTTCTCCGTTTCTTTCATCGTTTCTCCGTTTCTTTCTTCGTTTCTCCGTTTCTTTCTTCGTTTCTCCATTTCTTTCTTCGTTTCTCCGTTTCTTTCTTCGTTTCTCCGTTTATTTCTTCGTTTCTCCATTTATTTCTCCGTTCCTTTCTTTGTTTCTCCGTTTCTTCGTTCGTTTCTCCGTTTCTTTCTTCGTTTCTCTGTGTATTTCTTCGTTTCTCCATTTATTTCTCCGTTTCTACGTCTCTATCTTTGTTTCTCCGTTTCTTTGTTCGTTTCTCCGTTTCTTTGTTCGTTTCTCCCTTTCTTTTTTCGTTTCTCCGTTTCTTTGTTCGTTTCTCCGTTTCTTTTTCCGTTTCTCGGCTTGTTTCTCCGTTTCTCCATTTATTTCTCCGTTTCTTTCTTCGTTTCTCTGTTTCTTTCTTCGTTTCTCCGTTTCTTTCTTCGTTTCTCCGTTTCTTTCTTCGTTTCACCGTTTCTTTCATCGTTTCTCCGTTTATTTCTTCGTTTCTCCATTTATTTCTCCGTTTCATCGTTTCTTTGTTCGTTTCTCCGTTTCTTTCTTCGTTTCTCCGTTTCTTTGTTCGTTTCTTCGTTTCTTTGATCGTTTCTCCGTTTCTCGGTTTATTTCTTCGTTTCTCCATTTATTTCTCCGTTTCTTTCTTCGTTTCTTCGTTTCTTTCTTGGTTACTCCGTTTCTTTCTTCGTTTCACCGTTTCTTTCTTCGTTTCTCCATTTATTTCTCCGTTTCTCCGTTTCTTTCTTCGTTTCTCCGTTTATTTCATCGTTTCTCCATTTATTTCTCCGTTTCTCCGATTATTTCTTCGTTTCTCCATTTATTTCTCCGATTCTCCGTTTCTTTCTTCGTTTCTCCGTTTCTTTCCTCGTTTCTCCGTTTATTTCTCAGATTCTCCGTTTCTTTCTTCGTTTCTCCGTTTCTTTGTTCGTTTCCCTGTTTCTTTCTTCGTTTCTCCGTTTCTTTCCTCGTTTCTCCGTTTCTTTCTTCGTCTCAACGTTTAATTCTTCGTTTATCTATTTATTTCTTCGTTTCTCCATTTATTTCTCCGTTTCTTCGTTTCTTTTTTCGTTACTCTGTTTCTTTCTTCGTTTCTCCGTTTCTTTCTTCGTTTCTCCGTTTCTTTCTTCGTTTCTCCGTTTATTTCTTCGTTTCTCCATTTATTTCTCCGTTTCTACGTCTCTATCTTTGTTTCTCCGTTTCTTTGTTCGTTTCTCCGTTTCTTTGTTCGTTTCTCCCTTTCTTTTTTCGTTTCTCCGTTTCTTTGTTCGTTTCTCCGTTTCTTTTTCCGTTTCTCGGCTTGTTTCTCCGTTTCTCCATTTATTTTTCCGTTTCTTTCTTCGTTTCTCTGTTTCTTTCTTCGTTTCTCCGTTTCTTTCTTCGTTTCTCCGTTTCTTTCTTCGTTTCACCGTTTCTTTCATCGTTTCTCCGTTTATTTCTTCGTTTCTCCATTTATTTCTCCGTTTCATCGTTTCTTTGTTCGTTTCTCCGTTTCTTTCTTCGTTTCTCCGTTTCTTTGTTCGTTTCTTCGTTTCTTTGATCGTTTCTCCGTTTCTCGGTTTATTTCTTCGTTTCTCCATTTATTTCTCCGTTTCTTTCTTCGTTTCTTCGTTTCTTTCTTGGTTACTCCGTTTCTTTCTTCGTTTCACCGTTTCTTTCTTCGTTTCTCCATTTATTTCTCCGTTTCTCCGTTTCTTTCTTCGTTTCTCCGTTTATTTCATCGTTTCTCCATTTATTTCTCCGTTTCTCCGATTATTTCTTCGTTTCTCCATTTATTTCTCCGATTCTCCGTTTCTTTCTTCGTTTCTCCGTTTCTTTCCTCGTTTCTCCGTTTATTTCTCAGATTCTCCGTTTCTTTCTTCGTTTCTCCGTTTCTTTGTTCGTTTCCCTGTTTCTTTCTTCGTTTCTCCGTTTCTTTCCTCGTTTCTCCGTTTCTTTCTTCGTCTCAACGTTTAATTCTTCGTTTATCTATTTATTTCTTCGTTTCTCCATTTATTTCTCCGTTTCTTCGTTTCTTTTTTCGTTACTCCGTTTCTTTCTTCGTTTCTCCGTTTCTTTCTTCGTTTCTCCGTTTCTTTCTTCGTTTCTCCGTTCATTTCTTCGTTTCTCCATTTATTTCTCCGTTTCTACGTCTCTATCTTTGTTTCTCCGTTTCTTTGTTCGTTTCTCCGTTTCTTTGTTCGTTTCTCCCTTTCTTTTTTCGTTTCTCCGTTTCTTTGTTCGTTTCTCCGTTTCTTTTTCCGTTTCTCGGCTTGTTTCTCCGTTTCTCCATTTATTTCTCCGTTTCTTTCTTCGTTTCTCTGTTTCTTTCTTCGTTTCTCCGTTTCTTTCTTCGTTTCTCCGTTTCTTTCTTCGTTTCACCGTTTCTTTCATCGTTTCTCCGTTTATTTCTTCGTTTCTCCATTTATTTCTCCGTTTCATCGTTTCTTTGTTCGTTTCTCCGTTTCTTTCTTCGTTTCTCCGTTTCTTTGTTCGTTTCTTCGTTTCTTTGATCGTTTCTCCGTTTCTCGGTTTATTTCTTCGTTTCTCCATTTATTTCTCCGTTTCTTTGTTCGTTTCTCCGTCTTTCTTCGTTTCTCCGTTTCTTTGTTCGTTTCTCCGTTTCTTTGTTCGTTTCTCCGTTTCTTTGTTCGTTTCTCCGTTTCTTTGTTCGTTTCTCCGTTTCTTTCTTCGTTTCTCCGCTTCTTTCTACGTTTCTCCGTTTCTTTCTTCGTTTCTCCGTTTCTTTGTTCGCTTCTCCGTTTCTTTCTTCGTTTCTCCGTTTCTTTCCTCGTTTCGCTGTTTCTTTCTTCGTTTCTCCGTTTATTTCTTCGTTTCTCCATTTATTTCTCCGTTTCTCCGTTTCTTTCATCGTTTCTCCGTTTCTTTCTTCGTTTCTCCGTTTCTTTCTTCGTTTCTCCATTTCTTTCTTCGTTTCTCCGTTTCTTTCTTCGTTTCTCCGTTTATTTCTTCGTTTCTCCATTTATTTCTCCGTTCCTTTCTTTGTTTCTCCGTTTCTTCGTTCGTTTCTCCGTTTCTTTCTTCGTTTCTCTGTGTATTTCTTCGTTTCTCCATTTATTTCTCCGTTTCTACGTCTCTATCTTTGTTTCTCCGTTTCTTTGTTCGTTTCTCCGTTTCTTTGTTCGTTTCTCCCTTTCTTTTTTCGTTTCTCCGTTTCTTTGTTCGTTTCTCCGTTTCTTTTTCCGTTTCTCGGCTTGTTTCTCCGTTTCTCCATTTATTTCTCCGTTTCTTTCTTCGTTTCTCTGTTTCTTTCTTCGTTTCTCCGTTTCTTTCTTCGTTTCTCCGTTTCTTTCTTCGTTTCACCGTTTCTTTCATCGTTTCTCCGTTTATTTCTTCGTTTCTCCATTTATTTCTCCGTTTCATCGTTTCTTTGTTCGTTTCTCCGTTTCTTTCTTCGTTTCTCCGTTTCTTTGTTCGTTTCTTCGTTTCTTTGATCGTTTCTCCGTTTCTCGGTTTATTTCTTCGTTTCTCCATTTATTTCTCCGTTTCTTTCTTCGTTTCTTCGTTTCTTTCTTGGTTACTCCGTTTCTTTCTTCGTTTCACCGTTTCTTTCTTCGTTTCTCCATTTATTTCTCCGTTTCTCCGTTTCTTTCTTCGTTTCTCCGTTTATTTCATCGTTTCTCCATTTATTTCTCCGTTTCTCCGATTATTTCTTCGTTTCTCCATTTATTTCTCCGATTCTCCGTTTCTTTCTTCGTTTCTCCGTTTCTTTCCTCGTTTCTCCGTTTATTTCTCAGATTCTCCGTTTCTTTCTTCGTTTCTCCGTTTCTTTGTTCGTTTCCCTGTTTCTTTCTTCGTTTCTCCGTTTCTTTCCTCGTTTCTCCGTTTCTTTCTTCGTCTCAACGTTTAATTCTTCGTTTATCTATTTATTTCTTCGTTTCTCCATTTATTTCTCCGTTTCTTCGTTTCTTTTTTCGTTACTCTGTTTCTTTCTTCGTTTCTCCGTTTCTTTCTTCGTTTCTCCGTTTCTTTCTTCGTTTCTCCGTTTATTTCTTCGTTTCTCCATTTATTTCTCCGTTTCTACGTCTCTATCTTTGTTTCTCCGTTTCTTTGTTCGTTTCTCCGTTTCTTTGTTCGTTTCTCCCTTTCTTTTTTCGTTTCTCCGTTTCTTTGTTCGTTTCTCCGTTTCTTTTTCCGTTTCTCGGCTTGTTTCTCCGTTTCTCCATTTATTTTTCCGTTTCTTTCTTCGTTTCTCTGTTTCTTTCTTCGTTTCTCCGTTTCTTTCTTCGTTTCTCCGTTTCTTTCTTCGTTTCACCGTTTCTTTCATCGTTTCTCCGTTTATTTCTTCGTTTCTCCATTTATTTCTCCGTTTCATCGTTTCTTTGTTCGTTTCTCCGTTTCTTTCTTCGTTTCTCCGTTTCTTTGTTCGTTTCTTCGTTTCTTTGATCGTTTCTCCGTTTCTCGGTTTATTTCTTCGTTTCTCCATTTATTTCTCCGTTTCTTTCTTCGTTTCTTCGTTTCTTTCTTGGTTACTCCGTTTCTTTCTTCGTTTCACCGTTTCTTTCTTCGTTTCTCCATTTATTTCTCCGTTTCTCCGTTTCTTTCTTCGTTTCTCCGTTTATTTCATCGTTTCTCCATTTATTTCTCCGTTTCTCCGATTATTTCTTCGTTTCTCCATTTATTTCTCCGATTCTCCGTTTCTTTCTTCGTTTCTCCGTTTCTTTCCTCGTTTCTCCGTTTATTTCTCAGATTCTCCGTTTCTTTCTTCGTTTCTCCGTTTCTTTGTTCGTTTCCCTGTTTCTTTCTTCGTTTCTCCGTTTCTTTCCTCGTTTCTCCGTTTCTTTCTTCGTCTCAACGTTTAATTCTTCGTTTATCTATTTATTTCTTCGTTTCTCCATTTATTTCTCCGTTTCTTCGTTTCTTTTTTCGTTACTCCGTTTCTTTCTTCGTTTCTCCGTTTCTTTCTTCGTTTCTCCGTTTCTTTCTTCGTTTCTCCGTTCATTTCTTCGTTTCTCCATTTATTTCTCCGTTTCTACGTCTCTATCTTTGTTTCTCCGTTTCTTTGTTCGTTTCTCCGTTTCTTTGTTCGTTTCTCCCTTTCTTTTTTCGTTTCTCCGTTTCTTTGTTCGTTTCTCCGTTTCTTTTTCCGTTTCTCGGCTTGTTTCTCCGTTTCTCCATTTATTTCTCCGTTTCTTTCTTCGTTTCTCTGTTTCTTTCTTCGTTTCTCCGTTTCTTTCTTCGTTTCTCCGTTTCTTTCTTCGTTTCACCGTTTCTTTCATCGTTTCTCCGTTTATTTCTTCGTTTCTCCATTTATTTCTCCGTTTCATCGTTTCTTTGTTCGTTTCTCCGTTTCTTTCTTCGTTTCTCCGTTTCTTTGTTCGTTTCTTCGTTTCTTTGATCGTTTCTCCGTTTCTCGGTTTATTTCTTCGTTTCTCCATTTATTTCTCCGTTTCTTTGTTCGTTTCTCCGTCTTTCTTCGTTTCTCCGTTTCTTTGTTCGTTTCTCCGTTTCTTTGTTCGTTTCTCCGTTTCTTTGTTCGTTTCTCCGTTTCTTTGTTCGTTTCTCCGTTTCTTGGTTTATTTCTTCGTTTCACCATTTATTTCTCCGTTTCTTACTTCGTTTCTTCGTTTCTTTCTTCGTTACTCCGTTTCTTTTCCGTTTCTCCGTTTCGTTCTTCGTTCCTTTGTTTCTTTCTTCGTTTCTCTGTTTCTTTCTTCGTATCTCCGTTTCATTCTTCGCTTCTCCGTTTCGTTCTTCGTTTCTCCGTTTCTTTCTTCGTTTCTCCGTTTCTGTCTTCGTTTCTCCGTTTCCTTGTTCGTTTCTCCGTTTATTTCTTCGTTTCTCCATTTATTTCTTAGTTTCGTTCTTAGTTTCTTCCTTTCTTTCTTCGTTTCTCTGTTTATTTCTCCGTTTCTCCATTTATTTCTCCGTTTCTCCGTTTCTTTCTTCGTTTCTCCGTTTCTTTGTTCGTTTCTCCGTTTCTTTCTCCGTTTCTACGTTTCTCCGTTTCGTTCTTCGTTTCACCGTTTCTTTGTTCGTTTCTCCGTTTCTTTCTTCGTTTCTCCGTTTCTTTCTTCGTTTCTTTCTTCGTTTCTCCGTTTATTTCTTCGTTTCTCCATTTATTTCTCCGTTTCTCCGTTTCTTTGTTCGTATCTCCGTTTCTTTCTCCGTTTCTCCGTTTCTTTCTTCGTTTCTCCATTTATTTCTCCGTTTCTCCGTTTCTTTCTTCGTTTCTCCGTTTCTTTGTTCGTTTCTCCGTTTCTTATTCCGTTTTTCGGTTTATTTCTTCGTGTCTCCATTTATTTCTCCGTTTCTCCGTTTCTTTCTTCGTTTCTCCGTTTATTTCTTCGTTTCTCCATTTATTTCTCCGTTTCTCCGTTTCTTTCATCGTTTCTCCGTTTCTTTCTTCGTTACTCCGTTCCTTTCATCGTTTCTCCGTTTCTTTCTTTGTTTCTCCGTTTCTTTCTTCGTTTCTCTGTTTCTTTGTTCGTTTCTCCGTTTATTTCTTCGTTTCTCCATTTATTTCTCCGTTTCTCCGTTTATTTCTTCGTTTCTCCATTTATTTCTCCGATTCTCCGTTTCTTTCTTCGTTTCTCCGTTTCTTTCTTCGTTTCTCGGTTCCTTTGTTCGTTTCTCCGTTTCTTTCTTCGTTTCTCCGTTTATATCTTCGTTTCTCCATTTATTTCTCCTTTTCTTTCTTCGTTTCTCCGTTTCATTCTTCATTTCTCCGTTTCTTTCTTCGTTTCTCCGTTTCTTTCTTCGATTCTCCGTTTCTTTGTTCATTTCTCCGTTTATTTGTTCGTTTCTCCGTTTCTTTGTTCGTTTCTCCGTTTCTTTGTTCGTTTCTCCGTTTCTTTCTTCGTTTCTCCGTTTATTTCTTCGTTTCTCCATTTATTCCTCCGATTCTTTCTTCGTTTCTCCGCTTCTTTGTTCGCTTCTCCGTTTCTTTCTTCGTTTCTCCGATTCTTTCTTCGTTTCTCCGTTTCGTTCTTCGTTTCTCCGTTTCCTTGTTCGTTTGTCCGTTTATTTCTTCGTTTTCCCATTTATTCCTCCGATTCTTTCTTCGTTTCTCCGTTTCTTTGTTCGTTTCTCCGTTTCTTTCTTCGTTTCTCCGTTTCTTTCTTCGTTTCTCCGTTTCTTTCTTCGTTTCTGCGATTCTTTCTTCGTTTCTCCGTTTCTTTCTTCGTTTCTCCGTTTCTTTCTTCGTTTCTCCGTTTCTTTGTTCGCTTCTCCGTTTCTTTCTCCGTTTCTCGGTTTATTCCATCGTTTCTCCATTTATTTCTCCGATTCTCCGTTTCTTTCTTCGTTTCTCCGTTTCTTTCTTCGTTTCTCCGTTTCTTTCTTCGTTTCTGCGTTTCTTTCTTCGTTTCTCCCTTTCTTTCTTCGTTTCACCGTTTCTTTGTTCGTTTCTCCGTTTCTTTGATCGTTTCTCCGTTTCTTTCTCCGTTTCTCGGTTTATTCCTTCGTTTCTCCATTTATTTCTCCGATTCTCCGTTTCTTTCTTCGTTTCTCTGTTTCTTTCTTCGTTTCTCCGTTTGTTTCTTCGTTTCTCCGTTTCTTTCTTCGTTTCTCCGTTTCTTTCTTCGTGTCTCCGTTTCTTTTATCGTTTCTTCGTTTCTCTGTTTCTTTCTTCGTTTCTCCGTTTATTTCTTCGTTTCTCCATTTATTTCTCCGTTCCTCCCTGCCTTTCTGCGTTTCTCCGTTTCTTTGTTCGTTTCTCCGTTTCTTTGTTCGTATCTCCGTTTCTTTCTTCGTTTCTCCGTTTCTTTCTTCGTTTCTCCGTTTCTTTGTTAGTTTCTCCGTTTCTTTCTCCGTTTCTCGGTTTCTTTCTTCGTTTCTGCGTTTCTTTCTTCGTTTCTCCGTTTCTTTCTTCGTTTCTCCATTTCTTTCTTCGTTTCTCCGTTTCTTTCTTCGTTTCTGCGTTTCTTTCTTCGTTTCTCCGTTTCCTTCTTCGTTTCTCCGTTTCTTTCTTCGTTTCTCCGTTTCTTTCTTCGTTTCTCCGTTTCTTTCTTCGTTTCTCCGTTTGTTTCTTCGTTTCTCCGTTTCTTTCTTCGTTTCTCCGTTTCTTTCTTCGTGCCTCCGTTTCTTTTATCGTTTCTTCGATTCTCTGTTTCTTTCTTCGTTTCTCCGTTTATTTCTTCGTTTCTCCATTTATTTCTCCGTTCCTCCCTGCCTTTCTGCGTTTCTCCGTTTCTTTGTTCGTTTCTCCGTTTCTTTGTTCGTATCTCCGTTTCTTTCTTCGTTTCTCCGTTTCTTTCTTCGTTTCTCCGTTTCTTTGTTAGTTTCTCCGTTTCTTTCTTCGTTTCTCCGTTTGTTTCTTCGTTTCTCCGTTTCTTTCTTCGTTTCTCCGTTTCTTTCTTCGTTTCTCCGTTTCTTTCTTCGTTTCTCCGTTTCTTTCTTCGTTTCTGCGTTTCTTTCTTCGTTTCTCCGTTTCTTTCTTCGTTTCACCGTTTCTTTGTTCGTTTCTCCGTTTCTTTGATCGTTTCTCCGTTTCTTTCTCCGTTTCTCGGGCTATTCCTTCATTTCTCCATTTATTTCTCCGATTCTCCGTTTCTTTCTTCGTTTCTCTGTTTCTTTCTTCGTTTCTCCGTTTGTTTCTTCGTTTCTCCGTTTCTTTCTCCGTTTCTCGGTTTATTCCATCGTTTCTCCATTTATTTCTCCGATTCTCCGTTTCTTCCTTCGTTTCTCCGTTTCTTTCTTCGTTTCTCCGTTTCTTTCTTCGTTTCTGCGTTTCTTTCTTCGTTTCTCCGTTTCTTTCTTCGTTTCACCGTTTCTTTGTTCGTTTCTCCGTTTCTTTGATCGTTTCTCCGTTTCTTTCTCCGTTTCTCGGTTTATTCCTTCGTTTCTCCGTTTCTTTCTTCGTTTCTCCGTTTGTTTCTTCGTTTCTCCGTTTCTTTCTTCGTTTCTCCGTTTCTTTCTTCGTTTCTCCGTTTCTTTCTTCGTTTCTCCGTTTCTTTCTTCGTTTCTCCGTTTCTTTCTTCGTTTCTCCGTTTCTTTGTTCGTTTCTCAGTTTCTTTCTTCGTTTCTCTGTTTCTTTCTTCGTTTCTCCGTTTCTTTCTTCGTTTCTCCGTTTCTTTCTTCGTTTCTCCGTTTCTTTCTTCGTTTCTCCGTTTATTTCTTCGTTTCTCCATTTATTTCTCCGTTCCTCCGTTTCTTCGTTCGTTTCTCCGTTTCTTTGTTCGTTTCTCCGTTTCTTTCTTCGTTTCTCCGTTTCATTCTGCGTTTCTCCGCTTCTTTATTCGTTTCTCGGTTTCTTTCTCCGTTTCTCGGTTTATTTATTCGTTTCTCCGTTTCTTTCTTCGTTTCTCCGTTTATTTCTTCATTTCTCCATTTGTTTCTCCGTTTCTCCGGTTCTTTCTTCGTTTCTCCGTTCCTTTGTGCGTTTCTCCGTTTCTTTGTTCGTTTCTCCGTTTCTTTGTTCGTTTCTCCGTTTCTTTGTTCGTTTCTCCGTTTCTTTCTTCGTTTCTCCGTTTCTTTCTTCGTTTCTCCGTTTCTTTCTTTGTTTCTCAGTTCCTTTCTTCATTTTTCCGTTTCTTTCTTCGTTTCACCGTTTCATTCTCCGTTTTTGCGTTTCATTTTTCGTTTCTCCGTCTCTTTCTTCGTTTCTCCGTTTCTTTGTTCGTTTCTCCGTTTCTTTCTTCGTTTCTTCTTTTCTTTCTTCGTTTCTCCGTTTATTTCTTCGTTTCTTCGTTTCTCCGTTTCTTTCTTCGTGTCTCCGTTTCTTTCTTCGTTTCTCCGTTTATATCTTCGTTTCTCCATTTATTTCTCCGTTTCTTTCTTCGTTTCTCCGTTTCTCCGTTTCTTTCTTCGTTTCTCCGTTTCATTCTGCGTTTCTCCGCTTCTTTATTCGTTTCTCGGTTTCTTTCTCCGTTTCTCGGTTTATTTATTCGTTTCTCCGTTTCTTTCTTCGTTTCTCCGTTTATTTCTTCATTTCTCCATTTGTTTCTCCGTTTCTCCGGTTCTTTCTTCGTTTCTCCGTTCCTTTGTGCGTTTCTCCGTTTCTTTGTTCGTTTCTCCGTTTCTTTCTTCGTTTCTCCGTTTCTTTCTTCGTTTCTCCGTTTCTTTCCTCGTTTCTCCGTTTCTTTCTTCGTTTCTACGTTCATTTCTTCGTTTCTCCATTTTTTTCTTCGTTTCTCCATTTATTTCTCCGTTTCTTCGTTTCTTTCTTCGTTACTCCGTTTCTTTCTTCGTTTCTCCGTTTCTTTCTTCGTTTCTCCGTTACTTTCTTCGTTTCTCCGTTTCTTTCTTCGTTTCTCCGTTTATTTCTTCGTTTCTCCATTTATTTCTCCGTTTCTCCGTTTCATTCTTCGTTTCTCCGTTTCTTTGTTCGTTTCCCCGTTTCTTTCTTCGTTTCTCTGTTTCTTTCCTCGTTTCTCCGTTTCTTTCTTCGTTTCTATGTTTATTTCTTCGTTTCTCCATTTATTTCTTCGTTTCTCCATTTATTTCTCCGTTTCTTCGTTTCTTTCTTCGTTACTCCGTTTGTTTCTTCGTTTCTCCGATTCTTTCTTCGTTTCTCCGTTTCTTTCTTCGTTTCTCCGTTTCTTTCTTCGTTTCTCCGCTTCTTTCTACGTTTCTCCGTTTCTTTCTTCGTTTCTCCGTTTCTTTGTTCGTTTCTCCGTTTCTTTGTTCGTTTCTCCCTTTCTTTTTTCGTGTCTCCGTTTCTTTGTTCGTTTCTCCGTTTCTTTTTCCGTTTCTCGGCTTGTTTCTCCGTTTCTCCATTTATTTCTCCGTTTCTTTCTTCGTTTCTCTGTTTCTTTCTTCGTTTCTCCGTTTCTTTCTTCGTTTCTCCGTTTCTTTGTTCGTATCTCCGTTTCTTTCTCCGTTTCGCAGTTTATTTCTTCGTTTCTCCATTTATTTCTCCGTTTCTCCGTTTCTTTCTTCGTTTCTCCGTTTCTGTCTTCGTTTCTCCGTTTCCTTGTTCCTTTCTCCGTTTATTTCTTCGTTTCTCCATTTATTTCTTCGTTTCTTTCTCCGTTTCTCCGTTTCTTTCTTCGTTTCTCCATTTATTTCTCCGTTTCTTTCTTCGTTTCTCCGTTTCTTTGTTCGTTTCTGCGTTTCTTTGTTCGTTTCTCTGTTTCTTTGTTCGTTTCTCCGTTTCTTTGTTCGTTTCTCCGTTTCTCGGTTTATTTCTTCGTTTCTCCATTTATTTCTCCGTTTCTTACTTCGTTTCTTCGATTCTTTCTTCGTGACTTCTCTTCTTTTTCGTTTCTCCGTTTCGTTCTTAGTTTCTTCGTTTCTTTCTTCGTTTCTCCGTTTATTTCTTCGTTTCTCCATTTATTTCTCCGTTTCTCCGTTTCTTTCTTCGTTTCTCCGTTTCTTTGTTCGTTTCTCCGTTTCTTTCTCCGTTTCTACGTTTCTCCGTTTCGTTCTTCGTTTCACCGTTTCTTTGTCCGTTTCTCCGTTTCTTTCTTCGTTTCTCCGTTTCTTTCTTCGTTTCTTTCTTCGTTTCTCCGTTTCTTTCTTCATATCTCCGTTTATTTCTTCGTTTCTCCATTTATTTCTCCGTTTCTCCGTTTCTTTGTTCGTATCTCCGTTTCTTTCTCCGTTTCTCAGTTTATTTCTTCGTTTCTCCATTTATTTCTCCGTTTCTCCGTTTCTTTGTTCGTTTCTCCGTTTCTTTGTTCGTTTCTCTGTTTCTATGTACGTTTCTCCGTTTCATTCTTCGTTTCTTTCTTCGTTACTCCGTTTCTTTCTTCGTTTTTTCGTTTCTTTCTTCGTTTCTCCGTTTCTTTCTTCGTTTCTCCGTTTCTTTCTTCGTTTCTCCATTTATATCTCCGTTTCTCCGTTTCTTTGTTCGTTTCTCCGTTTCTTTCTTCGTTTCTCCATTTCTTTGTTCGCTTCTCCGTTTCTCGGTTTATTTCTTCGTTTCACCATTTATTTCTCCGTTTCTTACTTCGTTTCTTCGCTTCTTTCTTCGTTACTCCGTTCCTTTTCGTTTCTCCGTTTCGTTCTTAGTTTCTTCGTTTCTTACTTCGTTTCTCCGTTTATTTCTTCGTTTCTCCGCTTCTTTCCTCGTTTCTACGTTTCGTTCTTCGTTTCTACGTTTATTTCTTCGCTACTCCATTTATTTCTCCGTTTCTCCGTTTGTTTCTTCGTTTCTCCGTTTCTTTGTTCGTTTTTCCGTTTCTTTGTTCGTTTCTCTGTTTCTTTGATCGTTTCTCCGTTTGTTTGTTCGTTTCTCCGTTTCTCGGTTTATTTCTTCGTTTCTCCATTTATTTCTCCGTTTCTTACTCCGTTTCTTCGTTTCTTTCTTCGTTACTTCTCTTCTTTTTCGTTTCTCCGTTTCGTTCTTAGTTTCTTCGTTTCTTTCTTCGTTTCTCCGTTTATTTCTTCGTTTCTCCATTTATTTCTCCGTTTCTCCGTTTCTTTCTTCGTTTCTCCGTTTCTTTGTTCGTTTCTCCGTTTCTTTCTCCGTTTCTACGTTTCTCCGTTTAGTTCTTCGTTTCACCGTTTCTTTGTTCGTTTCTCCGTTTCTTTCTTCGTTTCTCCGTTTCTTTCTTCGTTTCTTTCTTCGTTTCTCCGTTTCTTTCTTCGTTTCTCCGTTTATTTCTTCGTTTCTCCATTTATTTCTCCGTTTCTCCGTTTCTTTGTTCGTATCTCCGTTTCTTTCTCCGTTTCTCAGTTTATTTCTTCGTTTCTCCATTTATTTCTCCGTCTCTCCGTTTCTTTGTTCGTTTCTCCGTTTCTTTGTTCGTTTCTCTGTTTCTATGTCCGTTTCTCCGTTTCATTCTTCGTTTCTTTCTTCGTTACTCCGTTTCTTTCTTCGTTTCTTCGTTTCTTTCTTCGTTTCTCCGTTTCTTTCTTCGTTTCTCGGTTTCTTTCTTCGTTTCTCCATTTATATCTCCGTTTCTCCGTTTCTTTGTTCGTTTCTCCGTTTCTTTCTTCGTTTCTCCGTTTCTTTGTTCGTTTCTCCGTTTCTCGGTTTATTCCTTCGTTTCACCATTTATTTCTCCGTTCCTTACTTCGTTTCTTCGTTTCTTTCTTCGTTACTCCGTTCCTTTTCGTTTCTCCGTTTCGTTCTTAGTTTCTTCGTTTCTTTCTTCGTTTCTCCGTTTATTTCTTCGTTTGTCCATTTATTTCTCCGTTTCTCCGTTTCTTTCTTCGTTTCTCCGTTTCTTTGTTCGTTTCTCCGTTTCTTTCTCCGTTTCTCCGTTTCTTTGTTCGTTTCTCCGTTTGTTTCTTCGTTTCTCCATTTATTTCTCCGTCACTCCGTTTCGTTCTTCGTTTCACCGTTTCTTTGTGCGTTTCTCCATTTCTTTCTTCGTTTCTCCGTTTCTTTCTGCGTTTCTTTCTTCGTTTCTCCGTTTATTTCTCCGTTTCTCCATTTATTTCTCCGTTTCTCCGTTTCTTTGTTAGTTTCTCCGTTTCTTTCTCCGTTTCTCGGTTTATTTCTTCGTTTCTCCATTTATTTCTCCGATTCTCCGTTTCTTTCTTCGTTTCCCCATTTATGTCTCCGTTTCTCCGTTTCTTTGTTCGTTTCTCCGTTTCTTTGTTCGTTTCTCCGTTTCTTTGTTCGTTTCTCCGTTTTTTTGTTCGTTTCTCCGTTTCTTGGTTTATTTCTTCGTTTCACCATTTATTTCTCCGTTTCTTACTTCGTTTCTTCGTTTCTTTCTTCGTTACTCCGTTTCTTTTCCGTTTCTCCGTTTCGTTCTTCGTTTCTTTGTTTCTTTCTTCGTTTCTCTGTTTCTTTCTTCGTATCTCCGTTTCATTCTTCGTTTCTCCGTTTCTTTCTTCGTTTCTCCGTTTCTGTCTTCGTTTCTCCGTTTCCTTGTTCGTTTCTCCGTTTATTTCTTCGTTTCTCCATTTATTTCTTCGTTTCTTTCTTCGTTTCTCCGTTTCTTTCTTCGTTTCTCCATTTATTTCTCCGTTTCTCCGTTTCTTTCTTCGTTTCTCCGTTTCTTTGTTCGCTTCTCCGTTTCTTTGTTCGTTCCTCCGTTTCTTTCTCCGTTTCTCGGTCTATTTCTTCGTTTCTCCATTTATTTCTCCGATTCTCCGTTTCTTTCTTCGTTTCTCAGTTTCTTTCTTCGTTTCTCCGTTTCTTTCTTCGTTTCTCCGTTTATATCTTCGTTTCTCCATTTATTTCTCCGTTTCTTTCTTCGTTTCTCCGTTTCATTCTTCGTTTCTGCGCTTCATTGTTCGTTTCTCCGTATCTTTCTTCCTTTCTCCTTTTCTTTTTTCGTTTCTCCGTTTCTTTCTTCGCTTCTTCGTTTCTTTCTACGTTTCTTTCTTCGTTTCTCCGTTTCTTTCTTCGTTTCTCCGTTTATTTCTTCGTTTCTCCATTTATTTCTCCGTTCCTCCGTTTCTTTCTTCGTTTCTCCGCTTCTTTGTTCGTTTCCCCATTTCTTTGTTCGTGTCTCCGTTTATTTCCTCGTTTCTCCGTTTCTTTCTTCGTTTCTTCGTTTATTTCTTCGTTTCTCCGTTTATTTCTTCGTTTCTCCATTTATTTCTCCGTTCCTCCGTTTCTTTCTTCGTTTCTCCGCTTCTTTGTTCGTTCCTCCATTTCTTTGTTCGTATCTCCGTTTCTTTCTTCGTTTCTCCGCTTCTTTGTTCGTTTCTCCATTTCTTTGTTCGTATCTCCGTTTCATTCTTCGTTTCTCCGTTTCTTTCTTCGTTTCTCCGTTTCTTTCTTCGTTCCTCCGTTTCTTTCTTCGTTTCTCCGTTTCTTTCTTCGTTTCTCCGTTTCTTTCTTCGTTCCTCCGTTTCTTTCTTCGTTTCTCCGTTTCTTTCTTCGTTTCTCCGTTTCCTTGTTCATTTCTCCGTTTATTTCTTCTTTTCTCCATTTATTTCCCCGTTTCTTTGTTCGTTTCTCCGATTCTTTGTTCGTTTCTCCGTTTCTTTCTCCGTTTCTTTGTTCGTTTCTCCGTTTATTTCTTCGTCACCCCATTTATTTCTCCGTTTCTCCGTTTCTTTCTACGTTTCTCCGTTTGCTTCTTCGCTTCTACGTTTATTTCCTCGTTTCTCCGTTTCTTTCTTCGTTTCTCCGTTTATTTCTTCGTTTCTCCGTTTATTTCTTCGTTTCTCCATTTATTTCTCCGTTCCTCCGTTTCTTTCTTCGTTTCTCCGCTTCTTTGTTCGTTTCTCCATTTCTTTGTTCGTATCTCCGTTTCTTTCTTCGTTTCTCCGCTTCTTTGTTCGTTTCTCCATTTCTTTGTTCGTATCTCCGTTTCATTCTTCGTTTCTCAGTTTCTATCTTCGTCTCTCCGTTTCTTTCTTCGTTTCTCCATATCTTTCTTCGTTTCTGCGTTTCTTTCTTCGGTTCTCCGTTTCTTTCTTCGTTTCTCCGTTTCTTTCTTCTATTCTCCGTATATTTCTTCGTTTCTCCGTTTCTCCGTTTCTTTGATCCTTTCTCCGATTCTTTCTCCGTTTCTCGGTTTATTCCTTCGTTTCTCCATTTATTTCTCCGATCCTCCGTTTCTTTCTTCGTTTCTCAGATTCTTTCTTCGTTTCTCCGTTTCTTTCTTCGTTTCTCCGTTTCTTTCTTCGTTTCTCCGTTTCTTTCTTCGATTCTCCGTTTATTTCTTCGTTTCACCGTTTCTTTCTTCGTTTCTCCGTTTGTTTCTTCGTTTCTCCGTTTCTTTCTTCGTTTCGTCGTTTCTTTCTTCATTTCTCCGTTTCTTTCTTCGTTTCTCCGTTACTTCCTTCGTTTCATCGTTTATCCGTTTCTGCGTTTCTCGGTTTATTCCTTCGTTTCTCCATTTATTTCTCCGATTCTCCGTTTCTTTCTTCGTTTCTTCGTTTCTTTCATCGTTACTGCGATTCTTTCTTCATTTCTCCGTTTCTTTCTTCGTTTCTCCGTTTCTTTCTTCGTTTCTCCGTTTGCTTCTTCGATTCTCCATTTATTTCTTCGTTTCTCCGTTTCTTTCTTCGTTTCTCCGTTTATTTCTTCGTTACTCCGTTTCTTTCTCCGATTCTCGGTTTATTCCTTCGTTTCTCCATTTATTTCTCCGATTCTGTGTTTCTTTCTACGTTTCTTTCTTCGTTGCTCCGTTTCTTCCTTCGTTTCATCGTTTCTCCGTTTCACCGTTTGTCGGTTTATTCCTTCGTTTCTCCATTTTTTTCTCCGATTCTCCGTTTCTTTCTGCGTTTCATTGTTTCTCTCTTCGTTACTCCGTTTCTTTCTTCGTTTCTCAGTTTCTTTCCTCGTTTCTCCGTTTCTTTCTTCGTTTCTACGTTTATTTCTTCGTTTCTCCATTTATTTCTCCGTTTCTTCGTTTCTTTCTTCGTTTCTCCGTTTCTTTCTTCGTTTCTCCGTCTCTTTCTTCGTTTCTACGTTTATTTCTTCGTTTCTCCATTTACTTCTCCGTTTCTCCGTTTCTTTGTTCGTTTCTGCCTTTCATTGGTCATTTCTCCGTTTCTTTCCCCGTTTCTCGGCTTACTTCTTCGTTCCTCCATTTATTTCTCCGATTCTCCGTTTCTTTCTTCGTTTCTTCGCTTCTTTCTTCGTTACTCCGTTTCTTCCTTCGTTTCTCCGCTTCTCTCTTCGTTTCTCCGTTTCTTTCTCCGTTTCTCCGTTTCTTTCTTCGTTTCTCCGTATCTTTGTTCGTTTCTGCGTTTCATTGATCGTTTCTCCGTTTCGTTCCCCGTTTCTCGGTTTATTTCTTCGTTCCTCCATTTATTTCTCCGATTCTCCTTTTCTTTCTTCGTTTCTTCGTTTCTTTCTTCGTTACTCCGTTTCTTCCTTCGTTTCTCCGTTTCTCTCTTCGTTTCTCCGTTCCTTTCTTCGTTTCTCCGTTTCTCTCTTCGTTTCTCCGTTTCTTTCTCCGTTTCTCCGTTTCTTTCTTCGTTTCTCCATTTATTTCTCCGATTCTCCGTTTCTTTCTGCGTTGCATCGTTTCTCTCTTCGTTACTCCGTTTCTTTCTTCGTTTCTCAGTTTCTTTCCTCGTTTCTCCGTTTCTTTCTTCGTTTCTACGTTTATTTCTTCGTTTCTCCATTTACTTCTCCGTTTCTCCGTTTCTTTGTTCGTTTCTGCGTTTCATTGGTCATTTCTCCGTTTCTTTCTCCGTTTATCGGCTTACTTCTTCGTTCCTCCATTTATTTCTCCGATTCTCCGTTTCGTTCTTCGTTTCTTCGTTTCTTTCTTCGTTACTCCGTTTCTTCCTTCGTTTCTCCGCTTCTCTCTTCGTTTCTCCGTTTCTTTCTCCGATTCTCCGTTTCTTTGTTCGTTTCTCCATTTCTTTGGTCGTTTCTCCGTTTCTTTGTTCGTTTCTCCGTTTCTTTCGTCGTTTCTCCGTATATTTCTTCGTTTCCCCATTTATTTCTTCGTTTCTCCGTTTCATTGTTCGTTTCTCCGTTTATTTCTCCGTTTCTCCGTTTCTTTCTTCGTTTCTCCGTTTCTTTCTTCGTTTCTTCGTTTCTTTCTTCATTTCTCCGTTTCTTTCTTCGTTTCTCCGATTCTTCCTTCGTTTCTCCATTTATTTCTCCGATTCTCCGTTTCTTTCTTCGTTTCTTCGTTTCTTTCATCGTTACTGCGTTTCTTTCTTCGTTTCTCCGTTTCTTTCTTCGTTTCTCCGTTTCTTTCTACGTCTATCCGTTGATTTCTTCGTTTCTCCATTTATTTCTCCGTTTCTCCGTTTCTTTCTTCGTTTCTCCGTTTCTTTCTTCGTTTCTCCCTTTCTTTGTTCGTTTCTCCGTTTCATTGTTCGTTTCTCCGTTTTTTTGTTCGTTTCTCCGTTTATTTCTTCATTTCTCCATTTATTTCTCCGATTCTCCATTTATTTCTTCGTTTCTCCGTTTTTTTCTTCGTTTCTCCGTTTATTTCTTCGTTTCTCCGTTTCTTTCTTCGTTTCTTCGTTTCTTTCTTCATTTCTCCGTTTCTTTCTTCGTTTCTCCGTTTCTTCCTTCGTTTCATCGTTTCTCCGTTTCTGCGTTTCTCGGTTTATTCCTTCGTTTCTCCATTTATTTCTCCGATTCTCCGTTTCTTTCTTCGTTTCTTCGTTTCTTTCATCGTTACTGCGTTTCTTTCTTCGTTTCTCCGTTTCTTTCTTCGTTTATCCGTTTGCTTCTTGGATTCTCCATTTATTTCTTCGTTTCTCCGTTTCTTTCTTCGTTACTCCGTTTCTTTCTCCGATTCTCGATTTATTTCTTCGTTTCTCCATTTATTTCTCCGATTCTCTGTTTCTTTCTACGTTTCTTTCTTCGTTGCTCCGTTTCTTCCTTCGTTTCATCGTTTCTCCGTTTCTCCGTTTGTCGGTTTATTCCTTCGTTTCTCCATTTTATTCTCCGATTCTCCGTTTCTTTCTGCGTTTCATCGTTTCTCTCTTCGATACTCCGTTTCTTTCTTCGTTTCTCAGTTTCTTTCCTCGTTTCTTCGCTTCTTTCTTCGTTTCTACGTTTATTTCTTCGTTTCTCCATTTACTTCTCCGTTTCTCCGTTTCTTTCTTCGATTCTCCATTTATTTCTCCGATTCTCCGTTTCTTTCTGCGTTTCATCGTTTCTTTCTTCGTTACTCCGTTTCTTTCTTCGTCTCTCGGTTTCTTTCCTCGTTTCTGCGTTTCTTTCTTAGTTTCTACGTTTATTTCTTTGTTTCTCCATTTACTTCTCCGTTTCTCCGTTTCTTTGTTCGTTTCTGCGTTTCATTGGTCATTTCTCCGTTTCTTTCTCCGTTTCTCGGCTTACTTCTTCGTTCCTCCATTTATTTCTCCGATTCTCCGTTTCTTTCTTCGTTTCTTCGTTTCTTTCTTCGCTACTCCGTTTCTTCCTTCGTTTCTCCGCTTCTCTCTTCGTTTCTCCGTTTCTTTCTCCGATTCTCCGTTTCTTTCTTCGTTTCTCCATTTATTTCTCCGTTTCTCCGTTTCTTTCTTCGTTCTCCGTTTCCTTGTTCGTTTCTCCGTTTATTTCTTCGTTTCTCCATTTATTTCTCCGTTTCTCCGTTTCTTTCTTCATTTCTCCGTTTCTTTGTTCGTTTCTCCGTTTCTTTGTTCGTTTCTCCGTTTCTTTCTTCGCTTCTCCGTTTCTTTCTTCGTTTCTCCGTTTCTTTCTTCGCTTCTCCGTTTCTTTGTTCGTTTCTCCGTTTCCTTGTTCGTTTCTCCGTTTATTTCTTCGTTTCTCCGTTTCTTTCTTCGTTTCACCGTTTCTTTCTTCGTTTCTCCGTTTCTTCCTGCGTCTCATCGTTTCTCTCTTCGTTACTCCGTTTCTTTCTTCGTTTCTCAGTTTCTTTCCTCGTTTCTCCGTTTCTTTCTTCGTTTCTACGTATATTTCTTCGTTTCTCCATTTATTTCTCCGTTTCTTCGTTTCTTTCTTCGTTTCTCCGTTTCTTTCTTCGTTTCTCCGTTTCTTTTTTCGTTTCTCCGTTTATTTCTTCGTTTCTCCATTTATTTCTCCGTTTCTTTCTTCGTTTCTCCGTTTCTTTGTTCGTTTCTCCGTTTCATTGATCGTTTCTCCGTTTCTTTCTCCGTTTCTCGGTTTATTGCTTCGTTTCTCCATTTATTTCTCCGATTCTCCGATTCTTTCTTCGTTTCTTCGTTTCTTTCTTCGTTACTCCGTTTCTTCCTTCGTTTCTCCGTTTCTCTCTTCGTTTGTCCGTTTCTTTCTCCGTTTCTCCGTTTCTTTCTTCGTTTCTCCGTTTCTTTGTTCGTTTCTCCGTTTCATTCATCGTTTCTCCGTTTCTTTCTCCGTTTCTCGGTTTATTTCTTCGTGTCTCCATTTATTTCTCCGATTCCCCGTCTCTTTCTTCGTTTCTTCGTTTCTTTCTTCGTTACTCCGTTTCTTCCTTCGTTTCTCCGTTTCTCTGTTCGTTTCTCCGTTTCTTTCATCGTTTCTCCGTTTATTTCTTCGTTTCTCCATTTATTTCTTCGTTTCTCCATTTATTTCTCCGTTTCTTCGTTTCTTTCTTCGTTACTCCGGTTCTTTCTTCGTTTCTCCGTCTCTTTCTTCGTTTCTCCGTTTCTTTCTTCGTTTCTCCGTTTCTTCCTTCGTTTCTCCGTTTCTTTGTTCGTTTCTCCGTTTCTTTGTTCGTTTCTCCATTTCTTTGTTGGTTTCTCCGTTTCTTTGTTCGTTTCTCCATTTATTTCTTCGTTTCTCCATTTATTTCTTCGTTTCTCAGTTTCTTTCCTCGTTTCTCCGTTTCTTTCTTCGTTTCTACGTTTATTTCTTCGTTTCTCCATTTATTTCTCCGTTTCTTCGTTTCTTTCTTCGTTTCTCCGTTTCTTTCTCCGTTTCTCCGTTTCTTTCTTCGTTTCTCCGTTTTTTTGTACGTTTCTCCGTTTCATTCATCGTTTCTCCGTTTCTTTCTCCGTTTCTCGGTTTATTTCTTCGTGTCTCCATTTATTTCTCCGATTCCCCGTTTCTTTCTTCGTTTCTTCGTTTCTTTCTTTGTTACTCCGTTTCTTCCTTCGTTTCTCCGTTTCTCTGTTCGTTTCTCCGTTTCTTTCTTCGTTTCTCCGTTTATTTCTTCGTTTCTCCATTTATTTCTTCGTTTCTCCATTTATTTCTCCGTTTCTCCGTTTCTTTCTTCGTTACTCCGGTTCTTTCTTCTTTTCTCCGTCTCTTTCCTCGTTTCTCCGTTTCTTTCTTCGTTTCTCCGTTTCTTCCTTCGTTTCTCCGTTTCTTTGTTCGATTCTCCGTTTATTTCTTCGTTTCTCCATTTATTTCTCCGTTTCTCTGTTTCTTTCTTCGTTACTCCGGTTCTTTCTTCGATTCCCCGTTTCTTTCTTCGTTTCTCCGTTTCTTTCTTCGTTTCTCCGTTTATTTCTTCGTTTCTCCGTTTCTTTCTTCGTTTCTCCGTTTCTTTCTGCATATCATCGTTTCTTTCTTCGTTACCCCGTTTCTATCTTCGTTTCTCTGTTTCTTTCCTCGTTTCTCCGTTTCTTTCTTCGTTTCTCCGTTTCTCTCTTCGTTTCTCCGTTTCTTTCTTCGTTTCTCCGTTTATTTCTTCGTTTCTCCATTTATTTCTTCGTTTCTCCATTTATTTCTCCGTTTCTCTGTTTCTTTCTTCGTTTCTCCGTTTCTTTGTTCGTTTCTCCGTTTCTTTCTTGGTTTCTCCGTTTCTGTGCTCGTTTCTCCGTTTCTTTCTCCGTTTCTCGGTTTATTTCTTCGCTTCTCCATTTATGTCTGTGTTTCTTTCTTCGTTTCTTCGTTTCTTTCTTCGTTACTCCGTTTCTTTCTTCGTTTCTCCGTTTCTTTCCTCGTTTCTCCGTTTCTTTCTTCGTTTCTACGTCTATTCCTACGTTTCTCCATTTATTTCTCCGTTTCTCCGTTTCATTCTTCGTTTCTCCGTTTCTTTCTTCGTTTCTCCGTTTCTTTCCTCGTTTCTCCGTTTATTTCTTCGTTTCTCCGTTTCTTTCGTCGTTTCTCAGTTTCTTTGTTCGTTTCTCCGTTTCATTGATCGTTTCTCAGTTTCTTTCTCCGTTTCTCGGTTTATTTCTTCGTGTCTCCATTCATTTCTCCGATTCTTCGTTTCTTTCTTAGTTTCTTCGTTTCATTCCTCGTTACTCCGTTTCTTCCTTCGTTCCTCCGTTTCTCTCTTCGTTTCTCCGTTTCTTTCTACGTTTCCCCGTTTATTTCTTCGTTTCTCCATTTATTTCTTCGTTTCTCCATTTATTTCTCCGTTTCTCCGTTTCTTTCTTCGTTACTCCGGTTCTTTCTTCGTTTCTCCGTTTCTTTCTTCGTTTCTCCGTTTCTTCGTTCGTTTCTCCGTTTCTTTGTTCGTTTCTCCATTTCTTTGTTCGTTTCTCCGTTTCTTTGTTCGTTTCTCCGTTTCTTTGTTCGTTTCTCCGTTTCTTTCTTCGTTTCTCCGTTTATTTCTTCGTTTGTCCATTTATTTCTCCGTTTCTCCGTTTCTTTCTTCGTTTCTCCGTTTCTTTGTGCGTTTCTCCGTTCATTTCTTCGTTTCTCCATTTATTTCTCCGTTTCTCCGTTTATTTCTCCGTTTCTCCATTTATTTCTCCGTTTCTCCGTTTATTTCTTCGTTTCTCCATTTATTTCTCCGATTCTCCGTTTCTTTCTCCGTTTCTCCGTTTCTTTCTTCGTTTCTTTCTTCGCTTCTCCGTTTCTTTCTTCGTTTCTGCGTTTCTTTCTTCGTTTCTCCGTTTCTTTCTTCGTTTCTCCGTTTCTGTGTTCGTTTCTCCGTTTCTTTCTCCGTTTCTCGGTTTATTTCTTCGCTTCTCCATTTATGTCTGCGTTTCTTTCTTCGTTTCTTCGTTTCTTTCTTCGTTACTCCGTTTCTTTGTTCGTTTCTCCGTTTCTTTGTTCGTTTCTCCGTTTCTTTGTTCGTTTCTCCGTTTCTTTGTTCGTTTCTCCGTTTCTTTTTCCGTTTCTCGGCTTGTTTCTTCGTTTCTCCATTTATTTCTCCGTTTCTTTCTTCGTTCCTATGTTTCTTTCTTCGTTTCTCCGTTTCTTTCTTCGTTACTCCGTTTCTTTCTTCGTTTCTCCGCTTCTTTCCTCGTTTCTACGTTTCTTTCTTCGTTTCTACGTTTATTTCTTCGCTTCTCCATTTATTTCTCCGTTTCTCCGTTTCTTTCTTCGTTTCTCCGTTTCTTTGTTCGTTTCTCCGTTTCTTTGTTCGTATCTCCATTTCTTTGTACGTTTCTCCGTTTCTCGGTTTATTTCTTCGTTTCTGCATTTATTTCTCCGTTTCTCCGTTTCTTTCTCCGTTTCTCCGTTTCTTTGTTCGTTTCTCCGTTTCTTTTTGCGTTTCTCCGTTTATTTCTTCGTCACCCCATTTATTTCTCCGTTTCTCCGTCTCTTTCTCCGTTTCTCCGTTTCTTTGTTCGTTTCTCCGTTTCTTTCTACGTTTCTCCGTTTCTTTCTTCGTTTCTCCGTTTCTTTCTTCGTTTCTCCGTTTCTATGTCCGTTTCTCCGTTTCTATGTCCGTTTCTCCGTTTCTTTCTTCGTTTCTTTCTTCGTTACTCGGCTTCTTTCTTCGTTTCTTCGTTTCTTTCTTCGTTTCTCCGTTTCTTTCTTCGTTTCTCCGATTGTTTCTTCGTTTCTCCATTTATTTCTCCGATTCTCCGTTTCATTCTTCGTTTCTCCGTTTGTTTCTTTGTTCCTTTCTTTGTTTCTTCGTTTCTTTCATCGTTTCTCCGTTTCTTTCTTCGTTCCTCCGTTTCTTTCTTCTATTCTCCGTTTATTTCTCCGTTTCTCGGTTTATTTCTTCGTGTCTCCATTTATTTCTCCGATTCCCCGTCTCTTTCTTCGTTTCTTCGTTTCTTTCTTCGTTACTCCGTTTCTTCCTTCGTTTCTCCGTTTCTCTGTTCGTTTCTCCGTTTCTTTCATCGTTTCTCCGTTTATTTCTTCGTTTCTCCATTTATTTCTTCGTTTCTCCATTTATTTCTCCGTTTCTTCGTTTCTTTCTTCGTTACTCCGGTTCTTTCTTCGTTTCTCCGTCTCTTTCTTCGTTTCTCCGTTTCTTTCTTCGTTTCTCCGTTTCTTCCTTCGTTTCTCCGTTTCTTTGTTCGTTTCTCCGTTTCTTTGTTCGTTTCTCCATTTCTTTGTTGGTTTCTCCGTTTCTTTGTTCGTTTCTCCATTTATTTCTTCGTTTTTCAGTTTCTTTCCTCGTTTCTCCGTTTCTTTCTTCGTTTCTACGTTTATTTCTTCGTTTCTCCATTTATTTCTCCGTTTCTTCGTTTCTTTCTTCGTTTCTCCGTTTCTTTCTCCGTTTCTCCGTTTCTTTCTTCGTTTCTCCGTTTTTTTGTACGTTTCTCCGTTTCATTCATCGTTTCTCCGTTTCTTTCTCCGTTTCTCGGTTTATTTCTTCGTGTCTCCATTTATTTCTCCGATTCCCCGTTTCTTTCTTCGTTTCTTCGTTTCTTTCTTTGTTACTCCGTTTCTTCCTTCGTTTCTCCGTTTCTCTGTTCGTTTCTCCGTTTCTTTCTTCGTTTCTCCGTTTATTTCTTCGTTTCTCCATTTATTTCTTCGTTTCTCCATTTATTTCTCCGTTTCTCCGTTTCTTTCTTCGTTACTCCGGTTCTTTCTTCTTTTCTCCGTCTCTTTCCTCGTTTCTCCGTTTCTTTCTTCGTTTCTCCGTTTCTTCCTTCGTTTCTCCGTTTCTTTGTTCGTTTCTCCGTTTATTTCTTCGTTTCTCCATTTATTTCTCCGTTTCTCTGTTTCTTTCTTCGTTACTCCGGTTCTTTCTTCGATTCCCCGTTTCTTTCTTCGTTTCTCCGTTTCTTTCTTCGTTTCTCCGTTTATTTCTTCGTTTCTCCGTTTCTTTCTTCGTTTCTCCGTTTCTTTCTGCATATCATCGTTTCTTTCTTCGTTACCCCGTTTCTATCTTCGTTTCTCTGTTTCTTTCCTCGTTTCTCCGTTTCTTTCTTCGTTTCTTCGTTTCTCTCTTCGTTTCTCCGTTTCTTTCTTCGTTTCTCCGTTTATTTCTTCGTTTCTCCATTTATTTCTTCGTTTCTCCATTTATTTCTCCGTTTCTCTGTTTCTTTCTTCGTTTCTCCGTTTCTTTGTTCGTTTCTCCGTTTCTTTCTTGGTTTCTCCGTTTCTGTGCTCGTTTCTCCGTTTCTTTCTCCGTTTCTCGGTTTATTTCTTCGCTTCTCCATTTATGTCTGTGTTTCTTTCTTCGTTTCTTCGTTTCTTTCTTCGTTACTCCGTTTCTTTCTTCGTTTCTCCGTTTCTTTCCTCGTTTCTCCGTTTCTTTCTTCGTTTCTACGTCTATTCCTACGTTTCTCCATTTATTTCTCCGTTTCTCCGTTTCATTCTTCGTTTCTCCGTTTCTTTCTTCGTTTCTCCGTTTCTTTCCTCGTTTCTCCGTTTATTTCTTCGTTTCTCCGTTTCTTTCGTCGTTTCTCAGTTTCTTTGTTCGTTTCTCCGTTTCATTGATCGTTTCTCAGTTTCTTTCTCCGTTTCTCGGTTTATTTCTTCGTGTCTCCATTTATTTCTCCGATTCTTCGTTTCTTTCTTAGTTTCTTCGTTTCATTCCTCGTTACTCCGTTTCTTCCTTCGTTCCTCCGTTTCTCTCTTCGTTTCTCCGTTTCTTTCTACGTTTCCCCGTTTATTTCTTCGTTTCTCCATTTATTTCTTCGTTTCTCCATTTATTTCTCCGTTTCTCCGTTTCTTTCTTCGTTACTCCGGTTCTTTCTTCGTTTCTCCGTTTCTTTCTTCGTTTCTCCGTTTCTTCGTTCGTTTCTCCGTTTCTTTGTTCGTTTCTCCATTTCTTTGTTCGTTTCTCCGTTTCTTTGTTCGTTTCTCCGTTTCTTTGTTCGTTTCTCCGTTTCTTTCTTCGTTTCTCCGTTTATTTCTTCGTTTGTCCATTTATTTCTCCGTTTCTCCGTTTCTTTCTTCGTTTCTCCGTTTCTTTGTGCGTTTCTCCGTTCATTTCTTCGTTTCTCCATTTATTTCTCCGTTTCTCCGTTTATTTCTCCGTTTCTCCATTTATTTCTCCGTTTCTCCGTTTATTTCTTCGTTTCTCCATTTATTTCTCCGATTCTCCGTTTCTTTCTCCGTTTCTCCGTTTCTTTCTTCGTTTCTTTCTTCGCTTCTCCGTTTCTTTCTTCGTTTCTGCGTTTCTTTCTTCGTTTCTCCGTTTCTTTCTTCGTTTCTCCGTTTCTGTGTTCGTTTCTCCGTTTCTTTCTCCGTTTCTCGGTTTATTTCTTCGCTTCTCCATTTATGTCTGCGTTTCTTTCTTCGTTTCTTCGTTTCTTTCTTCGTTACTCCGTTTCTTTGTTCGTTTCTCCGTTTCTTTGTTCGTTTCTCCGTTTCTTTGTTCGTTTCTCCGTTTCTTTGTTCGTTTCTCCGTTTCTTTTTCCGTTTCTCGGCTTGTTTCTTCGTTTCTCCATTTATTTCTCCGTTTCTTTCTTCGTTCCTATGTTTCTTTCTTCGTTTCTCCGTTTCTTTCTTCGTTACTCCGTTTCTTTCTTCGTTTCTCCGCTTCTTTCCTCGTTTCTACGTTTCTTTCTTCGTTTCTACGTTTATTTCTTCGCTTCTCCATTTATTTCTCCGTTTCTCCGTTTCTTTCTTCGTTTCTCCGTTTCTTTGTTCGTTTCTCCGTTTCTTTGTTCGTATCTCCATTTCTTTGTACGTTTCTCCGTTTCTCGGTTTATTTCTTCGTTTCTGCATTTATTTCTCCGTTTCTCCGTTTCTTTCTCCGTTTCTCCGTTTCTTTGTTCGTTTCTCCGTTTCTTTTTGCGTTTCTCCGTTTATTTCTTCGTCACCCCATTTATTTCTCCGTTTCTCCGTCTCTTTCTCCGTTTCTCCGTTTCTTTGTTCGTTTCTCCGTTTCTTTCTACGTTTCTCCGTTTCTTTCTTCGTTTCTCCGTTTCTTTCTTCGTTTCTTCGTTTCTATGTCCGTTTCTCCGTTTCTATGTCCGTTTCTCCGTTTCTTTCTTCGTTTCTTTCTTCGTTACTCGGCTTCTTTCTTCGTTTCTTCGTTTCTTTCTTCGTTTCTCCGTTTCTTTCTTCGTTTCTCCGATTGTTTCTTCGTTTCTCCATTTATTTCTCCGATTCTCCGTTTCATTCTTCGTTTCTCCGTTTGTTTCTTTGTTCCTTTCTTTGTTTCTTCGTTTCTTTCATCGTTTCTCCGTTTCTTTCTTCGTTCCTCCGTTTCTTTCTTCTATTCTCCGTTTATTTCTTCGTTTCTCCGTTTATTTCTTCGTTTCTCAATTTATTTCTCCGTTTCTCCGTTTCTTTGTTCGTTTCTCCGTTTCTTTCTCCGTTTCTCAGTTTATTTCTTCGTTTCTCCATTTATTTCTCCGATTCTCCGTTTCTTTCTTCGTTTCTCCATTTATGTCTCCGATTCTCCGTTTCTTTCTCCGTTTCTCAGTTTCTTTCTCCGTTTCTTTCTTCGTTTCTCCGTTTCTTTCTTCGTTTCTCCGTTTCTTTCTTCGTTTCTTTCTTCGTTTCTCCGTTTCTTTCTTCGTTTCTCCGTTTATTTCTTCGTTTCTCCACTTAGTTCTCCGTTTCTCCGTTTCTTTGTTCGTTTCTCCGTTTCTTTCTCCGTTTCTCAGTTTATTTCTTCGTTTCTCCATTTATTTCTCCGATTCTCCGTTTCTTTCTTCGTTTCTCCGTTTCTTTGTGCGTTTCTCCGTTCATTTCTTCGTTTCTCCATTTATTTCTCCGTTTCTCCGTTTATTTCTTCGTTTCTCCATTTATTTCTCCGTTTCTCTGTTTATTTCTTCGTTTCTCCGTTTATTTCTTCGTTTCTCCATTTACTTCTCCGTTTCTCCGTTTCTTTGTTCGTTTTTGCGTTTCATTGGTCATTTCTCCGTTTCTTTCTCCGTTTCTCGGTTTACTTCTTCGTTCCTCCATTTATTTCCCCGATTCAGCGTTTCTTTCTTCGTTTCTTCGTTTCTTTCTTCGTTACTCCGTTTCTTCCTTCGTTTCTGCGCTTCTCTCTTCGTTTCTCCATTTATTTCTCCGTTTCTTCGTTTCTTTCTTCGTTTCTCCGTTTCTTTCTTCGTTTCTCCGTTTCTTTCTTCGTTTCTCCGTTTATTTCTTCGTTCCTCCATTTATTTCTCCGATTCTGTGTTTCTTTCTATGTTTCTTTCTTCGTTGCTCCGTTTCTTCCTTCGTTTCTCCATTTATTTCTCCGATTCTCCGTTTCTTTCTGCGTTTCATCGTTTCTCTCTTCGTTACTCGGTTTCTTTCTTCGTTTCTCAGTTTCTTTCCTCGTTTCTCCGTTTCTTTCTTCGTTTCTACGTTTATTTCTTCGTTTCTTCGTTTCTTTCATCGTTACTCCGTTTCTTTCTTCGTTTCTTCGTTTCTTTCTTCGTTACTCCGTTTCTTTCTCCGATTCTCGGTTTATTTCTTCGTTTCTCCATTTATTTCTCCGATTCTGTGTTTCTTTCTACGTTCCTTTCTTCGTTGCTCCATTTCTTCCTTCGTTTCATCGTTTCTCCGTTTCTCCGTTTGTCGGTTTATTCCATCGTTTCTCCATTTTTTTCTCCGATTCTCCGTTTCTTTCTGCGTTTCATCGTTTCTCTCTTCGTTACTCCGCTTCTTTCTTCGTTTCTCAGTTTCTTTCCTCGTTTCTCCGTTTCTTTCTTCGTTTCTACGTTTATTTCTTCGTTTCTCCATTTATTTCTCCGTTTCTTCGCTTCTTTCTTCGTTTCTCCGTTTCTTTCTTCGTTTCTCCGTTTCTTTCTTCGTTTCTCCGTTTATTTCTTCGTTCCTCCATTTATTTCTCCGATTCTGTATTTCTTTCTTCGTTGCTCCGTTTATTCCTTCGTTTCTCCATTTTTTTCTCCGATTCTCCGTTTCTTTCTGCGTTTCATCGTTTCTCTCTTCGTTACTCCGCTTCTTTCTTCGTTTCTCAGTTTCTTTCCTCGTTTCTCCGTTTCTTTCTTCGTTTCTACGTTTATTTCTTCGTTTCTCCATTTATTTCTCCGTTTCTTCGTTTCTTTCTTCGTTTCTCCGTTTCTTTCTTCGTTTCTCCGTTTCTTTCTTCGTTTCTCCGTTTATTTCTTCGTTCCTCCATTTATTTCTCCGATTCTGTGTTTCTTTCTTCGTTGCTCCGTTTCTTCCTTCGTTTCTCCATTTATTTCTCCGATTCTCCGTTTCTTTCTGCGTTTCATCGTTTCTCACTTCGTTACTCGGTTTCTTTCTTCGTTTCTTCGTTTCTTTCTTCGTTACTCCGTTTCTTCCTTCGTTTCTCCGTTTCTCTGTTCGTTTCTCCGTTTCTTTCTTCGTTTCTCCGTTTATTTCTTCGTTTCTCCATTTATTTCTTCGTTTCTCCATTTATTTCTCCGTTTCTTCGTTTCTTTCTTCGTTACTCCGGTTCTTTCTTCGTTTCTCCGTCTCTTTCTTCGTTTCTCCGTTTCTTTCTTCGTTTCTCCGTTTCTTCCTTCGTTTCTCCGTTTCTTTGTTCGTTTCTCCGTTTCTTTGTTCGTTTCTCCATTTCTTTGTTCGTTTCTCCGTTTCTTTGTTCGTTTTTCCGTTTCTTTCTTCGTTTCTCCATTTATTTCTTCGTTTCTCCATTTCTTTTTTCGTCTCTCCGTTTCTTTGTTCGTTTTTCCGTTTCTTTCTTCGTTTCTCCATTTATTTCTTCGTTTCTCCATTTATTTCTCCGTTTCTCCGTTTCTTTCTTCGTTACTCCGGTTCTTTCTTCGTTTCTCCGTTTCTTTCTTCGTTTCTCCGTTTATTTCTTCGTTTCTCCATTTATTTCTTCGTTTCTCCATTGATTTCTCCGTTTCTCTGTTTCTTTCTTCGTTACTCCGGTTCTTTCTTCGATTCCCCGTTTCTTTCTTCGTTTCTCCGTTTCTTTCTTCGTTTCTCCGTTTATTTCTTCGTTTCTCCGTTTCTTTCTTCGTTTCTCCGTTTCTTTGTTCGTTTCTCCGTTTCTTTCTGCATTTCATCGTTTCTTTCTTCGTTACCCCGTTTCTATCTTCGTTTCTCCGTTTCTTTCCTCGTTTCTCCGTTTCTTTCTTCGTTTCTCCGTTTCTCTCTTCGCTTCTCCGTTTCTTGCTTCGTTTCTCCTTTTATTTCTTCGTTTCTCCATTTATTTCTTCGTTTCTCCATTTATTTCTCCGTTTCGCCGTTTCTTTCTTCGTTTCTCCGTTTCTTTCTTCGTTTCTCCGTTTATTTCTTCGTTTCTCCATTTATTTCTCCGTTTCTCCGTTTCATTCTTCGTTTCTCCGTTTCTCTCTTCGATTCTCCGTTTCTGTGTTCGTTTCTCCGTTTCTTTCTCCGTTTCTCGGTTTATTTCTTCGCTTCTCCATTTATGTCTGCGTTTCTTTCTTCGTTTCTTCGTTTCTTTCTTCGTTACTCCGTTTCTTTCTTCGTTTCTCCGTTTCTTTCTTCGTTTTTCCGTTTATTTCTTCGTTTCTCCATTTATTTCTTCGTTTCTCCATTTATTTCTCCGTTTCTCCGTTTCTTTCTTCGTTACTCCGGTTCTTTCTTCGTTTGTCCGTTTCTTTCTTCGTTTCTCCGTTTATTTCTTCGTTTCTCCATTTATTTCTTCGTTTCTCCATTGAATTCTCCGTTTCTCTGTTTCTTTCTTCGTTACTCCGGTTCTTTCTTCGTTACTCCGGTTCTTTCTTCGATTCCCCGTTTCTTTCTTCGTTTCTCCGTTTCTTTCTTCGTTTCTCCGTTTATTTCTTCGTTTCTCCGTTTCTTTCTTCGTTTCTCCGTTTCTTTGTTCGTTTCTCCGTTTCTTTCTGCATTTCATCGTTTCTTTCTTCGTTACCCCGTTTCTATCTTCGTTTCTCCGTTTCTTTCCTCGTTTCTCCGTTTCTTTCTTCGTTTCTCCGTTTCTCTCTTCGTTTCTCCGTTTCTTTCTTCGTTTCTCCGTTTATTTCTTCGTTTCTCCATTTATTTCTTCGTTTCTCCATTTATTTTTCCGTTTCGCCGTTTCTTTCTTCGTTTCTCCGTTTCTTTCTTCGTTTCTCCGTTTATTTCTTCGTTTCTCCATTTATTTCTCCGTTTCTCCATTTATTTCTCCGTTTCTCTGTTTCTTTCTTCGTTTCTCAGTTTCTTTCTTCGTTTCTCCATTTATTTCTCCGTTTCTCCGTTTCATTCTTCGTTTCTCCGTTTCTCTCTTCGATTCTCCGTTTCTTTCTCCGTTTCTCGGTTTATTTCTTCGCTTATCCATTAATGTCTGCGTTTCTTTCTTCGTTTCTTCGTTTCTTTCTTCGTTACTCCGTTTCTTTCTTCGTTTCTCCGTTTCTTTGTTCGTTTCTCCGTTTCTTTCTTCGTTTCTCAGTTTCTTTCCTCGTTTCTCCGTTTCTTTGTTCGTTTCTCCATTTCTTTGTTCGTTTCTCCGTTTCTTTGTTCGTTTTTCCGTTTCTTTCTTCGTTTCTCCATTTATTTCTTCGTTTCTCCATTTCTTTTTTCGTTTCTCCGTTTCTTTGTTCGTTTTTCCGTTTCTTTCTTCGTTTCTCCATTTATTTCTTCGTTTCTCCATTTATTTCTCCGTTTCTCCGTTTCTTTCTTCGTTACACCGGTTCTTTCTTCGTTTCTCCGTTTCTTTCTTCGTTTCTCCGTTTATTTCTTCGTTTCTCCATTTATTTCTTCGTTTCTCCATTTATTTCTCCGTTTCTCTGTTTCTTTCTTCGTTACTCCGGTTCTTTCTTCGATTCCCCGTTTCTTTCTTCGTTTCTCCGTTTCTTTCTCCGTTTCTCGGTTTATTTCTTCGTGTCTCCATTTATTTCTCCGATTCCCCGTTTCTTTCTTCGTTTCTTCGTTTCTTTCTTCGTTACTCCGTTTCTTCCTTCGTTTCTCCGTTTCTCTGTTCGTTTCTCCGTTTCTTTCTTCGTTTCTCCGTTTATTTCTTCGTTTCTCCATTTATTTCTTCGTTTCACCATTTATTTCTCCGTTTCTTCGTTTCTTTCTTCGTTACTCCGGTTCTTTCTTCGTTTCTCCGTCTCTTTCTTCGTTTCTCCATTTATTTCTCCGTTTCTCTGTTTCTTTCTTCGTTTCTCAGTTTCTTTCTTCGTTTCTCCATTTATTTCTCCGTTTCTCCGTTTCATTCTTCGTTTCTCCGTTTCTCTCTTCGATTCTCCGTTTCTGTGTTCGTTTCTCCGTTTCTTTCTCCGTTTCTCGGTTTATTTCTTCGCTTCTCCATTTATGTCTGCGTTTCTTTCTTCGTTTCTTCCTTTCTTTCTTCGTTACTCCGTTTCTTTCTTCGTTTCTCCGTTTCTTTGTTCGTTTCTCCGTTTCTTTCTTGGTTTCTCCGTTTCTTTCCTCGTTTCTCCGTTTCTTCTTCGTTTCTACGTCTATTCCTACGTTTCTCCATTTATTTCTCCGTTTCTCCGTTTCATTCTTCGTTTCTCCGTTTCTTTCTTCGTTTCTCCGTTTCTTTCCTCGTTTCTCCGTTTATTTCTTCGTTTCTCCGTTTCTTTCGTCGTTTCTCTGTTTCTTTGTTCGTTTCTCCGTTTCATTGATCGTTTCTCAGTTTCTTTCTCCGTTTCTCGGTTTATTTCTTCGTGTCTCCATTTATTTCTCCGATTCTTCGTTTCTTTCTTAGTTTCTTCGTTTCATTCCTCGTTACTCCGTTTCTTCCTTCGTTTCTCCGTTTCTCTCTTCGTTTCTCCGTTTCTTTCTACGTTTCCCCGTTTATTTCTTCGTTTCTCCATTTATTTCTTCGTTTCTCCATTTATTTCTCCGATTCTCCGTTTCTTTCTCCGTTTCTCCGTTTCTTTCTTCGTTTCTTTCTTCGCTTCTCCGTTTCTTTCTTCGTTTCTGCGTTTCTTTCTTCGTTTCTCCGTTTCTTTCTTCGTTTCTCCGTTTCTGTGTTCGTTTCTCCGTTTCTTTCTCCTTTTCTCGGTTTATTTCTTCGTTTCTGCATTTATTTCTCCGTTTCTCGGTTTCTTTCTCCGTTTCTCCGTTTCTTTGTTCGTTTCTCCGTTTCATTCTCCGTTTCTTTTTGCGTTTCTCCGTTTATTTCTTCGTCACCCCATTTATTTCTCCGTTTCTCCGTCTCTTTCTCCGTTTCTCCGTTTCTTTGTTCGTTTCTCCGTTTCTTTCTACGTTTCTCCGTTTCTTTCTTCGTTTTTCCGTTTCTTTCTTCGTTTCTCCGTTTCTATGTCCGTTTCTCCGTTTCTTTCTTCGTTTCTTCGTTTCTTTCTTCGTTTCTCCGTTTCTTTCTCCGTTTCTCCGTTTGTTTCTTCGTTTCTCCATTTATTTCTCCGATTCTCCGTTTCATTCTTCGTTTCTCCGTTTGTTTCTTTGTTCCTTTCTTTGTTTCTTCGTTTCTTTCATCGTTTCTCCGTTTCTTTCTTCGTTCCTCCGTTTCTTTCTTCTATTCTCCGTTTATTTCTTCGTTTCTCCGTTTATTTCTTCGTTTCTTAATTTATTTCTCCGTTTCTCCGTTTCTTTGTTCGTTTCTCCGTTTCTTTCTCCGTTTCTCAGTTTATATCTTCGTTTCTCCATTTATTTCTCCGATTCTCCGTTTCTTTCTTCGATTCTCCATTTATGTCTCCGTTTCTCCGTTTCTTTGTTCGTTTCTCCGTTTCTCCGTTTCTTTGTTCATTTCTCCGTTTCTTTGATCGTTTCTCCGTTTCTCGGTTTATTTCATCGTTTCTCCATTTATTTCTCCATTTCTTTGGTCGTTTCTCCGTTTCTTTGTTCGTTTCACCATTTCTTTCTCCGTTTCTTTTTGCGTTTCTCCGTTTATTTCTTCGTCACCCCATTTATTTCTCCGTTTCTCCGGCTCTTTCTCCGTTTCTCCGTTTCTTTGTTCGTTTCTCCGTTTCTTTCTACGTTTCTCCGTTTCTTTCTTCGTTTCTCCGTTTCTTTCTTCGTTTCTCCGTTTCTATGTCCGTTTCTCCGTTTCTTTCTTCGTTTCTTTCTTCGTTACTCCGTTTCTTTCTTCGTTTCTTCGTTTCTTTCTTCGTTTCTCCGTTTCTTTCTTCGTTTCTCCGTTTGTTTCTTCGTTTCTCCATTTATTTCTCCGATTCTCCGTTTCATTCTTCGTTTCTCCGTTTGTTTCTTTGTTCCTTTCTTTGTTTCTTCGTTTCTTTCATCGTTTCTCCGTTTCTTTCTTCGTTCCTCCGTTTCTTTCTTCTATTCTCCGTTTATTTCTTCGTTTCTCCGTTTATTTCTTCGTTTCTCAATTTATTTCTCTGTTTCTCCGTTTCTTTGTTCGTTTCTCCGTTTCTTTCTCCGTTTCTCAGTTTATTTCTTCGTTTCTCCATTTATTTCTCCGATTCTCCGTTTCTTTCTTCGATTCTCCATTTATGTCTCCGTTTCTCCGTTTCTTTGTTCGTTTCTCCGTTTCTTTGTTCGTTTCTCCGTTTCTTTGATCGTTTCTCCGTTTCTCGGTTTATTTCATCGTTTCTCCATTTATTTCTCCGTTTCTTTGGTCGTTTCTCCGTTTCTTTCTTCGTTTCTCCGATTCTTTGTTCGTTTCTCCGTTCTTTGTTCGTTTCTCCGTTTCTCGGTTTATTTCTTCGTTTCTCCATTTATTTCTCCGTTTCTTACTTCGTTTCTTCGTTTCTTTCTTCGTTACTCCGTTTCTTTCTCCGTTTCTCCGTTTATTTCTTCGTTTCTCCGTTTCTTTCGTCGTTTCTCCGTTTCTTTGTTCGTTTCTCCGTTTCACTGATCGTTTCTCAGTTTCTTTCTCCGTTTCTCGGTTTATTTCTTCGTGTCTCCATTTATTTCTCCGATTCTTCGTTTCTTTCTTAGTTTCTTCGTTTCATTCCTCGTTACTCCGTTTCTTCCTTCGTTTCTCCGTTTCTCTCTTCGTTTCTCCGTTTCTTTCTACGTTTCCCCGTTTATTTCTTCGTTTCTCCATTTATTTCTTCGTTTCTCCATTTATTTCTCCGTTTCTCCGTTTCTTTCTTCGTTTCTCCGTTTCTTTGTTCGTTTCTCCGTTTCTTTCTTCGTATCTCCGTTTCTTTGTTCGTTTCTCCGTTTCTCGGTTTATTTCTTCGTTTCTGCATTTATTTCTCCGTTTCTCCGTTTCTTTCCCCGTTTCTCCGTTTCTTTGTTCGTTTCTCCGTTTCTTTCTCCGTTTCTTTTTGCGTTTCTTCGTTTATTTCTTCGTCACCCCATTTATTTCTCCGTTTCTCCGTCTCTTTCTCCGTTTCTCCGTTTCTTTGTTCGTTTCTCCGTTTCTTTCTACGTTTCTCCGTTTCTTTCTTCGTTTCTCCGTTTCTTTCTTCGTTTCTCCGATTCTATGTCCGTTTCTCCGTTTCTTTCTTCGTTTCTTTCTTCGTTACTCCGTTTCTTTCTTCGTTTCTTCGTTTCTTTCTTCGTTTCTCCGTTTCTTTCTTCGTTTCTCCGTTTGTTTCTTCGTTTCTCCATTTATTTCTCCGATTCTCCGTTTCATTCTTCGTTTCTCCGTTTGTTTCTTTGTTCCTTTCTTTGTTTCTTCGTTTCTTTCATCGTTTCTCCGTTTCTTTCTTCGTTCCTCCGTTTCTTTCTTCTATTCTCCGTTTATTTCTTCGTTTCTCCGTTTATTTCTTCGTTTCTCAATTTATTTCTCCGTTTCTCCATTTATGTCTCCGTTTCTCCGTTTCTTTGTTCGTTTCTCCGTTTCTCCGTTTCTTTGTTCGTTTCTCCGTTTCTTTGATCGTTTCTCCGTTTCTCGGTTTATTTCATCGTTTCTCGATTTATTTCTCCGTTTCTTTGGTCGTTTCTCCGTTTCTTTCTTCGTTACTCCGTTTCTTTCTCCGTTTCTCCGTTTCTTTCTCCGTTTCTCCGTTTCTTTCTCCGTTTCTTTCTTCGTTTCTCCGTTTCTTTCTTCGTTTCTCCGTTTATTTCTTCGTTCCTCCATTTATTTCTCCGATTCTGTGTTTCTTTCTATGTTTCTTTCTTCGTTGCTCCGTTTCTTCCTTCGTTTCTCCATTTATTTCTCCGATTCTCCGTTTCTTTCTGCGTTTCATCGTTTCCCTCTTCGTTACTCGGTTTCTTTCTTCGTTTCTCAGTTTGTTTCCTCGTTTCTCCGTTTCTTTCTTCGTTTCTACGTTTATTTCTTCGTTTCTTCGTTTCTTTCATCGTTACTCCGTTTCTTTCTTCGTTTCTTCGTTTCGTTCTTCGTTACTCCGTTTCTTTCTCCGATTCTCGGTTTATTTCTTCGTTTCTCCATTTATTTCTCCGATTCTGTGTTTCTTTCTACGTTCCTTTCTTCGTTGCTCCATTTCTTCCTTCGTTTCATCGTTTCTCCGTTTCTCCGTTTGTCGGTTTATTCCTTCGTTTCTCCATTTTTTTCTCCGATTCTCCGTTTCTTTCTGCGTTTCATCGTTTCTCTCTTCGTTACTCCGTTTCTTTCTTCGTTTCTCAGTTTCTTTCCTCGTTTCTCCGTTTCTTTCTTCGTTTCTACGTTTATTTCTTCGTTTCTCCATTTATTTCTCCGTTTCTTCGTTTCTTTCTTCGTTTCTCCGTTTCTTTCTTCGTTTCTCCGTCTCTTTCTTCGTTTCTCCGTTTATTTCTTCGTTTCTCCATTTACTTCTCCGTTTCTCCGTTTCTTTGTTCGTTTTTGCGTTTCATTGGTCATTTCTCCGTTTCTTTCTCCGTTTCTCGGTTTACTTCTTCGTTCCTCCATTTATTTCCCCGATTCTCCGTTTCTTTCTTCGTTTCTTCGTTTCTTTCTTCGTTACTCCGTTTCTTCCTTCGTTTCTGTGCTTCTCTCTTCGTTTCTCCGTTTCTTTCTCTGTTTCTCCGTTTCTTTCTTCGTTTCTCCGTTTCTTTCTTCGTTTCTCCGTTTCCTTGATCGTTTCTCCGTTTCTTTCTCCGTTTCTCGGTTTATTTCTTCGTGTCTCCATTTATTTCTCGGACTCTCCGTTTCTTTCTGCGTTTCATCGTTTCTCTCTTCGTTACTCCGTTTCTTTCTTCGTTTCTCTCTTCGTTACTCCGTTTCTTTCTTCGTTTCTCCATTTATTTCTCCGTTTCTTCGTTTCTTTCTTCGTTTCTCCGTTTCTTTCTTCGTTTCTCCGTTTCTTTCTTCGTTTCTCCGTTTATTTCTTCGTTCCTCCATTTATTTCTCCGATTCTGTGTTTCTTTCTATGTTTCTTTCTTCGTTGCTCCGTTTCTTCCTTCGTTTCTCCATTTATTTCTCCGATTCTCCGTTTCTTTCTGCGTTTCATCGTTTCTCTCTTCGTTACTCGGTTTCTTTCTACGTTTCTCAGTTTCTTTCCTCGTTTCTCCGTTTCTTTCTTCGTTTCTACGTTTATTTCTTCGTTTCTCCATTTACTTCTCCGTTTCTCCGTTTCTTTGTTCGTTTCTGCCTTTCATTGGTCATTTCTCCGTTTTTTTCTCCGTTTCTCGGCTTACTTTTTGTTCCTCCATTTATTTCTCCGATTCTCCGTTTCTTTCTTCGTTTCTCCGTTTATTTCTTCGTTTCTCCATTTATTTCTCCGTTTCTCCGTTTCTTTGTTCGTTTCTCCGTTTCTTTCTCCGTTTCTCAGTTTATTTCTTCGTTTCTCCATTTATTTCTCCGATTCTCCGTTTCTTTCTTCGTTTCTCCGTTTCTTTGTGCGTTTCTCCGTTCATTTCTTCGTTTCTCCATTTATTTCTCCGTTTCTCCGTTTATTTCTTCGTTTCTCCATTTATAATATTTCTCCGTTTCTCCGTTTATTTCTTCGTTTCTCCATTTATTTCTCCGATTCTCCGTTTCTTTCTTCGTTTCTTCGTTTCTTTCATCGTTACTCCGTTTCTTTCTTCGTTTCTTCGTTTCTTTATTCGTTACTCCGTTTCTTTCTCCGGTTCTCGGTTTATTTCTTCGTTTCTCCATTTATTTCTCCGATTCTGTGTTTCTTTCTACGTTCCTTTCTTCGTTGCTCCGTTTCTTCCTTCGTTTCATCGTTTCTCCGTTTCTCCGTTTGTCGGTTTATTCCTTCGTTTCTCCATTTTTTTCTCCGATTCTCCGTTTCTTTCTGCGTTTCATCGTTTCTCTCTTCGTTACTCCGTTTCTTTCTTCGTTTCTCAGTTTCTTTCCTCGTTTCTCCGTTTCTTTCTTCGTTTCTACGTTTATTTCTTCGTTTCTCCACTTATTTCTCCGTTTCTTCGTTTCTTACTTCGTTTCTCCGTTTCTTTCTTCGTTTCTCCGTCTCTTTCTTCGTTTCTCCGTTTATTTCTTCGTTTCTCCATTTACTTCTCCGTTTCTCCGTTTCTTTGTTCGTTTTTGCGTTTCATTGGTCATTTCTCCGTTTCTTTCTCCGTTTCTCGGTTTACTTCTTCGTTCCTCCATTTATTTCCCCGATTCAGCGTTTCTTTCTTCGTTTCGACGTTTCTTTCTTCGTTACTCCGTTTCTTCCTTCGTTTCTGCGCTTCTCTCTTCGTTTCTCCATTTATTTCTCCGTTTCTTCGTTTCTTTCTTCGTTTCTCCGTTTCTTTCTTCGTTTCTCCGTTTCTTTCTTCGTTTCTCCGTTTATTTCTTCGTTCCTCCATTTATTTCTCCGATACTGTGTTTCTTTCTATGTTTCTTTCTTCGTTGCTCCGTTTCTTCCTTCGTTTCTCCATTTATTTCTCCGATTCTCCGTTTCTTTCTGCGTTTCATCTTTTCTCTCTTCGTTACTCGGTTTCTTTCTTCGTTTCTCAGTTTCTTTCCTCGTTTCTCCGTTTCTTTCTTCGTTTCTACGTTTATTTCTTCGTTTCTCCATTTACTTCTCCGTTTCTCCGTTTCTTTGTTCGTTTCTGCCTTTCATTGGTCATTTCTCCGTTTCTTTCTCTGTTTCTCGGCTTACTTCTTCGTTCCTCCATTTATTTCTCCGATTCTCCGTTTCTTTCTTCGTTTCTTCGTTTCTTTCTTCGTTACTCCGTTTCTTCCTTCGTTTCTCCGCTTCTCTTCGTTTCTCCGTTTCTTTCTCTGTTTCTCCGTTTCTTTCTTCGTTTCTCCGTTTCTGTGTTCGTTTCTGCGTTTCATTGATCGTTTCTCCGTTTCTTTCCCCGTTTCTCGGTTTCTTTCTTCGTTACTCCGTTTCTTCCTTCGTTTCTCCGTTTCTTCCTTCGTTTCATCGTTTCACCGTTTCTCCGTTTCTCGGTTTATTCCTTCGTTTCTCCATTTATTTCTCCGATTCTCCGTTTCTTTCTTCGTTTCTTCGTTTCTTTCATCGTTACTCCGTTTCTTTCTTCGTTTCTTCGTTTCTTTCTTCGTTACTCCGTTTCTTTCTCCGATTCTCGCTTTGTTTCTTCGTTTCTCCATTTATTTCTCCGATTCTGTGTTTCTTTCTACGTTCCTTTCTTCGTTGCTCCGTTTCTTCCTTCGTTTCATCGTTTCTCCGTTTCTCCGTTTGTCGGTTTATTCCTTCGTTTCTCCATTTTTTTCTCCGATTCTCCGTTTCTTTCTGCGTTTCATCGTTTCTCTCTTCGTTACTCCGTTTCTTTCTTCGTTTCTCAGTTTCTTTCCTCGTTTCTCCGTTTCTTTCTTCGTTTCTACGTTTATTTCTTCGTTTCTCCATTTATTTCTCCGTTTCTTCGTTTCTTTCTTCGTTTCTCCGTATCTTTCTTCGTTTCTCCGTCTCTTTCTTCGTTTCTCCGTTTATTTCTTCGTTTCTCCATTTACTTCTCCGTTTCTCCGTTTCTTTGTTCGTTTTTGCGTTTCATTGGTCATTTCTCCGTTTCTTTCTCCGTTTCTCGGTTTACTTCTTCGTTCCTCCATTTATTTCCCCGATTCTCCGTTTCTTTCTTCGTTTCTTCGTTTCTTTCTTCGTTACTCCGTTTCTTCCTTCGTTTCTGCGCTTCTCTCTTCGTTTCTCCGTTTCTTTCTCTGTTTCTCCGTTTCTTTCTTCGTTTCTCCGTTTCTTTCTTCGTTTCTCCGTTTCCTTGATCGTTTCTCCGTTTCTTTCTCCGTTTCTCGGTTTATTTCTTCGTGTCTCCATTTATTTCTCGGACTCTCCGTTTCTTTCTGCGTTTCATCGTTTCTCTCTTCGTTACTCCGTTTCTTTCTTCGTTTCTCCATTTATTTCTCCGTTTCTTCGTTTCTTTCTTCGTTTCTCCGTTTCTTTCTTCGTTTCTCCGTTTCTTTCTTCGTTTCTCCGTTTATTTCTTCGTTCCTCCATTTATTTCTCCGATTCTGTGATTCTTTCTATGTTTCTTTCTTCGTTGCTCCGTTTCTTCCTTCGTTTCTCCATTTACTTCTCCGATTCTCCGTTTCTTTCTGCGTTTCATCGTTTCTCTCTTCGTTACTCGGTTTCTTTCTTCGTTTCTCAGTTTCTTTCCTCGTTTCTCCGTTTCTTTCTTCGTTTCTACGTTTATTTCTTCGTTTCTCCATTTACTTCTCCGTTTCTCCGTTTCTTTGTTCGTTTCTGCCTTTCATTGGTCATTTCTCCGTTTCTTTCTCCGTTTCTCGGCTTACTTTTTGTCCTCCATTTATTTCTCCGATTCTCCGTTTCTTTCTTCGTTTCTTCGTTTCTTTCTTCGTTACTCCGTTTCTTCCTTCGTTTCTCCGCTTCTCTTCGTTTCTCCGTTTCTTTCTCTGTTTCTCCGTTTCTTTCTTCGTTTCTCCGTTTCTTTGTTCGTTTCTGCGTTTCATTGATCGTTTCTCCGTTTCTTTCCCCGTTTCTCGGTTTCGTTCTTCGTTCCTCCATTTATTTCTCCGATTCTCCGTTTGTTTCTTCGTTTCTTCGTTTCTTTCTTTGTTACTCCGTTTCTTCCTTCGTTTCTCCTTTTCGTTCTTCGTTTCTCCTTTTCGTTCTTCGTTTCTCCGTTTCTTCCTTCGTTTCTCCGTTTCTCTCTTCGTTTCTCCGTTTCATTCTCCGTTTCTCCGTTTCTTTCTTCGTTTCTCCATTTATTTCTCCGATTCTCCGTTTCTTTCTGCGTTTCATCGTTTCTCGCTTCGTTACTCCGTTTCTTTCTTCGTTTCTCAGTTTCTTTCCTCGTTTCTCCGTTTCTTTCTTCGCTTCTACGTTTATTTCTTCGTTTCTCCATTTACTTCTCCGTTTCTCCGTTTCTTTGTTCGTTTCTGCGTTTCATTGGTCATTTCTCCGTTTCTTTCTCCGTTTCTCGGCTTACTTCTTCGTTCCTCCATTTATTTCTCCGATTCTCCGTTTCTTTCTTCGTTTCTTCGTTTCTTTCTTCGTTACTCCGTTTCTTCCTTCGTTTCTCCGCTTCTCTCTTCGTTTCTCCGTTTCTTTCTCCGATTCTCCGTTTCTTTGTTCGTTTCTCCATTCCTTTGTTCGTTTCTCCGTTTCTTTCTTCGTTTCTCCGTTTATTTCTTCGTTTCCCCATTTATTTCTTCGTTTCTCCGTTTCCTTGTTCGTTTCTCCGTTTATTTCTCCGTTTCTCCATTTATTTCTCCGTTTCTCCGTTTCTTTCTTCGTTTCTCCGTTTCTTTCTTCGTTTCTCCGTTTGTTTCTTCGATTCTCCGTTTATTTCTTCGTTTCTCCGTTTCTATCTTCGTTTCTCCGTTTATTTCTTCGTTTCTCCGTTTCTTTCTTCGTTTCTTCGTTTCTTTCTTCATTTCTCCGTTTCTTTCTTCGTTTCTCCGATTCTTCCTTCGTTTCATCGTTTCCCCGTTTCTCCGTTTCACGGTTTATTCCTTCGTTTCTCCATTTATTTCTCCGATTCTCCGTTTCTCTCTTCGTTTCTTCGTTTCTTTCATCGTTACTGCGTTTCTTTCTTCGTTTCTCCGTTTCTTTCTTCGTTTCTCCGTTTCTTTCTACGTCTCTCCGTTGATTTCTTCGTTTCTCCATTTATTTCTCCGTTTCTCCGTTTCTTTCTTCGTTTCTCCGTTTCTTTCTTCGTTTCTACGTTTCTTTCTTCGTCTCTCCGTTTCTTTCTTCGTTTCTCCGTTTCTTTCTTCATTTCTCCGTTTATTTCTTCGTTTCTCCATTTATTTCTCCGTTTCTCCGTTTCTTTCTTCGTTTCTCCGTTTCTTTCTTCGTTTCTCCCTTTCTTTGTTCGTTTCTCCGTTTCATTGTTCGTTTCTCCGTTTCTTTGTTCGTTTCTCCGTTTATTTCTTCATTTCTCCATTTATTTCTCCGATTCTCCGTTTCTTTCTTCGTTTCTTCGTTTCTTTCATCGTTACTGCGTTTCTTTCTTCGTTTCGCCGTTTCTTTCTTCGTTTCTCCGTTTCTTTCTTCGTTTCTCCGTTTGCTTCTTCGATTCTCCATTTATTTCATCGTTTCTCCGTTTCTTTCTTCGTTTCTCTGTTTATTTCTTCGTTTCTCCGTTTCTTTCTTCGTTTCTTCGTTTCTTTCTTCATTTCTCCGTTTCTTTCTTCGTTTCTCCGTTTCTTCCTTCGTTTCATCGTTTCACCGTTTCTCCGTTTCTCGGTTTATTCCTTCGTTTCTCCATTTATTTCTCCGATTCTCCGTTTCTTTCTTCATTTCTTCGTTTCTTTCATCGTTACTCCGTTTCTTTCTTCGTTTCTTCGTTTCTTTCTTCGTTACTCCGTTTCTTCCTTCGTTTCTCCGTTTCTTTCTTCGTTTCTCCGTTTATTTCTTCGTTTCTCCATTTATTTCTCCGATTCTGTATTTCTTTCTACGTTTCTTTCTTCGTTGCTCCGTCTCTTCCTACGTTTCATCGTTTCTCCGTTTCTCCGTTTGTCGGTTTATTCCTTCGTTTCTCCATTTATTTCTCCGATTCTCTGTTTCTTTCTGTGTTTCATTGTTTCTCTCTTCGTTACTCCGTTTCTTTCTTCGTTTCTCAGTTTCTTTACTCGTTTCTCCGTTTCTTTCTTCGTTTCTACGTTTATTTCTTCGTTTCTCCATTTATTTCTCCGTTTCTTCGTTTCTTTATTCGTTTCTCCGTTTCTTTCTTCGTTTCTCCGTTTCTTTCTTCGTTTCTCCGTTTATTTCTTCGTTTCTACATTTACTTCTCCGTTTCTCCGTTTCTTTGTTCGTTTCTGCGTTTCAATGGTCATTTCTCCGTTTCTTTCTCCGTTTCTCGGTTTACTTCTTCGTTCCTCCATTTATTTCTCCGATTCTCCGTTTCTTTCTTCGTTTCTTCGTTTCTTTCATCGTTACTCCGTTTCTTTCTTCGTTTCTTCGTTTCTTTCTTCGTTTCTCCGTTTCATCCTTCGTTTCTCCGTTTCTTTCTTCGTTTCTCCGTTTCTTTCTTCGTTTCTCCGTTTATTTCTTCGTTTCTACATTTACTTCTCCGTTTCTCCGTTTCTTTGTTCGTTTCTGCGTTTCAATGGTCATTTCTCCGTTTCTTTCTCCGTTTCTCGGTTTACTTCTTCGTTCCTCCATTTATTTCTCCGATTCTCCGTTTCTTTCTTCGTTTCTTCGTTTCTTTCATCGTTACTCCGTTTCTTTCTTCGTTTCTTCGTTTCTTTCTTCGTTTCTCCGTTTCATCCTTCGTTTCTCCGTTTCTTTCTTCGATTCTCCGTTTCTTTGTTGGTTTCTCCGTTTCTTTCTTTGTTTCTCCGTTTGTTTCTTCATTTCTCCGTTTCTTTCTTCGTTTCTCCGTTTCTTTCTTCGTTTCTCCGCTTCTATCTTTGTTTATGCTTTCTTTCATCGTTGCTTCGTTTCTCCGTTTCTTTCTTCGTTTCTCCGTTTATTTCTTCGTTTCTCCATTTATTTCTCCGATTCTGTGTTTCTTTCTACGTTTCTTTCTTCGTTGCTCCGTCCATTCCTTCGTTTCATCGTTTTTCCGTTTCTCCGTTTGTCGGTTTATTCCTTCGTTTCTCCATTTCTTTCTCCGATTCTCCGTTTCTTTCTTCGTTTCTTCGTTTCTTTGTTCGTTTCTCCGTTTCTTTGTTCGTTTCTCCGTTTCTTTGTTCGTTTCTCCGTTTCTTCCTGCGTCTCATCGTTTCTCTCTTCGTTACTCCGTTTCTTTCTTCGTTTCTCAGTTTCTTTCCTCGCTTCTCCGTTTCTTTCTTCGTTTCTACGTTTATTTCTTCGTTTCTCCATTTATTTCTCCGTTTCTTCGTTTCTTTCTTCGTTTCTCCGTTTCTTTCTTCGTTTCTCCGTTTCTTTCTTCGTTTCTCCGTTTATTTCTTCGTTTCTTCATTTATTTCTCCGTTTCTTTCTTCGTTTCTCCGTTTCTTTCTCCGTTTCTCGGTTTATTTCTTCGTGTCCCCATTTATTTCTCCGATTCTGTGTTTCTTTCTACGTTTCTTTCTTCGTTGCTCCGTCTCTTCCTTCGATTCATCGTTTTTCCGTTTCTCCGTTTGTCGGTTTATTCCTTCGTTTCTCCATTTATTTCTCCGATTCTCCGTTTCTTTCTGCGTTTCATCGTTTCTCTCTTCGTTACTCCGTTTCTTTCTTCGTTTCTCCATTTATTTCTCCGTTTCTTCGTTTCGTTCTTCGTTTCTCCGTTTCTTGCTTCGTTTCTCCGTTTCTTTCTTCGTTTCTCCGTTTATTTCTGCGTTCCTCCATTTATTTCTCCGATTCTCCGTTTCTTTCTTCGTTTTTTCGTTTCATTCATCGTTACTCCGTTTCTCTCTTCATTTCTCCGTTTCTTTCTTCGTTTCTACGTTTCTTTCTTCGTTTCTCCATTTATTTCTCCGTTTCTTCGTTTCGTTCTTCGTTTCTCCGTTTCTTGCTTCGTTTCTCCATTTACTTCTCCGTTTCTCCGTTTCTTTCTTCGTTTCTCCATTTATTTCTCATATTCTCCGTTTCTTTCAGCGTTTCATCGTTTCTCTCTTCGTTACTCCGTTTCTTTCTTCGTTTCTCGGTTTCTTTCCTCGTTTCTCCGTTTCTTTCTTCGTTTTTCCGTTTCTTTCTTCGTTTCTCCATTTATTTCTCCGTTTCTCCGTTTCTTTCTTCGTTTCTCCATTTCTTTGTTTGTTTCTCCGATTCCTTGTTCGTTTCTCCGTTTCTTTCTCCGTTTCTCCGTTTCTTTGTTCGTTTCTCCGTTTCTTTGTTCGTATCTCCGGTTCTTTCTTCGTTTCTCCGTTTCTTTGTTAGTTTCTCCGTTTCTTTCTTCGTTTCTCCGTATCTTTCTTCGTTTCTCCGTTTCCTTGTTCGTTTCTCCGTTTCCTTGTTCGTTTCTCCGTTTATTTCTTCGTTTCTCCATTTGTTTCTCCGTTTCTCCGTTTCTTTCTTCGTTTCACCGTTTCTTTGTTCGTTTCTCCGTTTCTTTCTTCGTTTCTCCGTTTCTTTGTTCGTTTCTCCGTTTCTTTCTTCGTTTCTCCGTTTCTTTGTTCGTTTCTCCGTTTCTTTGTTCGTTTCTCCGTTTCTTTGTTCGTTTCTCCGTTTCTTTCTTCGTTTCTTCGTTTCTTTCTTCGTTACTCCGTTTCTTTCTTTGTTTCTCCGTTTCTTTCTCAGTTTCTGGGTTTATTTCTTCGTTTCTCCATTTATTTCTCCGTTTCTTTCTTCGTTTCTCCATTTATTTCTCCGTTTCTTTCTTCGTTACTCCGTTTCTTTCTTTGTTTCTCCGTTTGTTTCTTCGTTTCTCCGTTTCTTTTTCCGTTTCTCAGTTTATTTCTTCGTTTCTCCAATTATTTCTCCGTTTCTTTCATCGTTTCTTTCTTCGTTACTCCGTTTCTTTCTTCGTTTCTCCGTTTCTTTGTTCTATTCTACGTTTCTTTCTCCGTACCTCGCTTTATTTCTTCGTTTCTCCATTTATGTCTCCGTTTCTTTCTTCGTTACTCCGTATCTTTCTTCGTTTCTCCGTTTCTTTCTTCGTTTCTCCGTTTCTTTCTTCGTTTCTCCGTTTATTTCTTCGTTTCTCCATTTATGTCTCCGTATCTCCATTTCTTTCTTCATTTCTCCGTTTCTTTGTTCGTTTCTCCGTTTCTTTGTTCGTTTCTCCGTTTCTTTCTTCGTTTCTCCGTTTCTTTGTTCGTTTCTCCGTTTCTTTCTCCGTTTCTCGGTTTATTTCTTCGTTTCCCCGTTTCTCTCTTCGTTTCTTCGTTTCTTTCTTCATTTCTCCGTTTCTTTCTTCGTTTCTTCGTTTCCCCGTTTCTCCGTTTCTCTGTTTCTCCGTTTCTCCGTTTCGATTAAATGATTATAATAGTTATAATTTCTATTATAAATCATTTGAGCTATAGTTAAATTGTACACTAATACTCTAAATACATATTTAATATATTTTTTAATCTCTTTAGCCTCCAGAAGAATTTTATTTATACTATTTACTATATATAATAATTTACACAGTATCGGAAAGAAATCTAATTATTTATTTATAATGATTTTTTTTTTCACTTATCTTAAAAATTTGGATGTACTCTTTAACTGTTCGATTCATTTCTTTAATTTATTCATTAATTTGAATTAATTTATTCTTTATAATAACTTTACTAAAATTAATCTTGATAATTATTATAGAACTCATATTAAAATTTAATAATGAAATTTATTTTATTTGCCTAATTAATGTAATTATTGCCCCTATCATTTGCTTAAATAAAAAATCAATGAAAATAATTATAGGATATTCATCTGTTATACAAACATCTATTATAGTTATTTTATTAATAATTCACAAAGATACATTTTTAACATATTTCATTCTATATTCAATAATTTCTTCAAATTTAATTTTTATATTTAAAATAATAAAGATTAATTCTTCTTCCTTATTTAATATATCAACCTCTAATAAAAGAAAAATTATTTTATACTCAATAATTATTATGTACACAAATTTCCCACCTATAGCACCCTTTATACTGAAATGAATCGTCCTAGAAACATTAATAAATTCAAGAATAAAATTTACCGTGGAAGGTTTAGTTTTACATTTATTCGAAAGATGAAACATACAAAAGTTTGTACAAAGGTATTTATTTATTTTATCGCACGGTAGGGAATATCATACAAATGGAAATACTTATCTCTAATGTCGGTAAATTGTACTTGTCGCGCCATCTATTTGTGGAAATTAGAACAATTCCTCGACAAGCTTGAGCGTTTCTCCGCCAGGTGTTTTCACCCCTTAAGTGTAGTTTAACTCTTTCTCCAATAGATGGCAACCCATGTAATTACCACGTTACAGGGATTTGTAATTGCGGGTTCAGAATATATTTGCATACATACAAACTATAATTCCGATATGTAGCGAAATATTCATTTATTTTATCGCACGGTTTCTTCGATTGTATTTGTTCGATCTAACCAAATACTTCAAGAAATTGATGGCTTTATAGCCATTATTTATACCGGAACATTGTGAAAAATTGTTTAATCTACGGTCCAACGACGGTTGTTAATTATTATGATAAATAAACGTCAAGATATTGCGAAATCTGCGAAGGCGAACGGTTTCGGGGAATGTTTGTTCATTTCCGCCATTGTTACTAACATTTATGTATGTTCCCAATTTTAATCGAACAATGTGCATCCTATTTATGCATTGAAAATGATTAAGTACCTCATAGAAATTAATTTGGATCGAGATTCAAAGTAAAACGTGTTTCGTAAAGTTTTATAGCAGGGAAAGTAACAATTGTTTGTTAAATACATCAATTTAACATTTGCTTAATTCTTATAATTTACACAATACGCGTAGTAGTTGCATTTTTTATTTAAAAGCGCTGAAATTCAATTAATCGCTTTTCTAGATGCAACAATCATAGCGATGGACGCTTGTGAATCGGTCATCGATACGTGTAACCTTGTGAATGTCAGTTTGATCTCAACGAAAAATTCCATCGCGAGCAATGAATATTTCGATTAAATGATATTTTAAGCCTTTATTTATACTAGGGCATTGTTAATAATTATTTAAACTATGGTACTACGACAATTGTTAATAATTATGATAAATAAACATCAAGATATTGCAAAATCTGCGAAGGCGAATAGTTTCGGTGAATGTTTATTCATTTTCGCGAGTTTTACTAACATTCATGCATGTTCCCAATATTAATCGAACAATGTTCATCTTATTGATGCATTACAAATGATTAAGAACTTATAGAAATTAATTTTGATCGAGCTTCGATGTAAAGAGATGATTCTTAAAGTTTTAAAATGAAAAGTGAAGTAATTTATTACTATAATTTGGTTTAAAAAATCAATTCTTTTGTCAGACATCTAATGATTTGATTTAATTAAATATTATATGAGTAGGTTAAAATTTAATTTTGGTTGTTAATTCAATTAATAAAGTTTGAATAATTAGTTCTTTCCACAACAATTGGCATAAATCTGTGATTAGCTCCGCAGATTTCAGAACATTGTCCGAAAAATACTCCAGGTCGATTAGTAATTAAATTTATTTGGTTAATTCGCCCTGGTACTGAGTCTATTTTTAAGCCTAAAGACGGAACAGTTCAAGAGTGAATTACGTCGTTTGATGTTGTTAATATTCGAATTAGTGTATTAGATGGAATAATTATTCGATTATCTACGTCTAGGAGACGAAAAATGTAAATATTATTTAAATCTTTATCTATATAGGAGTCAAAATTTAAATTACTAAATTCTGGGTATTCATAGGATCAATATCATTGGTGCCCAATTGATTTGATTGTTAAGTATACGGGTATTCATAGTTCATCAATAAAATATAGGGTTCTTAAAGAAGGAAGTGCAATTACTCCTAAAATTATTATTGGGAGTAAAGTTCATACAATTTCAATATGATGATTTTTAAGTAAAAATCGATTGATAAATTTATTAGTAAAAATATCTAATATAATTATTAGAGTTAATGAAGAGATTATAATTATTATAATTATTGTGAAGTTGTGAAAAAGATTTAAATTATCGGCATATGGCGAATTGGGGTCTTGGAAATTAATTATTTTTCAATGAGACATTTTTAATAAAAATATTAAATTTTATAAATGAATCTTAAATTCATGCACTAATCTGCCATATTAAGATTTGTTTTTAATAATTAGAGGAATAGAGAGGAATGAGTGGTCTTTTGGGGAAAAGTTTTGGGGTCATTCTAGTGATGATTGATTAAATTTAAATATAGCTAGACGTTTAGTTATAAATCTCTCCAATATAATAAACAAGAGTAAAATTATTCTTTTGAATGAAATTATTGAGCCAATAGATGATAATAAATTTTCACAGTAGTAGGAATCCGGGTAATCTGAATAACGTCGAGGTATTCCTGTCATTCCTAAAAAATGCTGATGGAAAAAAGTTATATTTACCCCAATAAATATTATATAAAATTGAGTTTTAAGATAAAATTGATTTAGGGTAAATCCTGTGAATAAAGGGAATCAATGAATTAATGAAGCAATAATAGAAAATACTGCTCCTATTGACAGTACATAGTGGAAATGAGAGACAACAGAGTATGTATCATGTAGTATAATATCAATAGATGAGTTTGATAATATAATTCCTGTTAATCCTCCTATTGTAAATAAAAAAATAAAGCCAAATTATCAAATAATAGAAGGATTAATAATAAGTTTTGACCCGTAGTACGTAGCTAGTCATCTAAATACTTTGATTCCTGTGGGAATTGCAATGATTATAGTTGCCGAAGTGAAATAAGCTCGTGTGTCTACATCTAAGCCTACTGTGAATATGTGATGTGCTCACACAATAAATCCTAGAAATCCAATTCCGAGTATTGCATAAACTATCCCTAGGTTCCCTTTTTCCCTCTTTCATTGAAAATGATATGGGAGATTAATCCAAACCCGGGTAAAATTAAAATATAGACTTCAGGATGCTCAAAAAATCAAAATAAATGTTGAAATAAAATTGGGTCCCCTCCCCCAGTAGGATCAAAGAAGGAAGTATTTAAATTTCGGTCTGTTAATAACATAGTAATAGCTCCGGCTAATACAGGTAGTGAGAGAAGAAGCAAAATTGTAGTAATTAATACTGACCAAGCAAATAAGGATATTTGATCGAATTTTAAAGCATTATTTTTTATTTTAAGAATTGTAACAATAAAATTAATTGATCCTATAATTGAAGAGATACCTGCAATATGCAAAGAAATAATTGTTAAGTCTATAGATGAAGATGGGTGATAAAGATTTGATGACAAAGGAGGGTAGATTGTTCATCCAGTTCCCGAGCCTGGGAATAATAGTGTTGTAAGAATTAAAAGTAATAATGAAGGGGGGATTAGTCACAATCTTATATTATTTATTCGGGGAAATGCTGTATCAGGGGATCCAATTATTAAGGGAATTATTCAGTTTCCGAATCCTCCGATTATAAATGGTAAAACTATAAAAGAAATTATTACAAAAGCATGTGATGTTACAATTGAGTTATAAATTTGGTCGATATTAATTCAAGTTCCTGGCCTATTTAATTCTATTCGAATTAGTATCCTTAAAGAAGAACCAATTATACCAGATCATATAGCTGATATGAAATATAATATCCCAAAATATTTGTGATTTGATGAATACATATATTAATTATGCTAAAAATTAATATAACCAGTAGATCATAAATATAAATATAAATATTAAAAAAGTTATAAATAGATAATAGTTTAGAAAATTAAGGTTAATTTAGTTATATATTTTTTATTTAATTGAAGGGAAAAAATATAAGAAGGATATATTTAAATAATTTCATGATGTAATTAATCTTATAAAAAGATATACAATTATTAAAAGTATAAATTTTATTCTTGAATTTATTAATGTTTCTAGGACGATTCATTTCAGTATAAAGAGTGCTATACGTGGAAAATTTGTGTACATAATAATTATTGAGTATAAAATAATTTTTCTTTTATTAGAGGTTAATATATTAAATTAGGAAGAAGAATTAATCTTTATTATTTTAAATATAAAAATTAAATTTGAAGAAATTATTGAATATAGAATGAAATATGTTAAAAATGTATCTTTGTGAATTATTAATAAAATAACTATAATAGATGTTTGTATAACAGATGAATATCCTATAATTATTTTCATTGATTTTTTATTTAAGCAAATGATAGGGGCAATAATTACATTAATTAGGCAAATAAAATAAATTTCATTATTAAATTTTAATACGAGTTCTATAATAATTATAGGGATTAATTTTATTAAAGTTATTACAAAGAATAGATTAATTCAATTTAATGAATAAATTAAAGAAATGAATCGAACATTTAAAGAGTACATCCCAATTTTTAAGATAAGTGAAAAAAAAATTATTATTATAAATAAATAATTAGATTTATTTCCGATTCTGTGTAAATTATTATATATAGTAAATAGTATAAATAAAATTCTTCTGGAGGCTAAAGAGATTAAAAAATATATTAAATATGCATTTAGAGTATTAGTGTCAAATTTAACTATAGATGAAATGATATATAATAGAAATTATAAATATTCTCCCATATCTCGCGAACCGATTGACGAACTTCAGAAATTCCTGTTGCATCTGAAAGTTGAAACTCGCCCGATTACAATGGTATGTGTATTTCTCCCCTAAGCCATTATAGTTATTGGTTTCGAGTATCAGACTTGCGAAAATTTTGATGGTTTCTCAACCATCTCTTAACTCCAAACTCCGATATTTCGCGAACGGATTGACGAACTTGAGAAATTCCTGACGCATCAGAAAGTAGAAACTCGCCCGATTACAATAGTATGTGTACTTTACCCCGAGGCCATTCCAGTTATTGGTTTCTAGTATCAGAATTGCGAAAATTTTAATGGTTTCTCAACCATTCCTTAACTTCAAACTCCCACATCTCGCGAACGGATTGACGAACTCGAGAAATGCCTGTTGCATCTAAAAGCAGAAACTCGCCCGATTACAACGGTATGTGTATTTTTGCCCTAGGCCATAGTAGTTATTGGTTTCGAGTATCAGACTTGCGAAAATTTTGATGGTTTCTCAACCATTCATTAACTTCGAACTCCCATATCTCGCGAACGGATTGACGAATCCGAAAAATTTCTGTTGCATCTGAAAGTAGAAACTCTCCCGATTACAACGGTATGTGTATTTTTCCGCTAGGCCATTGTAGTTATTTGTATCGAGTATCAGACTTGCGAAAATTTTGATGGCTTCTCAACCATTCCTTAACTTCAAACTCCCATATCTCGCGAACGGATTGACGAACTCGAGAAATGCCTGTGGCATCTAAAAGCAGAAACTCGCCCGATTACAACGGTATGTGTATTTTTGCCCTAGGCCATAATAGTTATTGGTTTCGAGTATCAGACTTGCGAAAATTTTGATGGTTCGTCAACCATTCCTTAACTTCAAACTGCGATATCTCGCGAACGGATTGACGAACTTGAGAAACTCCTGAAGCATCTGAAAGCAGAAACTCGCCCAATTAGAACGGTATGTGTATTTTTCCCCTAGGCCATTGTAGTTATTGGTTTCGAGTATCAGACTTGCGAAAATTTTAATGTTTTCTCAACCATCTCTTAACTCCAAACTCCGATATTTCGCGAACGGATTGACGAACTCGAGAAATTCCTGTTGCATCTGAAAGTAGAAACTCGCCCGATTACAATGGTGTTTGTACTTTTCCCCTAGGCCATTCCAGTTATTGGTTTCGAGTATCAGACTTGCGAAAATTTTAATGGTTTCTCAACCATCCCTTAACCCCAAACTCCGATATTTCGCGAACGGATTGACGAACTCGAGAAATTCCTGTGGCATCTGAAAGTAGAATCTCGCCCGATTACAAAGGTATGTGTATTTTTGCCCTAGGCAATTGTAGTTATTGGTTTCGAGTATCAGACTTGCGAAAATTTTGACGGTTTCTCAACCATTCCTTAACTTCAAACTCCCATATCTCTCGAACGCATAGACGAACTCGAAAAATTCCGGTTGCATCTGAAAGTAGAAACTCGCCCGATTACAAAGGTATGTGTATTTTTCCCCTAGGCCTTTGTAGTTATTGGTTTCGAGTTTCAAACTTGCGAAAATTTTGATGGTTCCTCAACCATTCCGTAACTTCAAGCTGCCATATTTCGCGAACGGATTGCCGAATCCGAAAAATTCCTGTTGCATCTGAAAGTAGAAATTTGCCCGATTACAATGGTGTGTGTACTTTTCCCCTAGGCCATTCCAGTTGTTGGTTTCGAGTATCAGACTTGCGAAAATTTTGATGGTTTCTCAACCATTCCATAACTTCAAACTCCCATATCATGCGAACGGATTGACGAACTCGAGAAATTCATGTTGCATCTGAAAGTAGAAACTCGCCCAATTAGAACGGTATGTGTATTGTTCCCCTAGGCCATTGTAGTTATTGGTTTCGAGTATCAGACTTGCGAAAATTTTAATGTTTTCTCAACCATCTCTTAACTCCAAACTCCGATATTTCGCGAACGGATTGATGAACTCGAGAAATTCCTGTTGCATCTGAAAGTAGAAACTCGCCCGATTACAATGGTGTTTGTACTTTTCCCCTAGGCCATTCCAGTTATTGGTTTCGAGTATCAGACTTGCGAAAATTTTGATGGTTTCTCAAACATTCCTTAACTCCAAACTCCGATATTTCGCGAACGGATTGACGAACTTGAGGAAATCCTGACGCATCTGAAAGTAGAAACTTGCCCGATTACAATGGTGTGTGTACTTTTCAGCTAGGCCATTCCAGTTATTGGTTTCGAGTATCAGACTTGCGAAAATTTTGATGGTTTCTCAAGCATTCCTTAACTTCAAACTCCCATATCTCGCGAACGGATTGACGAACTCGAGAAATTCATGTTGCATCTGAAAGTAGAAACTCGCCCGATTACAATGGTGTGTGTACTTTTCCCCTAGGCCATTGCAGTTATTGGTTTCGAGTATCAGACCTGCGAAAACTTTGATGGTTTCTCAACCATTCCTTAACTTCAAACTCCCATATCTCGCGAACGGATTGACGAACTCGAAAAATTCCTGTTGCATCTGAAAGTAGAAATTTGCCCGATTACAATGGTGTGTGTACTTTTCCCCTAGGCCATTCCAATTGTTGGTTTCGAGTATCAGACTTGCGAAAATTTTGATGGTTTCTCAACCATTCCATAACCTCAAACTCCCATATCACGCGAACGGATTGACGAACTCGAGAAATTCCTGTTGCATCTGAAAGCAGAAACTCGCCCGATTACAACGGTTTGTGCATTTTTGCCCTAGGCCATAGTAGTTATTGGTTTCGAGTATAAGACTTGCGAAAATTTTGATGGTTTCTCAACCATTCCTCAATTTCAAACTCGCATATCTCGCGAACGGATTGACGAACTCGAGAAATTCCTGTTGCATCTGAAAGCAGAAACTCGCCCGATTACAACGGTATGTGTATTTTTGCCCTGGACCATAGTAGTTATTGGTTTCGGGTATCAGATTCCGAAAATTTTGATGGTTTCTCAACCATTCCTTAACTTCAAACTCCCATATCTCGCGAACGGATTGACGCACTCGAGAAATTCCTGTTGCACCTGAAAGTAGAAACTTGCCCGATTACAATGGTGGGTGTACTTTTCCCCTAGGCCATTCCAGTTATTGGTTTCGAGTATCAGACTTGCGAAAATTTTGATGGTTTCTCAACCAGTCCATAACTTCAAACTCACATATATGCGAACGGATTGACGAACTCGAGAAATTCCTGTTGCATCTGAACGCAGAAACTCGCCCGATTATAAAGGTTTGTGCATTTTTGCCCTAGGCCATAGTAGTTATTGGTTTCGAGTATCAGATTCCGAAAATTTTGATGGTTTCTCAACCATTCCTCAATTTCAAACTCGCACATCTCGCGAACAGATTGACGGACTCGAGAAATTCCTGTTGCATCTGAAAGCAGAAACTCGCCCGATTACAACGGTATGTGTATTTTTGCCCTGGACCATAGTAGTTATTGGTTTCGAGTATCAGATTCCGAAAATTTTGATGGTTTCTCAACCATTCCTTAACTTCAAACTCCCATATCTCGCGAACGGATTGGCGAAATCGAGAAATTCCTGTTGCATCTGAAGGTAGAAACATGCCCGATTACAATGGTGTGTGCACTTTTCCCCTAGGCCATTCCAGTTATTGGTTTCGAGTATCAGACTTGCGAAAATTTTGATGGTTTCTCAACCATTCCTTAATTTCAAACTCACATATCTCGCGAACGGATTGACGAACTCGAGTAATTCCTGTTGAATCTGAAAGCAGAGACTCGCCCGATTACAACGGTATGTGTATTTTTGCCCTAGGCCATAGTAGTTATTGGTTTCGAGTACCAGACTTGCGAAAATTTTGATGGTTTCTCAAACATTCCTTAACTTCAAACTCCCATATGTCGCGAACGGATTGACGAACTGGAGAAATTCCTGTTGCATCTGAAAGTAGAAACTCGCCCGATTACAATGGTGTGTGTACATTTCCCCTAGGCCATTCCAGTTATTGGTTTCGAGTATTAGACTTGCGAAAATTTTGATGGTTTCTCAACCATCTCTTAACTCCAAACTCCGATATTTCGCGAACGGATTGACGAACTTGAGGAATTCCTGACGCATGTGAAAGTAGAAACTTGCCCGATTACAATGGTGTGTGTACTTTTCCCCTAGGCCGTTCCAGTTATTGGTTTCGAGTATCAGACTTGCGAAAATTTTGATGGTTTCTTAACCATTCCATAACTTCATACTCCCATATCTCGGGAACGGATTGACGAACTGGAGAAATTCCTGTTGCATCTGAAAGCAGACACTCGCCCGTTTACAACGGTATGTGTATTTTTGCCCTAGGCCATAGTAGTTATTGGTTTCGATTATCAGACTTGCGAAAATTTTGATGGTTTCTTAACCATTCCATAACTTCAAACTCCCATATATGCGAACGGATTGACGAACTCGAGAAATTCCTGTTGCATCTGAAAGCAGAAACTCGCCCGATTACAACGGGATGTGCATTTTTGCCCTAGGCCATAGTAGTTATTGGTTTCGAGTATAAAACATGCGAAAATTTTGATGGTTGCTCAACCATTCCATAACTTCAAACTCCCATATCACGCGAACGGATTGACGAACTCGAGAAATTCCTGTTGCATCTGAAAGCTGAAACTCGCCCGATTACAATGGTGTGTGTACTTTTCCCCTAGGCCATTCCAGTTATTGGTTTCGAGTATCAGACTTGCGAAAATTTTGATGGTTTCTCAACCATTCCTTAACTTCAAACTCCCATATCTCGCGAACGGATTGACGAACTCGAGAAATTCATGTTGCATCTGAAAGTAGAAACTCGCCCGATTGCAACGGTTTGTGCATTTTTGCCCTAGGCCATAGTTGTTATTGGTTTCGAGTATAAGACTTGGGAAAATTTTGATGGTTTCTCAACCATTCCTCAATTTCAAACTCGCATATCTCGCGAACGGATTGACGAACTCGAGAAATTCCTGTTGCATCTGAAAGCAGAAACTCGCCCGATTACAACGGTATGTGTATTTTTGCCCTGGACCATAGTAGTTATTGGTTTCGAGTATCAGATTCCGAAAATTTTGATGGTTTCTCAACCATTGCTTAACTTCAAGCTCCCATATCTCGCGAACGGATTGACGAACTCGAGAAATTCCTGTTGCATCTGAAAGTAGAAACTTGCCCGATTACAATGGTGTGTGTACTTTTCCCCTAGGCCATTCCAGTTATTGGTTTCGAGTATCAGACTTGCGAAAATTTTGATGGTTTCTCAACCATTCCATAACTTCAAACTCACATATATGCGAACAGATTGACGAACTCGAGAAATTCCTGTTGCATCTGAAAGTAGAAACTCGCCCGATTACAATGGTGTGTGTACTTTTCCCCTAGGCCATTCCAGTTATTGGTTTCGAGTATCAGACTTGCGAAAACTTTGATGGTTTCTCAACCATTCCATAACTTCAAACTCCCATATCACGCGAACGGATTGACGAACTCGAGAAATTCCTGTTGCATCTGAAAGCAGAAACTCGCCCGATTACAACGGTTTGTGCATTTTTGCCCTAGGCCATAGTAGTTATTGGTTTCGAGTATAAGACTTGCGAAAATTTTGATGGTTGCTCAACCATTCCATAACTTCAAACTCCCATATCACGCGAACGGATTGACGAACTCGAGAAATTCCTGTTGCATCTGAAAGCTGAAACTCGCCCGATTACAACGGTATGTGTATTTTTGCCCTGGACCATAGTAGTTATTGGTTTCGAGTATCAGATTCCGAAAATTTTGATGGTTTCTCAACCATTCCTTAACTTCAAACTCCCATATCTCGCGAACGGATTGACGAACTCGAGAAATTCCTGTTGCATCTGAAAGTAGAAACTTGCCCGATTACAATGGTGTGTGTACTTTTCCCCTAGGCCATTCCAGTTATTGGTTTCGAGTATCAGACTTGCGAAAATTTTGATGGTTTCTCAACCATTCCATAACTTCAAACTCACATATATGCGAACGGATTGACGAACTCGAGAAATTCCTGTTGCATCTGAAAGCAGAAACTCGCCCGATTACAAAGGTTTGTGCATTTTTGCCCTAGGCCATAGTAGTTATTGGTTTCGAGTATCAGATTCCGAAAATTTTGATGGTTTCTCAACCATTCCTCAATTTCAAACTCGCATATCTCGCGAACGGATTGACGGACTCGAGAAATTCCTGTTGCATCTGAAAGCAGAAACTCGCCCAATTACAACGGTGTAGCTGCTCGTGGTAGATCTCGAGGATCTTTCGAGCATTGAATGTGTTTGCACGATGGGTGCCGACTATAGATGACTCGAAGGACCACCTTCCCGTTGGAAGGACTAACTGTTGTTGATCGTTGTCCACTAGGCTGGACCGATGGAGGTTGTAACGCCGCCTTCGAGGTCTCCACCGCTTGCTGCTCTCACGTCCAGGGGGTTGTTGAGCGTTGTCCTCACACACGGCGCCTCACTGGATGCACAAGTCGGTTGCCGAACTTCCTCGAAGGTCCAGGATTCCGTGGAGGCTCGAGGGATTGCTGGTAATTCCCTCGAGGAGTGCAAGTTCTTTGTGGGAACTAACGCCGGAAGCTTCACACGTCAATCCGTGCGTTCAGGCCAAAACTCTAACCGTGATCTCTTAGCTGTACTCTGTACGCCTTGGTTGTAAGCCCTTGGCGATACTCTGTACACTCTAGTCGTCGACCCTTGGTTCTATTGTCTTGGTGGTATTCTGTGCAACTAGTCTAAGATTTCTCGGGTCAGTGCAAACGTCGCCTCGGTTCGCCCTACTCCCTTGAATTAAGGGTGGGTGGCGACGAATGCCTGACCAATTACGACGGGTCCTAGTCCCGCCGAATCTAGGACATGCCCATCGCTATGGGGCTTAGGTGGGGGCGTCGCGACGTAGACAGGGTGTCCAAACCCCTGCAGGCCTGGGCTGGAATTTTCCAGCATCCCGAATGACGCAACAAGCGGCGCTAGGGCCTCGCGTGCCAGGCGATGCAGAGGGTCCCTGTCCAAGTGCCTGCAGTGTTTTATGACGGGAAATAGCTATCACTTGCTCCGTGCCTCGAGTCGAACAACAAATAAACTGACCTTCGGTGACAGGCCCGTGCCGTAGCCATGTGGACAATTTCTCTAACAAACTCGAAGCACGGTCCCGCCATAAAACGCAGCTGCAAGCCTCTACAAAAGGTATGTGTATTTTTGCCCTGGACCATAGTAGTTATTGGTTTCGAGTATCAGATTCCGAAAATTTTGATGGTTTCTCAGCCATTCCTTAACTTCAAACTCCCATATCTCGCGAACAGATTGGCGAAATCGAGAAATTCCTGTTGCATCTGAAAGTAGTAACTTGCCCGATTACAATGGTGTGTGTACTTTTCCCCTAGGCCATTCCAGTTATTGGTTTCGAGTATCAGACTTGCGAAAATTTTGATGGTTTCTCAACCATTCCATAACTTCAAACTCCCATATATGCGAACGGATTGACGAAATCGAGACATTCCTTTCGCATCTGAAAGCAGAAACTCGCCCGATTACAACGGGATGTGCATTTTTGCCCTAGGCCATGGTAGTTATTGGTTTCGAGTATAAGACATGCGAAAATTTTGATGGTTTCTCAACCATTCCTTAACTTCAAACTCCCATACCTCGCGAACGGATTGACGAACTCGAGAAATTCCTGTTGCATCTGAAAGCAGAAACTCGCCCGATTACAACGGTATGTGTTCTTTTCCCCTAGCCCATTCCAGTTATTCGTTTCTAGCATCAGAATTGCGAAAATTTTGATATTTTCTCAACCGTCTCTTAACTCCAAACTCCCATATCTCGCGTACGGATTGACGAACTCGAGAAATTCCTGTTGCATCTGAAAGTAGAAACTCGCCCGATTACAATGGTGTGTGTACTTTTCCCTTAGGCCATTCCAGTTATTGGTTTCGTGTATCAGACTTGCGAAATTTTTGATTGTGTCTCTACCATTCCTTAACTTCAAACTCCCATATCTCGCGAACGGATTGACGAACTCGAGAAATTCCTATTGCATCTGAAGGCAGAAACTCGCCCGATTACAATGGTGTGTGTACTTTTCCCCTAGGCCATTGCAGTTATTGGTTTCGAGTATCAGACTTGCGAAAACTTTGATGGTTTCTCAACAATTCCTTAACTTCAAACTCCCATATCTCGCGAACGGATTGACGAACTCGAAAAATTCCTGTTGCATCTGAAAGTAGAAATTTGCCCGATTACAATGGTGTGTGTACTTTTCCCCTAGGCCATTCCAGTTGTTGGTTTCGAGTATCAGACTTGCGAAAATTTTGATGGTTTCTCAACCATTCCATAACTTCAAACTCCCATATCACGCGAACGGATTGACGAACTCGAGAAATTACTGTTGCATCTGAAAGCAGAAACTCGCCCGATTACAATGGTATGTGTACTTTTCCCCTGTGCCATTCCAGTCATTGGTTTCGAGTATCAGACTTGCGAAAATTTTGATGTTTTCTCAACCATTCCGTAACTTCAAATTCCCATATCTCGCGAACGGATTGACGAACTCGAGAAATTCCTATTGCATCTGAAAGCAGAAACTCGCGCGATCACAACGGTATGTGTATTTTTGCCCTAGGCAATAGTAGTTATTGGTTTCTAGTGTCAGACTTGCGAAAATTTTGATGGTTTCTCAACCATTCCTTAACTTCAAACTCCCATATCTTTCGAACGGTTTGACGAACTCGAGAATTTCCTATTGCATCTGAAAGCAGAAACTCGCCCGATTACAATGGTGTCTGTACTTATCCCCTAGGCCATTCCAGTTATTGGTTTCGAGTACCACACTTGCGAAAATTTTGATGGTTTCTCAACCATTCCTTAACTTCAAACTTCCATATCTCGCGAACGGATTGACGAACTCGAGAACTTCCGGTTGCATCTGGAAGTGGAAACTCGCCCGATTACAATGGTATGTGTATTTCTCCCCTAGGCCTTTGTAGTTATTGGTTTCGAGTATCAGACTTGCGAAAATTTTGAGGGTTTCTCAAGCATTCCTTAACTTCAAACTCCCATATCTCGCGAACGGATTGACCAACTCGAGAATTTCCTATTGCATCTGAAAGCAGAAACTCGCCCGATTACAACGGTATGTGTATTTTTGCCCTAGGCCATACTTGTTATTTGATTCGAGTATCAGACTTGCGAAAATTTTGATGGTTTCTCAAGCATTCCATAACTTCCAACCCCCATATCTCGCGAACGGATTGACGAATTCGAGACATTCCTGTTGCATCTGAAGCAGAAACTCGCCCGATTACAACGGTATGTGTATTTTTGCCCTAGGCCACAGTAGTTATTGGTTTCGAGTATCAGACTTGCGAAAATTTTGATGGTTTCTCAACCATTCCTTAACTTCAAACTCCCATATCTCGCGAACGGATAGACGAACTCGAGAAATTCCTGTTGCATCTGAAAGCAGAAACTCGCCCGATTACAAGGGCATTTGTATTTTTGCCCTGGGCCATAGTAGTTATTGGTTTCGAGTATCAGACTTGCGAAAATTTTTATGGTTTCTCAACCATTCTTTAACTTCAAACTCCCATATCTAGCGAACGGATTGATGAACTCGAGAAATTCCTGTTGCATCTGAGAGCAGAAACTCGATCGATTACAACGGTATGTGTATTTTTGCCCTAGGCAATAGTAGTAATTGGTTTCGAGTATCAGACTTGCGAAATATTGATGGTTTCTCAACTATTCCTTAAATTCAATCTACCATATCTCGCGAACGCATTGACGAACTCGAGAAATTCCAGTTGCATCTGAAAGCAGAAACTCGCCCGATTACAATGGTATGTGGATTTTTGCCCTAAGCCATAATAGTTATTGGTTTCGAGTATCAGACTTGCGAAAATTTTGATGGTTTCTCAACCATTCCTTAACTTCAAAATCCCACATCTCGCGAACGGATTGACGAACTCGAGAAATTCCTGTTGCATCTGAAAGTAGAAACTCGCCCCATTACAATGCTGTGTGAACTTTTCCCATAGGCCATTCCAGTTATTGGTTTCGAGTATCAGACTTGCGAAATATTGATGGTTTCTCAACTATTCCTTAAATTCAATCTACCATATCTCGCGAACGCATTGCCGAACTCGAGAAATTCCAGTTGCATCTGAAAGCAGAAACTCGCCCGATTACCACGGTATGTGTATTTTCCCCCTAGGTCATTGTAGTTATCGGTTTCGAGTATCAGACTTGCGAAAATTTAGATGGATTCTCAACCATTCCTTAACTTCAAACTCCCATATCTCGCGAAGGGATTGACGAACTCGAGAAATTCCTGTTGCATCTGAAAGTAGAAACTCGCCCCATTACAATGCTGTGTGTACTTTTCCCATAGGCCATTCCAGTTATTGGTTTCGAGTATCAGACTTGCGAAAATTTTGATGGTTCCTCAACCATTCCTTAACTTCAAACTCCCATATCTCGCGAAAGGATAGACGAACTCGAGAAATTCCGGTTGCATCTGAAAGCAGAAACTCGCCCGATTACCATGGTATGTGTATTTTTGCCCTAGGCCACAGTAGTTATTGGTTTCGAGTATCAGACTTGCAAAAATTTTGATGGTTTCTCAACCATTCCTTAACTTCAAACTCCCATATCTCGCGAACGGATTACCAACTCGAGAAATTCCAGTTGCATCTGAATGCATAATCTCGCCCGATTACAATGCTATGTGTATTTTTGCCCTAGGCCTTTGTAGTTATTGGTTTCGAGTATCAGACTTGCGAAAATTTTGATGGTTTCTCAACCATTCCTTAACTTCAAACTCCCATATCTCGCGAAGGGATTGACGAACTCGAGAAATTCCTGTTGCATCTGAAAGCAGAAACTCGCCCGATTACAAAGGTATGTGTATTTTTGCCCTAGGCAATTGTAGTTATTGGTTTCGAGTATCAGACTTGCGAAAATTTTGACGGTTTCTCAACCATTCCTTAACTTCAAACTCCCATATCTCGCGAACGGATTGACGAACTCGAGAAATTCCTGTTGCATCTGAAAGTAGAAACTCGCCCGAATACAACGGTATGTGTATTTTTGCCCTAGGCAATAGAAGTTATTGGTTTGGAGTATCAGACTTGCGAAAATTTTGGTGGTTTCTCAACCATTCCGTAACTTCAAACTCCCATATCTCGCGAACGGATTGACGAACTCGAGAAATTCCTGTTGCATCTGAAAGCAGAAACTCGCCCGATTTCAACGGCATGTTTATTTTTGCCCTGGGTCATAGTGGTTATTGGTTTCGAGTATCAGACTTGCGAAAATTTTGATGGTTCCTCAACCATTCCTTAACTTCAAACTCCCATATCTCGCGAAAGGATTGACGAACTCGAGAAATTCCTTTTGCATCTGAAAGTAGAAACTCGCCCGATTACATAGGTATGTGTACTTTTCCCCTAGGCCATTCCAGTTATTGGTTTCGGGTATCAGACTTGCGAAAATTTTGATGGTTCCTCAACCATTCCTTAACTTCAAACTCCCATATCTCGCGAACGGATTGACGAACTCGAGAAATTCCTGTTGCATCTGAAAGTAGAAAACTCGCCCGAATACAACGGTATGTGTATTTTTGCCCTAGGCAATAGAAGTTATTGGTTTGGAGTATCAGACTTGCGAAAATTTTGATGGTTTCTCAACCATTCCGTAACTTCAAACTCCCATATCTCGCGAACGGATTGACGAACTCGAGAAATTCCTGTTGCATCTGAAAGCAGAAACTCGCCCGATTTCAACGGCATGTGTATTTTTCCCTGGCCATAGTGGTTATTGGTTTCGAGTATCAGACTTGCGAAAATTTTGATGGTTCCTCAACCATTCCTTAACTTCAAACTCCCATATCTCGCGAAAGGATTGACGAACTCGAGAAATTCCTTTTGCATCTGAAAGTAGAAACTCGCCCGATTACATAGGTATGTGTACTTTTCCCCTAGGCCATTCCAGTTATTGGTTTCGAGTATCAGACTTGCGAAAATTTTGATGGTTCCTCAACCATTCCTTAACTTCAAACTCCCATATCTCGCGAACGGATTGACGAACTCGAGAAATTCCTGTTGCATCTGAAAGTAGAAACTCGCCCGAATACAACGGTATGTGTATTTTTGCCCTAGGCAATAGAAGTTATTGGTTTGGAGTATCAGACTTGCGAAAATTTTGATGGTTTCTCAACCATTCCGTAACTTCAAACTCCCATATCTCGCGAACGGATTGACGAACTCGAGAAATTCCTGTTGCATCTGAAAGCAGAAACTCGCCCGATTTCAACGGCATGTGTATTTTTCCCTGGGCCATAGTGGTTATTGGTTTCGAGTATCAGACTTGCGAAAATTTTGATGGTTCCTCAACCATTCCTTAACTTCAAACTCCCATATCTCGCGAAAGGATTGACGAACTCGAGAAATTCCTGTTGCATCTGAAAGCAGAAACTCGCCCGATTACCATGGTATGCGTATTTTTGCCCTAGGACATAGTAGTTATTGGTTTCGTGTATCAGACTTACTAAAATTTTGATGGTTCCTGAACCATTCCTTAACTTCAAACTCCCATATTTCGCGAAAGGATTGACGAACTCGAGAAATTCCTGTTGCATCTGACTGCAGAAACTCGCCCGATTACAACGGTATGTGTACTTTTCCCCTAGGCCATTCCAGTTTTTCGTTTCAAGCATCAGAATTGCGAAAATTTTGATGGTTCCTCAACCATACCTTAACTTCAAACTCTCATATCTTGCGAACGGATTGACGAACTCGAGAAATTCCTGTTGCATCTGAAAGTAGAAACTCGCCCGATTACAAAGGTATGTGTATTTTTCCCCTAGGCCTTTGTAGTTATTGGTTTCGAGTATCAGACTTGCGAAAATTTTGATGGTTCCACAACCATTCCTTAACTTCAAACTCCCATATCTCGCGAACGGATTGACGAACTCGAGAAATTCCTGTTGCATCTGATGGTAGAAGATCGGCCGATTACAACGGTATGTGTATTTTTGCCCTAGGCAAAAGTAGTTATTGGTTTCGAGTATCAGACTCGCAAAGAATTTGGTGATTTCTCAACCATTCCTTAACTTCAAACTCCCATATCTCGCGCACGGATTACCAACTCGAGAAATTCCTGTTGCATCTGAAAGTAGAAACTCGCCCGATTACAATGGGGTGTGTACTTTTCCCCTAGGCCATTCCAATTATTGGTTTCGAGTGTCAGACCAGCGTAAATTTTGATGGTTCCTCAAACATTCCTTAACTTCAAACTCCCCTATCTCGCGAACGGATTGACGAACTCGAGAAATTCCTCTTGCATCTGAAAGTAGAAACTCCCCCGATTACAATTGTATATGTATTTTTCCCCTCGGCAAGAGTACTTATTGGTTTCGAGTATCAGACTTGCGAAAATTTTTATGGTTTCTCAACCATTCCTTAACTTCAAACTCCCATATCTCGCGAACGGATTGGCGAACTCGAGAAATTCCTGTTGCATCTGAAAGTAGATACTCGCCCGATTACAATGGGGTGTGTACTTTTCCCCTAGTCCATTCCAATTAATCGTTTCGAGTGTCAGACCAGCGAAAATTTTGATGGTTCCACAACCATTCCTTAACTTCAAACTCCCATATCTCGCGAACGGATTGACGAACTCGAGAAATTCCTGTTGCACCTGAAAGTAGAAACTCGCCCGAATACAACGGTATGTGTATTTTTGCCCTAGGCAATAGAAGTGATTGGTTTCGAGTATCAGACTTGCGAAAATTTTGATGGTTATTCAACCATTCCGTAACTTCAAACACCCATATCTCGCGAACGGATTGACGAACTCGAGAAATTCCTGTTGCATCTGAAAGCAGAAACTCGCCCGATTACAACGGCATTTGTATTTTTGCCCTGGGCCATAGTAGTTATTGGTTTCGAGTATCAGACTTGCGAAAATTTTTATGGTTTCTCAACCATTCTTTAACTTCAAACTCCCATATCTAGCGAACGGATTGATGAACTCGAGAAATTCATGTTGCATCTGAAAGCAGAAACTCGATCGATTACAACGGTATGTGTATTTTTGCCCTAGGCAATAGTAGTTATTGGTTTCGAGTACCAGACTTGCGAAATATTGATGGTTTCTCAACTATCCCTTAAATTCAATCTACCATATCTCGCGAACGGATTGACGAACTCGAGAAATTCCAGTTGCATCTGAAAGCAGAAACTCGCCCGATTACAATGGTATGTGGATTTTTGCCCTAGGCCATAATAGTTATTGCTTTCGAGTATCAGACTTGCGAAAATTTTGATGGTTTCTCAACCATTCCTTAAATTCAAAATCCCACATCTCGCGAACGGATTGACGAACTCGAGAAATTCCTGTTGCATCTGAAAGCAGAAACTCGCCCGATTACCACGGTATGTGTATTTTCCCCCTAGGTAATTGTAGTTATCGGTTTCGAGTATCAGACTTGCGAAAATTTAGATGGATTCTCAACCATTCCTTAACTTCAAACTCCCATATCTCGCGAACGGATTGACAAGCTCGAGAAATTCCTGTTGCATCTGAAAGTAGAAACTCGCCCCATTACAATGCTGTGTGTACTTTTCCCATAGGCCATTCCAGTTATTGGTTTCGAGTATCAGACTTGCGAAAATTTTGATGGTTCCTCAACCATTCCTTAACTTCAAACTCCCATATCTCGCGAAAGGATAGACGAACTCGAGAAATTCCGGTTGCATCTGAAAGCAGAAACTCGCCCGATTACCATGGTATGTGAATTTTTGCCCTAGGCCACAGTAGTTCTTGGTTTCGAGTATCAGACTTGCAAAAATTTTGATGGTTTCTCAACCATTCCTTAACTTCAAACTCCCATATCTCGCGATCGGATTACCAACTCGAGAAATTCCAGTTGAATCTGAATGCATAATCTCGCCCGATTACAATGCTATGTGTATTTTTGCCCTAGGCCTTTGTAGTTATTGGTTTCGAGTATCAGACTTGCGAAAATTTTGATGGTTTCTCAACCATTCCTTAACTTCACACTCCCATATCTCGCGAACGGATTGGCGAACTCGAGAAATTCCTGTTGCATCTGAAAGTAGATACTCGCCCGATTACAATGGGGTGTGTACTTTTCCCCTAGTCCATTCCAATTATTGGTTTCGAGTGTCAGAGCAGCGAAAATTTTGATGGTTCCACAACCATTCCTTAACTTCAAACTCCCATATCTCGCGAACGGATTGACGAACTCGAGAAATTCCTCTTGCATCTGAAAGTAGAAACTCGCCCGATTACAATGGTATATGTATTTTTCCTCTCGGCAAGAGTACTTATTGGTTTCGAGTATCAGACTTACTAAAACTTTGATGGTTTCTCAACCATTCCGTAACCTCAAACTCCCATATTTCGCGAACGGATTGACGAACTCGAGAAATTCCTGTTGCATCTGAAAGTAGAAACTCGCCCGAATACAACGGTATGTGTATCCTTGCCCTAGGCAATAGAAGTTATTGGTTTCGAGTATCAGACTTGCGAAAATTTTGATGGTTTCTCAAACATTCCTTAACTTCAAACTCCCATATCTCGCGAAAGGATTGACGAACTCGAGAAATTCCTGTTGCATCTGAAAGCAGAAACTCGCCCGATTACCATGGTATGTGTATTTTTGCCCTAGACGACAGTAGTTATTGGTTTCGAGTATCAGACTTGCGAAAATTTTGATGGTTCCTTAACCATTCCTTAACTTCAAACTCCCATATCTCGCGAAAGGATTGACGAACTCGAGAAATTCCTGTTGCATCTGAAAGCAGAAACTCGCCCGATTACCATGGTATGTGTATTTTTGCCCTAGGCAATAGTAGTTATTGGTTTCGAGTATCAGACTTGCAAAAATTTTGATGATTTCTCAACCATTCCTTAACTTCAAACTCCCATATCTCGCGAACGGATTACCAACTCGAGAAATTGCAGTTGCATCTGAAAGCATAATCTCGCCCGATTACAATGCTATGTGTATTTTTGCCCTAGGCCATAGCAGTTATTGGTTTCGAGTATCAGACTTGCGAAAATATTGATGGTTTCTCAACCATTCCTTAACTTCAAACTCCAATATCTCGCGAACGGATTGACGAACTCGAGAAATTCCTCTTGCATCTGAAAGTAGAAACTCGCCCGATTACAACGGTATATGTATTTTTCCCCTCGGCAATAGTACTTATTGGTTTCGAGTATCAGACTTGCGAAAATTTTGTTGGTTTCTTAACCATTCCTTAACTTCAAACTCCCATATCTCGCGAACGGATTGACGAACTCGAGAAATTCCTGTTGCATCTGAAAGCAGAAACTCGCCCGATTACAAAGGTATGTGTATTTTTGCCCTAGGCAATTGTAGTTATTGGTTTCGAGTATCAGACTTGCGAAAATATTGACGGTTTCTCAACCATTCCTTAACTTCAAACTCCCATATCTCGCGAACGGATTGACGAACTCGAGAAGTTCCTGTTGCATCTGAAAGTAGAAACTCGCCCGAATACAACGGTATGTGTATTTTTATCCTAGGCAATAGAAGTTATTGGTTTGGAGTATCAGACTTGCGAAAATTTTGATGGTTTCTCAACCATTCCGTAACTTCAAACTCCCATATCTCGCGATCGGATTGACGAACTCGAGAAATTCCTGTTGCATCTGAAAGTAGAAACTCGCCCGAATACAACGGTATGTGTATCTTTGCCCCAGGCAATAGAAGTTATTGGTTTCGAGTATCAGACTTGCGAAAATATTGACGGTTTCTCAACCATTCCTTAACTTCAAACTCCCATATCTCGCGAACGGATTGACGAACTCGAGAAATTCCTGTTGCATCTGATGGTAGAAGATCGCCCGATTACAACGGTATGTGTATTTTTGCCCTAGGCAATAGTAGTTCTTGGTTTCGAGTATCAGACTTGCAAAAATTTTGATGATTTCTCAACCATTCCTTAACTTCAAACTCCCATATCTCGCGAACGGATTACCAACTCGAGAAATTGCAGTGGCATCTGAAAGCATAATCTCGCCCGATTACAATGCTATGTGTATTTTTGCCCTAGGCCATAGCAGTTATTGGTTTCGAGTATCAGACTTGCGAAAATATTGATGGTTTCTCAACCATTCCTTAACTTCAAATTCCCATATCCCGCGAACGGATTGACGAACTCGAGAAATTCCTGTTGCATCTGAAATTAGAAACTCGCCCGATTACAATGGGGTGTGTACTTTTCCCCTAGGCCATTCCAGTTTTTGGTTTCGAGTATCAGACAAGCGAAAATTTTGATGGTTCCTCAACCATTCCTTAACTTCAAACTCCCATATCTCGCGAACGGATTGACGAACTCGAGAAATTCCTCTTGCATCCGAAAGTAGAAACTCGCCCGATTACAACGGTATATGCATTTTTCCCATCGGCAATAGTACTTATTGGTTTCGAGTATCAGACTTGCGAAAATTTTGATGGTTTCTCAACCATTCCTTAACTTCAAACTCCCATATTTCACGAACGGATTGACGAACTCGAGAAATTCCTGTTGCATCTGAAAGCAGAAACTCGCCCGATTACAAAGGTATGTGTATTTTTGCCCTAGGTCATTGTAGTTATCGGTTTCGAGTATCAGACTTGCGAAAATTTAGATGGATTCTCAACCATTCCTTAACTTCAAACTCCCATATCTCGCGAACGGATTGACGAACTCGAGAAATTCCTGTTGCATCTGAAAGTAGAAACTCGCCCCATTACAATGCTGTGTGTACTTTTCCCATAGGCCTTTTTAGTTATTGGTTTCGAGTATCAGACATGCGAAAATTTTGATGGTTTCTCAACCATTCCTTAACATCAAACTCCCATATCTCGCGAACGGATTGGCGAACTCGAGAAATTCCTGTTGCATCTGAAAGTAGATACTCGCCCGATTACAATGGGGTGTGTACTTTTCCCCTAGTCCATTCCAATTATTGGTTTCGAGTGTCAGACCAGCGAAAATTTTGATGGTTCCACAACCATTCCTTAACTTCAAACTCCCATATCTCGCGAACGGATTGACGAACTCGAGAAATTCCTCTTGCATCTGAAAGTAGAAACTCGCCCGATTACAACGGTATATGTATTTTTCCCCTCGGCAATAGTACTTATTGGTTTCGAGTATCAGACTTGCGAAAATTTTCATGGTTTCTCAACCATTCCTTAACTTCAAACTCCCATATCTCGCGAACGGATTGACGAACTCGAGAAATTCCTGTTGCATCTGAAAGCAGAAACTCGCCCGATTACAAAGGTGTGTGTATTTTTGCCCTAGGCAATTGTAGTTATTGGTTTCGAGTATCAGACTTGCGAAAATTTAGACGGTTTCTCAACCATTCCTTAACTTCAAACTCCCATATCTCGCGAACGGATTGACGAACTCGAGAAATTCCTGTTGCATCTGAAAGCAGAAACTCGCCCGATTACCACCGTATGTGTATTTTTCCCCTAGGTCATTGTAGTTATTGGTTTCGAGTATCAGACTTGCGAAAATTTAGATGGATTCTCAACCATTCCTTAACTTCAAACTCCCGTATCTCGCGAACGGATTGACGAACTCGAGAAATTCCTCTTGCATCTGAAAGTAGAAACTCGCCCGATTACAACGGTATATGTATTTTTCCCCTCGGCAATAGTACTTATTGGTTTCGAGTATCAGACTTGCGAAAATTTTGATGGTTTCTCAACCATTCCGTAACTTCAAACTCCCACATCTCGCGAACGGATTGACGAACTCGAGAAATTCCTGTTGCGTCTGAAAGCAGAAAGTCGCCCGATTACCACGGTATGTGTATTTTCCCCCTAGGTCATTGTAGTTATCGGTTTCGAGTATCAGACTTGCGAAAATTTTGATGGTTTCTCAACCATTCCTTAACTTCAAACTCCCATATCTCGCGAACGGATTGACGAACTCGAGAAATTCCGGTTGCATCTGATGGTAGAAACTCGCCCGATTACCATGGTATGTGTATTTTTGCCCTAGACGACAGTAGTTATTGGTTTCGAGTATCAGACTTGCGAAAATTTTGATGGTTTCTCAACCATTCCTTAACTTCAAACTCCCATATCTCGCGAACGGATTGACGAACTCGAGAATTTCCTGTTGCATCTGAAAGCAGAAACTCGCCCGAATACAACGGTATGTGTATTTTTGCCCTAGGCCATTCCAGTTATTGGTTTCGAGTATCAGACTTGCGAAAATTTTGATGGTTCCTCAACCATTCCTTAACTTCAAACTCCCATATCTCGCGAAAGGATAGACGAACTCGAGAAATTCCGGTTGCATCTGAAAGCAGAAACTCGCCCGATTACCATGGTATGTGTATTTTTGCCCTGGGCCATAGTGGTTATTGGTTTCGAGTATCAGACTTGCGAAAATTTTGATGGTTTCTCAACCATTCCTTAACTTCAAACTCCCATATCTCGCGAACGGATTGGCGAACTCGAGAAATTCCTGTTGCATCTGAAAGTAGATACTCGCCCGATTACAATGGGGTGTGTACTTTTCCCCTAGTCCATTCCAATTAATCGTTTCGAGTGTCAGACCAGCGAAAATTTTGATGGTTCCACAACCATTCCTTAACTTCAAACTCCCATATCTCGCGAACGGATTGACGAACTCGAGAAATTCCTGTTGCACCTGAAAGTAGAAACTCGCCCGAATACAACGGTATGTGTATTTTTGCCCTAGGCAATAGAAGTGATTGGTTTCGAGTATCAGACTTGCGAAAATTTTGATGGTTATTCAACCATTCCGTAACTTCAAACTCCCATATCTCGCGAACGGATTGACGAACTCGAGAAATTCCTGTTGCATCTGAAAGCAGAAACTCGCCCGATTACAACGGCATTTGTATTTTTGCCCTGGGCCATAGTAGTTATTGGTTTCGAGTATCAGACTTGCGAAAATTTTTATGGTTTCTCAACCATTCTTTAACTTCAAACTCCCATATCTAGCGAACGGATTGATGAACTCGAGAAATTCATGTTGCATCTGAAAGCAGAAACTCGATCGATTACAACGGTATGTGTATTTTTGCCCTAGGCAATAGTAGTTATTGGTTTCGAGTATCAGACTTGCGAAATATTGATGGTTTCTCAACTATCCCTTAAATTCAATCTACCATATCTCGCGAACGGATTGACGAACTCGAGAAATTCCAGTTGCATCTGAAAGCAGAAACTCGCCCGATTACAATGGTATGTGGATTTTTGCCCTAGGCCATAATAGTTATTGCTTTCGAGTATCAGACTTGCGAAAATTTTGATGGTTTCTCAACCATTCCTTAAATTCAAAATCCCACATCTCGCGAACGGATTGACGAACTCGAGAAATTCCTGTTGCATCTGAAAGCAGAAACTCGCCCGATTACCACGGTATGTGTATTTTCCCCCTAGGTAATTGTAGTTATCGGTTTCGAGTATCAGACTTGCGAAAATTTAGATGGATTCTCAACCATTCCTTAACTTCAAACTCCCATATCTCGCGAACGGATTGACAAGCTCGAGAAATTCCTGTTGCATCTGAAAGTAGAAACTCGCCCCATTACAATGCTGTGTGTACTTTTCCCATAGGCCATTCCAGTTATTGGTTTCGAGTATCAGACTTGCGAAAATTTTGATGGTTCCTCAACCATTCCTTAACTTCAAACTCCCATATCTCGCGAAAGGATAGACGAACTCGAGAAATTCCGGTTGCATCTGAAAGCAGAAACTCGCCCGATTACCATGGTATGTGAATTTTTGCCCTAGGCCACAGTAGTTCTTGGTTTCGAGTATCAGACTTGCAAAAATTTTGATGGTTTCTCAACCATTCCTTAACTTCAAACTCCCATATCTCGCGATCGGATTACCAACTCGAGAAATTCCAGTTGAATCTGAATGCATAATCTCGCCCGATTACAATGCTATGTGTATTTTTGCCCTAGGCCTTTGTAGTTATTGGTTTCGAGTATCAGACTTGCGAAAATTTTGATGGTTTCTCAACCATTCCTTAACTTCACACTCCCATATCTCGCGAACGGATTGGCGAACTCGAGAAATTCCTGTTGCATCTGAAAGTAGATACTCGCCCGATTACAATGGGGTGTGTACTTTTCCCCTAGTCCATTCCAATTATTGGTTTCGAGTGTCAGAGCAGCGAAAATTTTGATGGTTCCACAACCATTCCTTAACTTCAAACTCCCATATCTCGCGAACGGATTGACGAACTCGAGAAATTCCTCTTGCATCTGAAAGTAGAAACTCGCCCGATTACAATGGTATATGTATTTTTCCTCTCGGCAAGAGTACTTATTGGTTTCGAGTATCAGACTTACTAAAACTTTGATGGTTTCTCAACCATTCCGTAACCTCAAACTCCCATATTTCGCGAACGGATTGACGAACCCGAGAAATTCCTGTTGCATCTGAAAGTAGAAACTCGCCCGAATACAACGGTATGTGTATCCTTGCCCTAGGCAATAGAAGTTATTGGTTTCGAGTATCAGACTTGCGAAAATTTTGATGGTTTCTCAAACATTCCTTAACTTCAAACTCCCATATCTCGCGAAAGGATTGACGAACTCGAGAAATTCCTGTTGCATCTGAAAGCAGAAACTCGCCCGATTACCATGGTATGTGTATTTTTGCCCTAGACGACAGTAGTTATTGGTTTCGAGTATCAGACTTGCGAAAATTTTGATGGTTCCTTAACCATTCCTTAACTTCAAACTCCCATATCTCGCGAAAGGATTGACGAACTCGAGAAATTCCTGTTGCATCTGAAAGCAGAAATTCGCCCGATTACCATGGTATGTGTATTTTTGCCCTAGGCAATAGTAGTTATTGGTTTCGAGTATCAGACTTGCAAAAATTTTGATGATTTCTCAACCATTCCTTAACTTCAAACTCCCATATCTCGCGAACGGATTACCAACTCGAGAAATTGCAGTTGCATCTGAAAGCATAATCTCGCCCGATTACAATGCTATGTGTATTTTTGCCCTAGGCCATAGCAGTTATTGGTTTCGAGTATCAGACTTGCGAAAATATTGATGGTTTCTCAACCATTCCTTAACTTCAAACTCCCATATCTCGCGAACGGATTGACGAACTCGAGAAATTCCTCTTGCATCTGAAAGTAGAAACTCGCCCGATTACAACGGTATATGTATTTTTCCCCTCGGCAATAGTACTTATTGGTTTCGAGTATCAGACTTGCGAAAATTTTGTTGGTTTCTTAACCATTCCTTAACTTCAAACTCCCATATCTCGCGAACGGATTGACGATCTCGAGAAATTCCTGTTGCATCTGAAAGCAGAAACTCGCCCGATTACAAAGGTATGTGTATTTTTGCCCTAGGCAATTGTAGTTATTGGTTTCGAGTATCAGACTTGCGAAAATATTGACGGTTTCTCAACCATTCCTTAACTTCAAACTCCCATATCTCGCGAACGGATTGACGAACTCGAGAAGTTCCTGTTGCATCTGAAAGTAGAAACTCGCCCGAATACAACGGTATGTGTATTTTTATCCTAGGCAATAGAAGTTATTGGTTTGGAGTATCAGACTTGCGAAAATTTTGATGGTTTCTCAACCATTCCGTAACTTCAAACTCCCATATCTCGCGATCGGATTGACGAACTCGAGAAATTCCTGTTGCATCTGAAAGTAGAAACTCGCCCGAATACAACGGTATGTGTATCTTTGCCCCAGGCAATAGAAGTTATTGGTTTCGAGTATCAGACTTGCGAAAATATTGACGGTTTCTCAACCATTCCTTAACTTCAAACTCCCATATCTCGCGAACGGATTGACGAACTCGAGAAATTCCTGTTGCATCTGATGGTAGAAGATCGCCCGATTACAACGGTATATGCATTTTTCCCATCGGCAATAGTACTTATTGGTTTCGAGTATCAGACTTGCGAAAATTTTGATGGTTTCTCAACCATTCCTTAACTTCAAACTCCCATATTTCACGAACGGATTGACGAACTCGAGAAATTCCTGTTGCATCTGAAAGCAGAAACTCGCCCGATTACAAAGGTATGTGTATTTTTGCCCTAGGTCATTGTAGTTATCGGTTTCGAGTATCAGACTTGCGAAAATTTAGATGGATTCTCAACCATTCCTTAACTTCAAACTCCCATATCTCGCGAACGGATTGACGAACTCGAGAAATTCCTGTTGCATCTGAAAGTAGAAACTCGCCCCATTACAATGCTGTGTGTACTTTTCCCATAGGCCTTTTTAGTTATTGGTTTCGAGTATCAGACATGCGAAAATTTTGATGGTTTCTCAACCATTCCTTAACATCAAACTCCCATATCTCGCGAACGGATTGGCGAACTCGAGAAATTCCTGTTGCATCTGAAAGTAGATACTCGCCCGATTACAATGGGGTGTGTACTTTTCCCCTAGTCCATTCCAATTATTGGTTTCGAGTGTCAGACCAGCGAAAATTTTGATGGTTCCACAACCATTCCTTAACTTCAAACTCCCATATCTCGCGAACGGATTGACGAACTCGAGAAATTCCTCTTGCATCTGAAAGTAGAAACTCGCCCGATTACAACGGTATATGTATTTTTCCCCTCGGCAATAGTACTTATTGGTTTCGAGTATCAGACTTGCGAAAATTTTCATGGTTTCTCAACCATTCCTTAACTTCAAACTCCCATATCTCGCGAACGGATTGACGAACTCGAGAAATTCCTGTTGCATCTGAAAGCAGAAACTCGCCCGATTACAAAGGTGTGTGTATTTTTGCCCTAGGCAATTGTAGTTATTGGTTTCGAGTATCAGACTTGCGAAAATTTAGACGGTTTCTCAACCATTCCTTAACTTCAAACTCCCATATCTCGCGAACGGATTGACGAACTCGAGAAATTCCTGTTGCATCTGAAAGCAGAAACTCGCCCGATTACCACCGTATGTGTATTTTTCCCCTAGGTCATTGTAGTTATTGGTTTCGAGTATCAGACTTGCGAAAATTTAGATGGATTCTCAACCATTCCTTAACTTCAAACTCCCGTATCTCGCGAACGGATTGACGAACTCGAGAAATTCCTCTTGCATCTGAAAGTAGAAACTCGCCCGATTACAACGGTATATGTATTTTTCCCCTCGGCAATAGTACTTATCGGTTTCGAGTATCAGACTTGCGAAAATTTTGATGGTTTCTCAACCATTCCTTAACTTCAAACTCCCATATCTCGCGAACGGATTGGCGAACTCGGGAAATTCCTGTTGCATCTGAAAGTAGATACTCGCCCGATTACAATGGGGTGTGTACTTTTCCCCTAGTCCATTCCAATTATTGGTTTCGAGTGTCAGACCAGCGAAAATTTTGATGGATCCACAACCATTCCTTAACTTCAAACTCCCATATCTCGCGAACCGATTGACGAACTCGAGAAATTCCTCTTGCATCTGAAAGTAGAAACTCGCCCGATTACCACGGTATGTGTATTTTCCCCCTAGGTCATTGTAGTTATCGGTTTCGAGTATCAGACTTGCGAAAATTTAGATAGATTCTCAACCATTCCTTAACTTCAAACTCCCATATCTCGCGAACGGATTGACGAACTCGAGAAATTCCTGTTGCATCTGAAAGTAGAAACTCGCCCCATTACAATGCTGTGTGTACTTTTCCCATAGGCCATTCCAGTTATTGGTTTCGAGTATCAGACTTGGGAAATTTAGATGGATTCTCAACCATTCCTTAACTTCAAACTCCCATATCTCGCGAACGGAATACCAACTCGAGAAATTGCAGTTGCATCTGAAACCATAATCTCGCCCGATTACAATGCTATGTGTATTTTTGCCCTAGGCCATAGCAGTTATTGGTTTCGAGTATCAGACTTGCGAAAATTTTGATGGTTTCTCAACCATTCCTTAACTTCAAATTCCCATATCTCGCGAACGGATTGACGAACTCGAGAAATTCCTGTTGCATCTGAAAGTAGAAACTCGCCCGATTACAATGGTGTGTGTATTTCTGCCCTAGGACATGGTAGTTATTGGTTTCGAGTATCAGACTTACTAAAACTTTGATGGTTTCTCAACCATTCCGTAACTTCAAACTCCCATATTTCGCGAACGGATTGACGAACTCGAGAAATTCCTGTTGCATCTGAAAGTAGAAACTCGCCCGATTACCACGGTATGTGTATTTTCCCCCTAGGTCATTGTAGTTATCGGTTTCGAGTATCAGACTTGCGAAAATTTTGATGGTTTCTCAACCATTCCTTAACTTCAAACTCCCATATCTCGCGAACGGATTGGCGAACTCGGGAAATTCCTGTTGCATCTGAAAGTAGATACTCGCCCGATTACAATGGGGTGTGTACTTTTCCCCTAGTCCATTCCAATTATTGGTTTCGAGTGTCAGACCAGCGAAAATTTTGATGGATCCACAACCATTCCTTAACTTCAAACTCCCATATCTCGCGAACGGATTGACGAACTCGAGAAATTCCTCTTGCATCTGAAAGTAGAAACTCGCCCGATTACCACGGTATGTGTATTTTCCCCCTAGGTCATTGTAGTTATCGGTTTCGAGTATCAGACTTGCGAAAATTTAGATAGATTCTCAACCATTCCTTAACTACAAACTCCCATATCTCGCGAACGGATTGACGAACTCGAGAAATTCCTGTTGCATCTGAAAGTAGAAACTCGCCCCATTACAATGCTGTGTGTACTTTTCCCATAGGCCATTCCAGTTATTGGTTTCGAGTATCAGACTTGGGAAATTTAGATGGATTCTCAACCATTCCTTAACTTCAAACTCCCATATCTCGCGAACGGATTACCAACTCGAGAAATTGCAGTTGCATCTGAAACCATAATCTCGCCCGATTACAATGCTATGTGTATTTTTGCCCTAGGCCATAGCAGTTATTGGTTTCGAGTATCAGACTTGCGAAAATTTTGATGGTTTCTCAACCATTCCTTAACTTCAAATTCCCATATCTCGCGAACGGATTGACGAACTCGAGAAATTCCTGTTGCATCTGAAAGTAGAAACTCGCCCGATTACAATGGGGTGTGTACTTTTCCCCTAGGCCATTCCAGTTATTGGTTTCGAGTATCAGACTTGCGAAAAATTTGATGGTTTCTCAACCATTCCTTAACTTCAAACTCCCATATCTCGCGAACGGATTGACGAACTCGAGAAATTCCTGCGGCATCTGAAAGCAGAAACTCGCCCGATTACCACGGTATGTGTATTTTTGCCCTAGGCCATAGCAGTTATTGGTTTAGAGTATCAGACTTGCGAAAATTTTGATGGTTTCTCAACCATTCCATAACTTCAAACTCCCATATCTAGCGAACGGATTGATGAACTCGAGAAATTCCTGTTGCATCTGAAAGCAGAAACTCGATCGATTACAACGGTATGTGTATTTTTGCCCTAGGCAATAGTAGTTATTGGTTTCGAGTATCAGACTTGCGAAATATTGATGGTTTCTCAACTATTCCTTAAATTCAATCTACCATATCTCGCGAACGGATTGACGAACTCGAGAAATTCCAGTTGCATCTGAAAGCAGAAACTCGCCCGATTACAATGGTATGTGGATTTTTGCCCTAGGCCATAATAGTTATTGGTTTCGAGTATCAGACTTGCGAAAATTTTGATGGTTTCTCAACCATTCCTTAACTTCAAACTCCCACATCTCGCGAACGGATTGACGAACTCGAGAAATTACTGTTGCATCTGAAAGCAGAAACTCGCCCGATTACCACGGTATGTGTATTTTCCCCCTAGGTCATTGTAGTTATTGGTTTCGAGTATCAGACTTGCGAAAATTTAGATGGATTCTCAACCATTCCTTAACTTCAAACTCCCATATCTCGCGAACGGATTGACGAACTCGAGAAATTCCTGTTGCATCTGAAAGTAGAAACTCGCCCCATTACAATGCTGTGTGTACTTTTCCCATAGGCCATTCCAGTTATTGGTTTCGAGTATCAGACTTGCGAAAATTTTGGTGGTTCCTCAACCATTCCTTAACTTCAAACACCCATATCTCGCGAAAGGATAGACGAACTCGAGAAATTCCTGTAGCATCTGAAAGCAGAAACTCGCCCGATTACCATGGTATGTGTATTTTTGCCCTAGGCCACAGTAGTTATTGGTTTCGAGTGTCAGACTTGCAAAAATTTTGATGGTTTCTCAACCATTCCTTAACTTCAAACTCCCATATCTCGCGAACGGATTACCAACTCGAGAAATTCCTGTTGCATCTGAAAGTAGATACTCGCCCGATTACAATGGGGTGTGTACTTTTCCCCTAGTCCATTCCAATTATTGGTTTCGAGTGTCAGACCAGCGAAAATTTTGATGGTTCCACAACCATTCCTTAACTTCAAACTCCCATATCTCGCGAACGGATTGACGAACTCGAGAAATTCCTCTTCCATCTGAAAGTAGAAACTCGCCCGATTACAACGGTATATGTATTTTTCCCCTCGGCAATAGTACTTATTGGTTTCGAGTATCAGACTTGCGAAAATTTTGATGGTTTCTCAACCATTCCTTAACTTCAAACTCCCGTATCTCGCGAACGGATTGACGAACTCGAGAAATTCCTGTTGCATCTGAAAGCAGAAACTCGCCCGATTACAAAGGTATGTGTACTTTTCCCCTAGGCCATTCCAGTTACTGGTTTCGAGTATCAGACCAGCGAAAATTTTGACGGTTTCTCAACCATTCCTTAACTTCAAACTCCCATATCTCGCGAACGGATTGACGAACTCGAGAAATTCCTCTTGCATCTGAAAGTAGAAACTCGCCCGATTACAACGGTATATGTATTTTTCCCCTCGGCAATAGTACTTATTGGTTTCGAGTATCAGACTTGCGAAAATTTTGATGGTTCCTCAACCATTCCTTAACTTCAAACTCCCATATCTCGCGAACGGATTGACGAACTCGAGAAATTCCTCTTGCATCTGAAAGTAGAAACTCGCCCGATTACAACGGTATATGTATTTTTCCCCTCGGCAATAGTACTTATTGGTTTCGAGTATCAGACTTGCCAAAATTTTGATGGTTTCTCAACGATTCCTTAACTTCAAACTCCCATATCTCGCGAACGGATTGACGAACTCGAGAATTTCCTATTCCCTCTGAAAGCAGAAACTCGCCCGATTAGCAACGGTACGTGTATTTTTGCCCTAGGCAATTGTAGTTATTGGTTTCGTGTATCAGACTTGCGAAAATTTTGACGGTTTCTCAACCATTCCTTAACTTCAAACTCCCATACCTCGCGAACGGACTGACGAACTCGAGAAATTCCTGTTGCATCTGAAAGTAGAAACTCGCCCGAATACAACGGTATGTGTATTTTTGCCCTAGGCAATAGAAGTTATTGTTTTCGAGTATCAGACTTGCGAAAATTTTGATGGATTCTCAACCATTCCTTAACTTCAAACTCCCATATCTCGCGAACGGATTACCAACTCGAGAAATTGCAGTTGCATCTGAAAGCATAATCTCGCCCGATTACAATGCTATGTGTATTTTTGCCCTATGCCATAGCAGTTATTGGTTTCGAGTATCAGACTTGCGAAAATTTTGATGGTTTCTCAACCATTCCTTAACTTCAAACTCCCATATCTCGCGAACGGATTGACGAACTCGAGAAATTCCTGTGGCATCTGAAAGCAGAAACTCGCCCGATTACCACGGTATGTGTATTTTTCCCCTAGGTCATTGTAGTTATTGGTTTCGAGTATCAGACTTGCGAAATATTGATGGTTTCTCAACTATTCCTTAAATTCAAACTACCATATCTCGCGAACGGATTGACGAACTCGAGAAATTCCAGTTGCATCTGAAAGCAGAAACTCGCCAGATTACAATGGTATGTGGATTTTTGCCCTAGGCCATAATAGTTATTGGTTTCGAGTATCAGACTTGCGAAAATTTTGATGGTTTCTCAACCATTCCTTAACTTCAAACTCCCACATCTCGCGAACGGATTGACGAACTCGAGAAATTACTGTTGCATCTGAAAGCAGAAACTCGCCCGATTACCACGGTATGTGTATTTTCCCCCTAGGTCATTGTAGTTATTGGTCTCGAGTATCAGACTTGCGAAAATTTAGATGGATTCTCAACCATTCCTTAACTTCAAACTCCCATATCTCGCGAACGGATTGACGAACTCGAGAAATTCCTGTTGCATCTGAAAGTAGAAACTCGCCCCATTACAATGCTGTGTGTACTTTTCCCATAGGCCATTCCAGTTATTGGTTTCGAGTATCAGACTTGCGAAAATTTTGGTGGTTCCTCAACCATTCCTTAACTTCAAACACCCATATCTCGCGAAAGGATAGACGAACTCGAGAAATTCCTGTTGCATCTGAAAGCAGAAACTCGCCCGATTACCATGGTATGTGTATTTTTGCCCTAGGCCACAGTAGTTATTGGTTTCGAGTGTCAGACTTGCAAAAATTTTGATGGTTTCTCAACCATTCCTTAACTTCAAACTCCCATATCTCGCGAACGGATTACCAACTCGAGAAATTCCTGTTGCATCTGAAAGTAGATACTCGCCCGATTACAATGGGGTGTGTACTTTTCCCCTAGTCCATTCCAATTATTGGTTTCGAGTGTCAGACCAGCGAAAATTTTGATGGTTCCACAACCATTCCTTAACTTCAAACTCCCATATCTCGCGAACGGATTGACGAACTCGAGAAATTCCTCTTGCATCTGAAAGTAGAAACTCGCCCGATTACAACGGTATATGTATTTTTCCCCTCGGCAATAGTACCTATTGGTTTCGAGTATCAGACTTGCGAAAATTTTGATGGTTCCTCAACCATTCCTTAACTTCAAACTCCCATATCTCGCGAACGGATTGACGAACTCGAGAAATTCCTCTTGCATCTGAAAGTAGAAACTCGCCCGATTACAACGGTATATGTATTTTTCCCCTCGGCAATAGTACTTATTGGTTTCGAGTATCAGACTTGCCAAAATTTTGATGGTTTCTCAACCATTCCTTAACTTCAAACTCCCATATCTCGCGAACGGATTGACGAACTCGAGAAATTCCTCTTGCATCTGAAAGTAGAAACTCGCCCGATTACAATGGTATATGCATTTTTCCCATCGGCAATAGTACTTATTGGTTTCGAGTATCAGACTTGCGAAAATTTTGATGGTTTCTCAACGATTCCTTAACTTCAAACTCCCATATCTCGCGAACGGATTGACGAACTCGAGAATTTCCTATTCCATCTGAAAGCAGAAACTCGCCCGATTAGCAACGGTACGTGTATTTTTGCCCTAGGCAATTGTAGTTATTGGTTTCGAGTATCAGACTTGCGAAAATTTAGATGGATTCTCAACCATTCCTTAACTTCAAACTCCCATATCTCGCGAACGGATTACCAACTCGAGAAATTGCAGTTGCATCTGAAAGCATAATCTCGCCCGATTACAATGCTATGTGTATTTTTGCCCTAGGCCATAGCAGTTATTGGTTTCGAGTATCAGACTTGCGAAAATTTTGATGGTTTCTCAACCATTCCTTAACTTCAAATTCCCATATCTCGCGAACGGATTGACGAACTCGAGAAATTCCTGTTGCATCTGCAAGTAGAAACTCGCCTGAATACAACGGTATGTGTATTTTTGCCCTAGACAATAGAAGTTATTGGTTTCGAGTATCAGACTTGCCAAAATTTTGATGGTTTCTCAACCATTCCTTAACTTCAAACTCCCATATCCCGCGAACGGATTGACGAACTCGAGAAATTCCTCTTGGATCTGAAAGTAGAAACTCGCCCGATTACAATGGTATATGCATTTTTCCCATCGGCAATAGTACTTATTGGTTTCGAGTATCAGACTTGCGAAAATTTTGATGGTTTCTCAACGATTCCTTAACTTCAAACTCCCATATCTCGCGAACGGATTGACGAACTCGAGAATTTCCTATTCCATCTGAAAGCAAAAACTCGCCCGATTAGCAACGGTACGTGTATTTTTGCCCTAGGCAATTGTAGTTATTGGTTTCGAGTATCAGACTTGCGAAAATTTAGATGGATTCTCAACCATTCCTTAACTTCAAACTCCCATATCTCGCGAACGGATTACCAACTCGAGAAATTGCAGTTGCATCTGAAAGCATAATCTCGCCCGATTACAATGCTATGTGTATTTTTGCCCTAGGCCATAGCAGTTATTGGTTTCGAGTATCAGACTTGCGAAAATTTTGATGGTTTCTCAACCATTCCTTAACTTCAAATTCCCATATCTCGCGAACGGATTGACGAACTTGAGAAATTCCTATTGCATCTGCAAGTAGAAACTCGCCTGAATACAACGGTATGTGTATTTTTGCCCTAGACAATAGAAGTTATTGGTTTCGAGTATCAGACTTGCGAAAATTTTGATGGTTTCGCAACCATTCCATAACTTCAAACTCCCATATCTAGCGAACGGATTGATGAACTCGAGAAATTCCTGTTGCATCTGAAAGCAGAAACTCGATCGATTACAACGGTATGTGTATTTTTGCCCTAGGCAATAGTAGTTATTGGTTTCGAGTATCAGACTTGCGAAATATTGATGGTTTCTCAACTATTCCTTAAATTCAATCTACCATATCTCGCGAACGGATTGACGAACTCGAGAAATTCCAGTTGCATCTGAAAGCAGAAACTCGCCCGATTACAATGGTATGTGGATTTTTGCCCTAGGCCATAATAGTTATTGGTTTCGAGTATCAGACTTGCGAAAATTTTGATGGTTTCTCAACCATTCCTTAACTTCAAACTCCCACATCTCGCGAACGGATTGACGAACTCGAGAAATTCCTGTTGCATCTGAAAGCAGAAACTCGCCCGATTACCACGGTATGTGTATTTTCCCCCTAGGTCATTGTAGTTATTGGTTTCGAGTATCAGACTTGCGAAAATTTAGATGGATTCTCAACCATTCCTTAACTTCAAACTCCCATATCTCGCGAACGGATTGACGAACTCGAGAAATTCCTGTTGCATCTGAAAGTAGAAACTCGCCCCATTACAATGCTGTGTGTACTTTTCCCATAGGCCATTCCAGTTATTGGTTTCGAGTATCAGACTTGCGAAAATTTTGGTGGTTCCTCAACCATTCCTTAACTTCAAACACCCATATCTCGCGAAAGGATAGACGAACTCGAGAAATTCCTGTTGCATCTGAAAGCAGAAACTCGCCCGATTACCATGGTATGTGTATTTTTGCCCTAGGCCACAGTAGTTATTGGTTTCGAGTGTCAGACTTGCAAAAATTTTGATGGTTTCTCAACCATTCCTTAACTTCAAACTCCCATATCTCGCGAACGGATTACCAACTCGAGAAATTCCTGTTGCATCTGAAAGTAGAAACTCGCCCGATTACAACGGTATATGTATTTTTCCCCTCGGCAATAGTACCTATTGGTTTCGAGTATCAGACTTGCGAAAATTTTGATGGTTCCTCAACCATTCCTTAACTTCAAACTCCCATATCTCGCGAACGGATTGACGAACTCGAGAAATTCCTCTTGCATCTGAAAGTAGAAACTCGCCCGATTACAACGGTATATGTATTTTTCCCCTCGGCAATAGTACTTATTGGTTTCGAGTATCAGACTTGCCAAAATTTTGATGGTTTCTCAACCATTCCTTAACTTCAAACTCCCATATCTCGCGAACGGATTGACGAACTCGAGAAATTCCTCTTGCATCTGAAAGTAGAAACTCGCCCGATTACAATGGTATATGCATTTTTCCCATCGGCAATAGTACTTATTGGTTTCGAGTATCAGACTTGCGAAAATTTTGATGGTTTCTCAACGATTCCTTAACTTCAAACTCCCATATCTCGCGAACGGATTGACGAACTCGAGAATTTCCTATTCCATCTGAAAGCAGAAACTCGCCCGATTAGCAACGGTACGTGTATTTTTGCCCTAGGCAATTGTAGTTATTGGTTTCGAGTATCAGACTTGCGAAAATTTAGATGGATTCTCAACCATTCCTTAACTTCAAACTCCCATATCTCGCGAACGGATTACCAACTCGAGAAATTGCAGTTGCATCTGAAAGCATAATCTCGCCCGATTACAATGCTATGTGTATTTTTGCCCTAGGCCATAGCAGTTATTGGTTTCGAGTATCAGACTTGCGAAAATTTTGATGGTTTCTCAACCATTCCTTAACTTCAAATTCCCATATCTCGCGAACGGATTGACGAACTCGAGAAATTCCTGTTGCATCTGCAAGTAGAAACTCGCCTGAATACAACGGTATGTGTATTTTTGCCCTAGACAATAGAAGTTATTGGTTTCGAGTATCAGACTTGCGAAAATTTTGATGGTTTCTCAACCATTCCATAACTTCAAACTCCCATATCTAGCGAACGGATTGATGAACTCGAGAAATTCCTGTTGCATCTGAAAGCAGAAACTCGATCGATTACAACGGTATGTGTATTTTTGCCCTAGGCAATAGTAGTTATTGGTTTCGAGTATCAGACTTGCGAAATATTGATGGTTCCACAACCATTCCTTAACTTCAAACTCCCATATCTCGCGAACGGATTGACGAACTCGAGAAATTCCTCTTGCATCTGAAAGTAGAAACTCGCCCGATTACAACGGTATATGTATTTTTCCCCTCGGCAATAGTACCTATTGGTTTCGAGTATCAGACTTGCGAAAATTTTGATCGTTCCTCAACCATTCCTTAACTTCAAACTCCCATATCTCGCGAACGGATTGACGAACTCGAGAAATTCCTCTTGCATCTGAAAGTAGAAACTCGCCCGATTACAACGGTATATGTATTTTTCCCCTCGGCAATAGTACTTATTGGTTTCGAGTATCAGACTTGCCAAAATTTTGATGGTTTCTCAACCATTCCTTAACTTCAAACTCCCATATCTCGCGAACGGATTGACGAACTCGAGAAATTCCTGTTGCATCTGAAAGTAGAAACTCGCCCCATTACAATGCTGTGTGTACTTTTCCCATAGGCCATTCCAGTTATTGGTTTCGAGTATCAGACTTGCGAAAATTTTGGTGGTTCCTCAACCATTCCTTAACTTCAAACACCCATATCTCGCGAAAGGATAGACGAACTCGAGAAATTCCTGTTGCATCTGAAAGCAGAAACTCGCCCGATTACCATGGTATGTGTATTTTTGCCCTAGGCCACAGTAGTTATTGGTTTCGAGTGTCAGACTTGCAAAAATTTTGATGGTTTCTCAACCATTCCTTAACTTCAAACTCCCATATCTCGCGAACGGATTACCAACTCGAGAAATTCCTGTTGCATCTGAAAGTGTATCCACGCCCGATTACAATGGGGTGTGTACTTTTCCCCTAGTCCATTCCAATTATTGGTTTCGAGTGTCAGACCAGCGAAAATTTTGATGGTTCCACAACCATTCCTTAACTTCAAACTCCCATATCTCGCGAACGGATTGACGAACTCGAGAAATTCCTCTTGCATCTGAAAGTAGAAACTCGCCCGATTACAACGGTATATGTATTTTTCCCCTCGGCAATAGTACCTATTGGTTTCGAGTATCAGACTTGCGAAAATTTTGATGGTTTCTCAACCATTCCTTAACTTCAAACTCCCATATCTCGCGAACGGATTGACGAACTCGAGAAATTCCTGTTGCATCTGAAAGCAGAAACTCGCCCGATTACAAAGGTATGTGTACTTTTCCCCTAGGCCATTCCAGTTATTGGTTTCGAGTATCAGACCAGCGAAAATTTTGACGGTTTCTCAACCATTCCTTAACTTCAAACTCCCATATCTCGCGAACGGATTGACGAACTCGAGAAATTCCTCTTGCATCTGAAAGTAGAAACTCGCCCGATTACAACGGTATATGTATTTTTCCCCTCGGCAATAGTACTTATTGGTTTCGAGTATCAGACTTGCCAAAATTTTGATGGTTCCTCAACCATTCCTTAACTTCAAACTCCCATATCTCGCGAACGGATTGACGAACTCGAGAAATTCCTCTTGCATCTGAAAGTAGAAACTCGCCCGATTACAACGGTATATGTATTTTTCCCCTCGGCAATAGTACTTATTGGTTTCGAGTATCAGACTTGCGAAAATTTTGGTGGTTCCTCAACCATTCCTTAACTTCAAACACCCATATCTCGCGAAAGGATAGACGAACTCGAGAAATTCCTGTTGCATCTGAAAGCAGAAACTCGCCCGATTACCATGGTATGTGTATTTTTGCCCTAGGCCACAGTAGTTATTGGTTTCGAGTATCAGACTTGCAAAAATTTTGATGATTTCTCAACCATTCCTTAACTTCAAACTCCCATACCTCGCGAACGGATTGACGAACTCGAGAAATTCCTGTTGCATCTGAAAGTAGAAACTCGCCCGAATACAACGGTATGTGTATTTTTGCCCTAGGCAATAGAAGTTATTGTTTTCGAGTATCAGACTTGCGAAAATTTTGATGGATTCTCAACCATTCCTTAACTTCAAACTCCCATATCTCGCGAACGGATTACCAACTCGAGAAATTGCAGTTGCATCTGAAAGCATAATCTCGCCCGATTACAATGCTATGTGTATTTTTGCCCTAGGCCATAGCAGTTATTGGTTTCGAGTATCAGACTTGCGAAAATTTTGGTGGTTCCTCAACCATTCCTTAACTTCAAACACCCATATCTCGCGAAAGGATAGACGAACTCGAGAAATTCCTGTTGCATCTGAAAGCAGAAACTCGCCCGATTACCATGGTATGTGTATTTTTGCCCTAGGCCACAGTAGTTATTGGTTTCGAGTGTCAGACTTGCAAAAATTTTGATGGTTTCTCAACCATTCCTTAACTTCAAACTCCCATATCTCGCGAACGGATTACCAACTCGAGAAATTCCTGTTGCATCTGAAAGTATATACACGCCCGATTACAATGGGGTGTGTACTTTTCCCCTAGTCCATTCCAATTATTGGTTTCGAGTGTCAGACCAGCGAAAATTTTGATGGTTCCACAACCATTCCTTAACTTCAAACTCCCATATCTCGCGAACGGATTGACGAACTCGAGAAATTCCTCTTGCATCTGAAAGTAGAAACTCGCCCGATTACAACGGTATATGTATTTTTCCCCTCGGCAATAGTACCTATTGGTTTCGAGTATCAGACTTGCGAAAATTTTGATGGTTTCTCAACCATTCCTTAACTTCAAACTCCCATATCTCGCGAACGGATTGACGAACTCGAGAAATTCCTGTTGCATCTGAAAGCAGAAACTCGCCCGATTACAAAGGTATGTGTACTTTTCCCCTAGGCCATTCCAGTTATTGGTTTCGAGTATCAGACCAGCGAAAATTTTGACGGTTTCTCAACCATTCCTTAACTTCAAACTCCCATATCTCGCGAACGGATTGACGAACTCGAGAAATTCCTCTTGCATCTGAAAGTAGAAACTCGCCCGATTACAACGGTATATGTATTTTTCCCCTCGGCAATAGTACTTATTGGTTTCGAGTATCAGACTTGCGAAAATTTTGATGGTTCCTCAACCATTCCTTAACTTCAAACTCCCATATCTCGCGAACGGATTGACGAACTCGAGAAATTCCTCTCGCATCTGAAAGTAGAAACTCGCCCGATTACAACGGTATATGTATTTTTCCCCTCGGCAATAGTACTTATTGGTTTCGAGTATCAGACTTGCGAAAATTTTGGTTGTTCCTCAACCATTCCTTAACTTCAAACACCCATATCTCGCGAAAGGATAGACGAACTCGAGAAATTCCTGTTGCATCTGAAAGCAGAAACTCGCCCGATTACCATGGTATGTGTATTTTTGCCCTAGGCCACAGTAGTTATTGGTTTCGAGTGTCAGACTTGCAAAAATTTTGATGGTTTCTCAACCATCCCTTAACTTCAAACTCCCATACCTCGCGAACGGATTGACGAACTCGAGAAATTCCTGTTGCATCTGAAAGTAGAAACTCGCCCGAATACAACGGTATGTGTATTTTTGCCCTAGGCAATAGAAGTTATTGTTTTCGAGTATCAGACTTGCGAAAATTTTGATGGATTCTCAACCATTCCTTAACTTCAAACTCCCATATCTCGCGAACGGATTACCAACTCGAGAAATTGCAGTTGCATCTGAAAGCATAATCTCGCCCGATTACAATGCTATGTGTATTTTTGCCCTAGGCCATAGCAGTTATTGGTTTCGAGTATCAGACTTGCGAAAATTTTGATGGGTTCTCAACCATTCCTTAACTTCAAATTCCCATATCTCGCGAACGGATTGACGAACTCGAGAAATTCCTGTTGCATCTGAAAGTAGAAACTCGCCCGAATACACCGGTATGTGTATTTTTGCCCTAGGCAATAGAAGTCATTGGTATCGAGTATCAGACTTGCGAAAATTTTGATGGTTTCTCAACCATTCCACAACTTCAAACTCCCATATCTAGCGAACGGATTGATGAACTCGAGAAATTCCTGTTGCATCTGAAAGCAGAAACTCGATCGATTACAACGGTATTTGTATTTTTGCCCTAGGCAATAGTAGTTATTGGTTTCGAGTATCAGACTTGCGAAATATTGATGGTTTCTCAACTATTCCTTAAATTCAATCTACCATATCTCGCGAACGGATTGACGAACTCGAGAAATTCCAGTTGCATCTGAAAGCAGAAACTCGCCCGATTACAATGGTATGTGGATTTTTGCCCTAGGCCATAATAGTTATTGGTTTCGAGTATCAGACTTGCGAAAATTTTGATGGTTTCTCAACCATTCCTTAACTTCAAACTCCCACATCTCGCGAACGGATTGACGAACTCGAGAAATTCCTGTTGCATCTGAAAGCAGAAACTCGCCCGATTACCACGGTATGTGTATTTTCCCCCTAGGTCATTGTAGTTATTGGTTTCGAGTATCAGACTTGCGAAAATTTAGATGGATTCTCAACCATTCCTTAACTTCAAACTCCCATATCTCGCGAACGGATTGACGAACTCGAGAAATTCCTGTTGCATCTGAAAGTAGAAACTCGCCCCATTACAATGGGGTGTGAACTTTTCCCCTAGTCCATTCCAATTATTGGTTTCGAGTGTCAGACCAGCGAAAATTTTGATGGTTCCACAACCATTCCTTAACTTCAAACTCCCATATCTCGCGAACGGATTGACGAACTCGAGAAATTCCTCTTGCATCTGAAAGTAGAAACTCGCCCGATTACAACGGTATATGTATTTTTCCCCTCGGCAATAGTACTTATTGGTTTCGAGTATCAGACTTGCGAAAATTTTGATGGTTTCTCAACCATTCCTTAACTTCAAACTCCCATATCTCGCGAACGGATTGACGAACTCGAGAAATTCCTGTTGCATCTGAAAGCAGAAACTCGCCCGATTACAAAGGTATGTGTACTTTTCCCCTAGGCCATTCCAGTTATTGGTTTCGAGTATCAGACCAGCGAAAATTTTGACGGTTTCTCAACCATTCCTTAACTTCAAACTCCCATATCTCGCGAACGGATTGACGAACTCGAGAAATTCCTCTTGCATCTGAAAGTAGAAACTCGCCCGATTACAACGGTGTATGTATTTTTCCCCTCGGCAATAGTACTTATTGGTTTCGAGTATCAGACTTGCGAAAATTTTGATGGTTCCTCAACCATTCCTTAACTTCAAACTCCCATATCTCGCGAACGGATTGACGACCTCGAGAAATTCCTCTTGCATCTGAAAGTAGAAACTCGCCCGATTACAACGGTATATGTATTTTTCCCCTCGGCAATAGTACTTATTGGTTTCGAGTATCAGACTTGCGAAAATTTTGATGGTTTCTCAACCATTCCTTAACTTCAAACTCCCATATCTCGCGAACGGATTGACGAACTCGAGAAATTCCTCTTGCATCTGAAAGTAGAAACTCGCCCGATTACAACGGTATATGTATTTTTCCCCTCGGCAATAGTACTTATTGGTTTCGAGTATCAGACTTGCGAAAATTTTGATGGTTTCTCAACCATTCCTTAACTTCAAACTCCCATATCTCGCGAACGGATTACCAACTCGAGAAATTGCAGTTGCATCTGAAAGCATAATCTCGCCCGATTACAATGCTATGTGTATTTTTGCCCTAGGCCATAGCAGTTATTGGTTTCGAGTATCAGACTTGCGAAAATTTTGATGGTTTCTCAACCATTCCTTAACTTCAAATTCCCATATCTCGCGAACGGATTGACGAACTCGAGAAATTCCTGTTGCATCTGAAAGTAGAAACTCGCCCGAATACAACGGTATGTGTATTTTTGCCCTAGGCAATAGAAGTCATTGGTTTCGAGTATCAGACTTGCGAAAATTTTGATGGTTTCTCAACCATTCCTTAACTTCAAATTCCCATATCTCGCGAACGGATTGACGAACTCGAGAAATTCCTCTTGCATCTGAAAGCAGAAACTCGCCCGATTACCACGGTATGTGTATTTTCCCCCTAGGTCATTGTAGTTATTGGTTTCGAGTATCAGACTTGCGAAAATTTTGATGGTTCCTTAACCATTCCTTAACTTCAAACTCCCATATCTCGCGAACGGATTGACGAACTCGAGAAATTCCTGTTGCATCTGATGGTAGAAGATCGCCCGATTACAACGGTATGTGTATTTTTGCCCTAGGCAATAGTAGTTATTGGTTTCGAGTATCAGACTTGCAAAAATTTTGATGATTTCTCAACCATTCCTTAACTTCAAACTCCCATATCTCGCGAACGGATTACCAACTCGAGAAATTGCAGTTTCATCTGAAAGCATAATCTCGCCCGATTACAATGCTATGTGTATTTTTGCCCTAGGCCATAGCAGTTATTGGTTTCGAGTATCAGACTTGCGAAAATTTTGATGGTTTCTCAACCATTCCTTAACTTCAAATTCCCATATCTCGCGAACGGATTGACGAACTCGAGAAATTCCTGTTGCATCTGAAAGTAGAAACTCGCCCAATTACAATGCTGTGTGTACTTTTCCCATAGGCCATTCCAGTTATTGGTTTCGAGTATCAGACTTGCGAAAATTTTGATGGTTCCTCAACCATTCCTTAACTTCAAACTCCCATATCTCGCGAAAGGATAGACGAACTCGAGAAATTCCTGTTGCATCTGAAAGCAGAAACTCGCCCGATACCCATGGTATGTGTATTTTTGCCCTAGGCCACAGTAGTTATTGGTTTCGAGTATCAGACTTGCAAAAATTTTGATGGTTTCTCAACCATTCCTTAACTTCAAACTCCCATATCTCGCGAACGGATTGACGAACTCGAGAAATTCCTGTTGCATCTGAAAGTAGAAACTCGCCCGATTACAAAGGTATGTGTATCTTTCCCCTAGGCCTTTGTAGTTATTGGTTTCGTGTATCAGACTTGCGAAAATTTTGATTGTTTCTCAACCATTCCTTAACTTCAAACTCCCATATTTCGCGAAAGGATTGACGAACTCGAGAAATTCCTGTTGCACCTGAAAGTAGAAACTCGCCCGATTACAAAGGTAGGTGTATTTTTCCCCTAGGCCACAGTAGTTATTGGTTTCGTGTATCAGACTTGCGAAAATTTTGATGGTTCCTTAACCATTCTTTAACTTCAAACTCCCATATCTCGCGAACGGATAGACGAACTCGAGAAATTTCAGTTGCATCTGATGGTAGAAGATCGCCTGATTACAAGGGTATGTGTATTTTTGCCCTACGCAATAGTAGTTATTGGTTTCGAGTATCAGACTTGCGAAAATTTTGATGGTTTCTCAAACATTCCTTAACTTCAAACTCCCATATCTCGCGAAAGGATTGACGAACTCGAGAAATTCCTGTTGCATCTGAAAGCAGAAACTCGCCCGATTACCATGGTATGTGTATTTTTGCCCTAGGCGACAGTAGTTATTGATTTCGAGTATCAGAATTGCGAAAATTTTGATGGTTTCTCAAGCATTCCTTAACTTCAAACTCCCATATCTCGCGAACGGTTTGACAAAACCGAAAAATTTCTGTTGCATCTGAAAGTAGAAACTCGCCCCATTACAATGCTGTGTGTACTTTTCCCATAGGCCATTCGAGTTATTGGTTTCGAGTATCAGACTTGCGAAAATTTTGGTGGTTCCTCAACCATTCCTTAACTTCAAACTCCCATATCTCGCGAACGGATTGACGAACTCGAGAAATTCCTTTTGCATCTGAAAGTAGAAACTCGCCCGATTACAACGGTATATGTATTTTTCCCCTCGGCAAGAGTACTTATTGGTTTCGTGTGTCAGACTTGCGAAAATTTTGATGGTTTCTCAACCATTCCTTAACTTCAAACTCCCATATCTCGCGAACGGATTGACGAACTCGAGAAATTCCTGTTGCATCTGAAAGTAGAAACTCGCCCGAATACAACGGTATGTGTATTTTTGCCCTAGGCAATAGAAGTTATTGGTTTCGAGTATCAGACTTGCGAAAATTTTGATGGTTTCTCAACCATTCCTTAACTTCAAACTCCCATATCTCGCGAACGGATTACCAACTCGAGAAATTCCAGTTGCATCTGAAAGCTTAATCTCGCCCGATTACAATGCTATGTGTATTTTTGCCCTAGGCCATAGCAGTTATTGGTTTCGAGCATCAGACTTGCGAAAATTTTGATGGTTTCTCAACCATTCCTTAACTTCAAACTCCCATATCTCGCGAACGGATTGACGATCTCGAGAAATTCCTGTTGCATCTGAAAGTAGAAACTCGCCCGATTACAATGGGGTGTGTACTTTTCCCCTAGTCCATTCCAATTATTGGTTTCGAGTGTCAGACCAGCGAAAATTTTGATGGTTCCTCAACCATTCCATAACTTCAAACTCCCATATCTCGCGAACGGATTGACGAACTCGAGAAATTCCTCTTGCATCTGAAAGTAGAAACTCGCCCGATTACAACGGTATATGTATTTTTCCCCTCGGCAAGAGTACTTATTGGTTTCGAGTATCAGACTTGCGAAAATTTTGATGGTTTCTCAACCATTCCTTAACTTCAAACTCCCATATCTCGCGAACGGATTGACGAACTCGAGAAATTCCTGTTGCATCTGAAAGCAGAAACTCGCCCGATTACAAAGGTATGTGTATTTTTGCCCTAGGCAATTGTAGTTATTGGTTTCGAGTATCAGACTTGCGAAAATTTTGACGGTTTCTCAACCATTCCTTAACTTCAAACTCCCATATCTCGCGAACGGATAGACGAACTCGCGAAATTCCTGTTGCATTTGAAAGTAGAAACTCGCCCGAATACAACGGTATGTGTATTTTTGCCCTAGGCAATAGAAGTTATTGGTTTCGTGTATCAGACCTGCGAAAATTTTGATGGTTTCTCAACCATTCCGTAACTTCAAACTCCCATATCTCGCGAACGGATTGACGAACTCGAGAAATTCCTGTTGCATCTGAAAGCAGAAACTCGCCCGATTACAACGGCATGTGTATTTTTGCCCTGGGCCATAGTACTTATTGGTTTCGTGTATCAGACTTGCGAAAATTTTGATGGTTTCTCAACCATTCCTTAACTTCAAACTCCCATATCTCGCGAACGGATTGACGAACTCGAGAAATTCCTGTTGCATCTGAAAGTAGAAACTCGCCCGAATACAACGGTATGTGTATTTTTGCCCTAGGCAATAGAAGTTATTGGTTTCGAGTATCAGACTTGCGAAAATTTTGATGGTTGCTCAACCATTCCTTAACTTCAAACTCCCATATCTCGCGAACGGATTACCAACTCGAGAAATTCCAGTTGCATCTGAAAGCATAATCTCGCCCGATTACAATGCTATGTGTATTTTTGCCCTAGGCCATAGCAGTTATTGGTTTCGAGCATCAGACTTGCGAAAATTTTGATGGTTTCTCAACCATTCCTTAACTTCAAACTCCCATATCTCGCGAACGGATTACCAACTCGAGAAATTCCAGTTGCATCTGAAAGCTTAATCTCGCCCGATTACAATGCTATGTGTATTTTTGCCCTAGGCCATAGCAGTTATTGGTTTCGAGCATCAGACTTGCGAAAATTTTGATGGTTTCTCAACCATTCCTTAACTTCAAACTCCCATATCTCGCGAACGGATTGACGATCTCGAGAAATTCCTGTTGCATCTGAAAGCAGAAACTCGCCCGATTACCACGGTATGTGTATTTTCCCCCTAGGTCATTGTAGTTATTGGTTTCGAGTATCAGACTTGCGAAAATTTTGATGGTTCCTTAACCATTCCTTAACTTCAAACTCCCATATCTCGCGAACGGATTGACGAACTCGAGAAATTCCTGTTGCATCTGATGGTAGAAGATCGCCCGATTACAACGGTATGTGTATTTTTGCCCTAGGCAATAGTAGTTATTGGCTTCGAGTATCAGACTTGCGAAAATTTTGATGGTTTCTCAACCATTCCTTAACTTCAAACTCCCACATCTCGCGAACGGATTGACGAACTCGAGAAATTCCTGTTGCATCTGAAAGCAGAAACTCGCCCGATTACAACGGTATATGTATTTTTCCCCTCGGCAATAGTACTTATTGGTTTCGAGTATCAGACTTGCGAAAATTTTGATGGTTTCTCAACCATTCCTTAACTTCAAACTCCCATATCTCGCGAACGGATTGACGAACTCGAGAAATTCCTGTTGAATCTGAAAGCAGAAACTCGCCCGATTACAAAGGTATGTGTACTTTTCCCCTAGGCCATTCCAGTTATTGGTTTCGAGTATCAGACCAGCGAAAATTTTGACGGTTTCTCAACCATTCCTTAACTTCAAACTCCCATATCTCGCGAACGGATTGACGAACTCGAGAAATTCCTCTTGCATCTGAAAGTAGAAACTCGCCCGATTACAACGGTATATGTATTTTTCCCCTCGGCAATAGTACTTATTGGTTTCGAGTATCAGACTTGCGAAAATTTTGATGGTTCCTCAACCATTCCTTAACTTCAAACTCCCATATCTCGCGAACGGATTGACGAACTCGAGAAATTCCTCTTGCATCTGAAAGTAGAAACTCGCCCGATTACAACGGTATATGTATTTTTCCCCTCGGCAATAGTACTTATTGGTTTCGAGTATCAGACTTGCGAAAATTTTGATGGTTTCTCAACGATTCCTTAACTTCAAACTCCCATATCTCGCGAACGGATTGACGAACTCGAGAATTTCCTATTCCATCTGAAAGCATAATCTCGCCCGATTACAATGCTATGTGTATTTTTGCCCTAGGCAATAGAAGTTATTGTTTTCGAGTATCAGACTTGCAAAAATTTTGATGGTTTCTCAACCATTCCTTAACTTCAAACTCCCATATCTCGCGAACGGATTGACGAACTCGAGAAATTCCTGTTGCATCTGAAAGTAGAAACTCGCCCGATTACAACGGTATGTGTATTTTTGCCCTACGCAATAGTAGTTATTGGTTTCGAGAATCAGACTTGCGAAAATTTTGATGGTTTCTCAAACATTCCTTAACTTCAAACTCCCATATCTCGCGAAAGGATTGACGAACTCGAGAAATTCCTGTTGCATCTGAAAGCAGAAACTCGCCCGATTACCATGGTATGTGTATTTTTGCCCTAGGCGACAGTAGTTATTGGTTTCGAGTATCAGAATTGCGAAAATTTTGATGGTTTCTCAAGCATTCCTTAACTTCAAACTCCCATATCTCGCGAACGGATTGACAAAACCGAAAAATTTCTGTTGCATCTGAAAGTAGAAACTCGCCCGATTACCATGGTATGTGTATTTTTGCCCTAGGCCACAGTAGTTATTGGTTTCGAGTATCAGACTTGCAAAAATTTTGATGATTTCTCAACCATTCCTTAACTTCAAACTCCCATATCTCGCGAACGGATTACCAACTCGAGAAATTCCAGTTGCATCTGAAAACATAATCTCGCCCGATTACAATGCTATGTGTATTTTTGCCCTAGGCCATAGCAGTTATTGGTTTCGAGTATCAGACTTGCGAAAATTTTGATGGTTTCTCAACCATTCCTTAACTTCAAACTCCCATATCTCGCGAACGGATTGACGATCTCGAGAAATTCCTGTTGCATCTGAAAGTAGAAACTCGCCCGATTACAATGGGGTGTGTACTTTTCCCCTAGTCCATTCCAATTATTGGTTTCGAGTGTCAGACCAGCGAAAATTTTGATGGTTCCTCAACCATTCCATAACTTCAAACTCCCATATCTCGCGAACGGATTGACGAACTCGAGAAATTCCTCTTGCATCTGAAAGTAGAAACTCGCCCGATTACAACGGTATATGTATTTTTCCCCTCGGCAAGAGTACTTATTGGTTTCGAGTATCAGACTTGCGAAAATTTTGATGGTTTCTCAACCATTCCTTAACTTCAAACTCCCATATCTCGCGAACGGATTGACGAACTCGCGAAATTCCTGTTGCATCTGAAAGTAGAAACTCGCCCGAATACAACGGTATGTGTATTTTTGCCCTAGGCAATAGAAGTTATTGGTTTCGAGTATCAGACCTGCGAAAATTTTGATGGTTTCTCAACCATTCCGTAACTTCAAACTCCCATATCTCGCGAACGGATTGACGAACTCGAGAAATTCCTGTTGCATCTGAAAGCAGAAACTCGCCCGATTACAACGGTATGTGTATTTTTGCCCTACGCAATAGTAGTTATTGGTTTCGAGAATCAGACTTGCGAAAATTTTGATGGTTTCTCAAACATTCCTTAACTTCAAACTCCCATATCTCGCGAAAGGATTGACGAACTCGAGAAATTCCTGTTGCATCTGAAAGCAGAAACTCGCCCGATTACCATGGTATGTGTATTTTTGCCCTAGGCGACAGTAGTTATTGGTTTCGAGTATCAGAATTGCGAAAATTTTGATGGTTTCTCAAGCATTCCTTAACTTCAAACTCCCATATCTCGCGAACGGATTGACAAAACCGAAAAATTTCTGTTGCATCTGAAAGTAGAAACTCGCCCGATTACCATGGTATGTGTATTTTTGCCCTAGGCCACAGTAGTTATTGGTTTCGAGTATCAGACTTGCAAAAATTTTGATGATTTCTCAACCATTCCTTAACTTCAAACTCCCATATCTCGCGAACGGATTACCAACTCGAGAAATTCCAGTTGCATCTGAAAACATAATCTCGCCCGATTACAATGCTATGTGTATTTTTGCCCTAGGCCATAGCAGTTATTGGTTTCGAGTATCAGACTTGCGAAAATTTTGATGGTTTCTCAACCATTCCTTAACTTCAAACTCCCATATCTCGCGAACGGATTGACGATCTCGAGAAATTCCTGTTGCATCTGAAAGTAGAAACTCGCCCGATTACAATGGGGTGTGTACTTTTCCCCTAGTCCATTCCAATTATTGGTTTCGAGTGTCAGACCAGCGAAAATTTTGATGGTTCCTCAACCATTCCATAACTTCAAACTCCCATATCTCGCGAACGGATTGACGAACTCGAGAAATTCCTCTTGCATCTGAAAGTAGAAACTCGCCCGATTACAACGGTATATGTATTTTTCCCCTCGGCAAGAGTACTTATTGGTTTCGAGTATCAGACTTGCGAAAATTTTGATGGTTTCTCAACCATTCCTTAACTTCAAACTCCCATATCTCGCGAACGGATTGACGAACTCGCGAAATTCCTGTTGCATCTGAAAGTAGAAACTCGCCCGAATACAACGGTATGTGTATTTTTGCCCTAGGCAATAGAAGTTATTGGTTTCGAGTATCAGACCTGCGAAAATTTTGATGGTTTCTCAACCATTCCGTAACTTCAAACTCCCATATCTCGCGAACGGATTGACGAACTCGAGAAATTCCTGTTGCATCTGAAAGCAGAAACTCGCCCGATTACAACGGCATGTGTATTTTTGCCCTGGGCCATAGTAGTTATTGGTTTCGAGTATCAGACTTGCGAAAATTTTGACGGTTTCTCAACCATTCGTTAACTTCAAACTCCCATATCTCGCGAACGGATTGACGAACTCGAGAAATTCCTTTTGCATCTGAAAGTAGAAACTCGCCCGATTACAACGGTATATGTATTTTTCCCCTCGGCAAGAGTACTTATTGGTTTCGTGTATCAGACTTGCGAAAATTTTGATGGTTTCTCAACCATTCCTTAACTTCAAACTCCCATATCTCGCGAACGGATTGACGAACTCGAGAAATTCCTGTTGCATCTGAAAGTAGAAACACGCCCGAATACAACGGTATGTGTATTTTTGCCCTAGGCAATAGAAGTTATTGGTTTCGAGTATCAGACTTGCGAAAATTTTGATGGTTTCTCAACCATTCCTTAACTTCAAACTCCCATATCTCGCGAACGGATTACCAACTCGAGAAATTCCAGTTGCATCTGAAAGCATAATCTCGCCCGATTACAATGCTATGTGTATTTTTGCCCTAGGCCATAGCAGTTATTGGTTTCGAGCATCAGACTTGCGAAAATTTTGATGGTTTCTCAACCATTCCTTAACTTCAAACTCCCATATCTCGCGAACGGATTGACGATCTCGAGAAATTCCTGTTGCATCTGAAAGTAGAAACTCGCCCGATTACAATGTTATGTGTATTTTTGCCCTAGGCAATAGCAGTTATTGGTTTCGAGCATCAGACTTGCGAAAATTTTGGATGGTTTCTCAACCATTCCTTAACTTCAAACTCCCATATCTCGCGAACGGATTGACGATCTCGAGAAATTCCTGTTGCATCTGAAAGTAGAAACTCGCCCGATTACAATGGGGTGTGTACTTTTCCCCTAGTCCATTGCAATTATTGGTTTCGAGTGTCAGACCAGCGAAAATTTTGATGGTTCCTCAACCATTCCATAACTTCAAACTCCCATATCTCGCGAACGGATTGACGAACTCGAGAAATTCTTGTTGCATCTGACAGCAGAATCTCGCCCGATTACAATGGCATGTCTATTTTTGCCCTGTGCCATAGAAGTTATTGGTTTCGAGTATCAGACTTGCGAAAATTTTGATGGTTTCTCAACCATTCCGTAACTTCAAACTCCCATATCTCGCGAACGGATTGACGAACTCGAGAAATTCCTGTTGCATCTGAAAGCAGAAACTCGCCCGATTACAATGGGGTGTGTACTTTTCCCCTAGGCCATTCCAGTTATTGGTTTCGAGTATCAGACCAGCGAACATTTTGATGGTTTCTCAACCATTCCTTAATTTCAAACTCCCATATCTAGCGAACGGATTGACGAACTCGAGAAATTCCTTTTGCATCTGAAAGTAGAAACTCGCCCGATTACAATGGTGTGTGTATTTTTGCCCTAGGATAAAGTAGTTATTGGTTTCGAGTATCAGACTTACTAAAATTTTGATGGTTTCTCAACCAATCCGTAACTTCAAACTCCCATATCTCGCGAACGGATTGACGAACTCGAGAAATTCTTGTTGCATCTGACAGCAGAATCTCGCCCGATTACAATGGCATGTCTATTTTTGCCCTGTGCCATAGAAGTTATTGGTTTCGAGTATCAGACTTGCGAAAATTTTGATGGTTTCTCAACCATTCCGTAACTTCAAACTCCCATATCTCGCGAACGGATTGACGAACTCGAGAAATTCCTGTTGCATCTGAAAGCAGAAACTCGCCCGATTACAATGGGGTGTGTACTTTTCCCCTAGGCCATTCCAGTTATTGGTTTCGAGTATCAGACCAGCGAACATTTTGATGGTTTCTCAACCATTCCTTAATTTCAAACTCCCATATCTAGCGAACGGATTGACGAACTCGAGAAATTCCTTTTGCATCTGAAAGTAGAAACTCGCCCGATTACAATGGTGTGTGTATTTTTGCCCTAGGATAAAGTAGTTATTGGTTTCGAGTATCAGACTTACTAAAATTTTGATGGTTTCTCAACCAATCCGTAACTTCAAACTCCCATATCTCGCGAACGGATTGACGAACTCGAGAAATTCCTGTTGCATCTGAAAGCAGAAACTCGATCGATTACAACGGTATGTGTATTTTTGCCCTAGGCAATAGTAGTTATTGGTTTCGAGTATCAGACTTGCGAAATATTGATGATTTCTCAACCATTCCTTAATTTCAAACTGCCATATCTAGCGAACGGATTGACGAACTCGAGAAATTCCTTTTGCATCTGAAAGTAGAAACTCGCCCGATTACAATGGTGAGTGTATTTTTGCCCTAGGGCAAAGTAGTTATTGGTTTCGAGTATCAGACTTACTAAAATTTTGATGGTTTCTCAACCAATCCGTAACTTCAAACTCCCATATTTCGCGAACGGATTGACGAACTCGAGAAATTCCTGTTGCATCTGAAAGCAGAAACTCGATCGATTACAACGGTATGTGTATTTTTGCCCTAGGCAATAGTAGTTATTGGTTTCGAGTATCAGACTTGCGAAATATTGATGATTTCTCAACCATTCCTTAACTTCAAACTCCCATATCTCGCGAACGGATTACCAACTCGAGAAATTCCAGTTGCATCTGAAAGTATAATCTCGCCCGATTACAATGCTATGTGTATTTTTGCCCTAGGACAAAGTAGTTATTGGTTTCGAGTATCAGACTTACTAAAATTTTGATGGTTTCTCAACCAATCCGTAACTTCAAACTCCCATATCTCGCGAACGGATTGACGATCTCGAGAAATTCCTGTTGCATCTGAAAGTAGAAACTCGCCCGATTACAATGCTATTTGTATTTTTGCCCTAGGCAATAGCAGTTATTGGTTTCGAGCATCAGACTTGCGAAAATTTTGGATGGTTTCTCAACCATTCCTTAACTTCAAACTCCCATATCTCGCGAACGGATTGACGATCTCGAGAAATTCCTGTTGCATCTGACAGCAGAATCTCGCCCGATTACAATGGCATGTCTATTTTTGCCCTGTGCCATAGAAGTTATTGGTTTCGAGTATCAGACTTGCGAAAATTTTGATGGTTTCTCAACCATTCCGTAACTTCAAACTCCCATATCTCGCGAACGGATTGACGAACTCGAGAAATTCCTGTTGCATCTGAAAGCAGAAACTCGCCCGATTACAATGGGGTGTGTACTTTTCCCCTAGGCCATTCCAGTTATTGGTTTCGAGTATCAGACCAGCGAACATTTTGATGGTTTCTCAACCATTCCGTAACTTCAAACTCCCATATCTAGCGAACGGATTGACGAACTCGAGAAATTCCTTTTGCATCTGAAAGTAGAAACTCGCGCGATTACAATGGTGTGTGTATTTTTGCCCTAGGACAAAGTAGTTATTGGTTTCGAGTATCAGACTTACTAAAATTTTGATGGTTTCTCAACCAATCCGTAACTTCAAACTCCCATATCTCGCGAACGGATTGACGAACTCGAGAAATTCCTGTTGCATCTGAAAGCAGAAACTCGATCGATTACAACGGTATGTGTATTTTTGCCCTAGGCAATAGTAGTTATTGGTTTCGAGTATCAGACTTGCGAAATATTGATGATTTCTCAACCATTCCTTAATTTCAAACTGCCATATCTAGCGAACGGATTGACGAACTCGAGAAATTCCTTTTGCATCTGAAAGTAGAAACTCGCCCGATTACAATGGTGTGTGTATTTTTGCCCTAGGGCAAAGTAGTTATTGGTTTCGAGTATCAGACTTACTAAAATTTTGATGGTTTCTCAACCAATCCGTAACTTCAAACTCCCATATTTCGCGAACGGATTGACGAACTCGAGAAATTCCTGTTGCATCTGAAAGCAGAAACTCGATCGATTACAACGGTATGTGTATTTTTGCCCTAGGCAATAGTAGTTATTGGTTTCGAGTATCAGACTTGCGAAATATTGATGATTTCTCAACCATTCCTTAACTTCAAACTCCCATATCTCGCGAACGGATTACCAACTCGAGAAATTCCAGTTGCATCTGAAAGTATAATCTCGCCCGATTACAATGCTATGTGTATTTTTGCCCTAGGACAAAGTAGTTATTGGTTTCGAGTATCAGACTTACTAAAATTTTGATGGTTTCTCAACCAATCCGTAACTTCAAACTCCCATATCTCGCGAACGGATTGACGATCTCGAGAAATTCCTGTTGCATCTGAAAGTAGAAACTCGCCCGATTACAATGCTATGTGTATTTTTGCCCTAGGCAATAGCAGTTATTGGTTTCGAGCATCAGACTTGCGAAAATTTTGGATGGTTTCTCAACCATTCCTTAACTTCAAACTCACATATCTCGCGAACGGATTGACGATCTCGAGAAATGCCTGTTGCATCTGAAAGTAGAAACTCGCCCGATTACAATGGGGTGTGTACTTTTCCCCTAGTCCATTGCAATTATTGGTTTCGAGTGTCAGACCAGCGAAAATTTTGATGGTTCCTCAACCATTCCATAACTTCAAACTCCCATATCTCGCGAACGGATTACCAACTCGAGAAATTCCAGTTGCATCTGAAAACATAATCTCGCCCGATTACAATGCGATGTGTATTTTTGACCTAGGCCATAGCAGTTATTGGTTTCGAGTATCAGACTTGCGAAAATTTTGATGGATTCTCAACCATTCCTTAACTTCAAACTCCCATATCTCGCGAACGGATTGACGATCTCGAGAAATTCCTGTTGCATCTGAAAGTAGAAACTCGCCCGATTACAATGGGGTGTGTACTTTTCCCCTAGTCCATTCCAATTATTGGTTTCGAGTGTCAGACCAGCGAAAATTTTGATGGTTCCACAACCATTCCATAACTTCAAACTCCCATATCTCGCGAACGGATTGACGAACTCGAGAAATTCCTCTTGCATCTGAAAGTAGAAACTCGCCCGATTACAACGGTATATGTATTTTTCCCCTCGGCAAGAGTACTTATTGGTTTCGAGTATCAGACTTGCGAAAATTTTGATGGTTTCTCAACCATTCCTTAACTTCAAACTCCCATATCTCGCGAACGGATTGACGAACTCGCGAAATTCCTGTTGCATCTGAAAGTAGAAACTCGCCCGAATACAACGGTATGTGTATTTTTGCCCTAGGCAATAGAAGTTATTGGTTTCGAGTATCAGACCTGCGAAAATTTTGATGGTTTCTCAACCATTCCGTAACTTCAAACTCCCATATCTCGCGAACGGATTGACGAACTCGAGAAATTCCTGTTGCATCTGAAAGCAGAAACTCGCCCGATTACAACGGCATGTGTATTTTTTGCCCTGGGCCATAGTAGTTATTGGTTTCGAGTATCAGACTTGCGAAAATTTTGACGGTTTCTCAACCATTCGTTAACTTCAAACTCCCATATCTCGCGAACGGATTGACGAACTCGAGAAATTCCTTTTGCATCTGAAAGTAGAAACTCGCCCGATTACAACGGTATATGTATTTTTCCCCTCGGCAAGAGTACTTATTGGTTTCGTGTATCAGACTTGCGAAAATTTTGATGGTTTCTCAACCATTCCTTAACTTCAAACTCCCATATCTCGCGAACGGATTGACGAACTCGAGAAATTCCTGTTGCATCTGAAAGTAGAAACACGCCCGAATACAACGGTATGTGTATTTTTGCACTAGGCAATAGAAGTTATTGGTTTCGAGTATCAGGCTTGCGAAAATTTTGATGGTTTCTCAACCATTCCGTAACTTCAAACTCCCATATCTCGCGAACGGATTGACGAACTCGAGAAATTCTTGTTGCATCTGACAGCAGAATCTCGCCCGATTACAATGGCATGTCTATTTTTGCCCTGTGCCATAGAAGTTATTGGTTTCGAGTATCAGACTTGCGAAAATTTTGATGGTTTCTCAACCATTCCGTAACTTCAAACTCCCATATCTCGCGAACGGATTGACGAACTCGAGAAATTCCTGTTGCATCTGAAAGCAGAAACTCGCCCGATTACAATGGGGTGTGTACTTTTCCCCTAGGCCATTCCAGTTATTGGTTTCGAGTATCAGACCAGCGAACATTTTGATGGTTTCTCAACCATTCCTTAATTTCAAACTCCCATATCTAGCGAACGGATTGACGAACTCGAGAAATTCCTTTTGCATCTGAAAGTAGAAACTCGCCCGATTACAATGGTGTGTGTATTTTTGCCCTAGGACAAAGTAGTTATTGGTTTCGAGTATCAGACTTACTAAAATTTTGATGGTTTCTCAACCAATCCGTAACTTCAAACTCCCATATCTCGCGAACGGATTGACGAACTCGAGAAATTCCTGTTGCATCTGAAAGCAGAAACTCGATCGATTACAACGGTATGTGTATTTTTGCCCTAGGCAATAGTAGTTATTGGTTTCGAGTATCAGACTTGCGAAATATTGATGATTTCTCAACCATTCCTTAATTTCAAACTGCCATATCTAGCGAACGGATTGACGAACTCGAGAAATTCCTTTTGCATCTGAAAGTAGAAACTCGCCCGATTACAATGGTGTGTGTATTTTTGCCCTAGGGCAAAGTAGTTATTGGTTTCGAGTATCAGACTTACTAAAATTTTGATGGTTTCTCAACCAATCCGTAACTTCAAACTCCCATATTTCGCGAACGGATTGACGAACTCGAGAAATTCCTGTTGCATCTGAAAGCAGAAACTCGATCGATTACAACGGTATGTGTATTTTTGCCCTAGGCAATAGTAGTTATTGGTTTCGAGTATCAGACTTGCGAAATATTGATGATTTCTCAACCATTCCTTAACTTCAAACTCCCATATCTCGCGAACGGATTACCAACTCGAGAAATTCCAGTTGCATCTGAAAGTATAATCTCGCCCGATTACAATGCTATGTGTATTTTTGCCCTAGGACAAAGTAGTTATTGGTTTCGAGTATCAGACTTACTAAAATTTTGATGGTTTCTCAACCAATCCGTAACTTCAAACTCCCATATCTCGCGAACGGATTGACGATCTCGAGAAATTCCTGTTGCATCTGAAAGTAGAAACTCGCCCGATTACAATGCTATGTGTATTTTTGCCCTAGGCAATAGCAGTTATTGGTTTCGAGCATCAGACTTGCGAAAATTTTGGATGGTTTCTCAACCATTCCTTAACTTCAAACTCCCATATCTCGCGAACGGATTGACGATCTCGAGAAATTCCTGTTGCATCTGAAAGTAGAAACTCGCCCGATTACAATGGGGTGTGTACTTTTCCCCTAGTCCATTGCAATTATTGGTTTCGAGTGTCAGACCAGCGAAAATTTTGATGGTTCCTCAACCATTCCATAACTTCAAACTCCCATATCTCGCGAACGGATTGACGAACTCGAGAAATTCCTCTTGCATCTGAAAGTAGAAACTCGCCCGATTACAACGGTATATGTATTTTTGCCCTAGGCCATAGCAGTTATTGGTTTCGAGTATCAGACTTGCGAAAATTTTGATGGTTTCTCAACCATTCCTTAACTTCAAACTCCCATATCTCGCGAACGGATTGACGAACTCGAGAAATTCCTCTTGCATCTGAAAGTAGAAACTCGCCCGATTACAACGGTATATGTATTTTTCCCCTCGGCAATAGTACTTATTGGTTTCGAGTATCAGACTTGCTAAAATTTTGATGGTTTCTCAACCATTCCTTAATTTCAAACTCCCATATCTCGCGAACGGATTGACGAACTCGAGGAATTCCTTTTGCATCTGAAGGTAGAAACTCGCCCGATTACAATGGTGTGTGTATTTTTGCCCTAGGACAAAGTAGTTATTGGTTTCGAGTATCAGACTTACTAAAATTTTGATGGTTTCTCAACCAATCCGTAACTTCAAACTCCCATATCTCGCGAATGGATTGACGATCTCGAGAAATTCCTGTTGCATCTGAAAGCAGAAACTCGCCCGATTACAGTGGCATGTGTATTTTTGCCCTAGGCCATAGTAGTTATTGGTTTCGAGTATCAGACTTGCGAAAATTTTGATGGTTTCTGAACCATTCTTTAACTTGAAACTCCCATATCTCGCGAACGGATTGACGAACTCGAGAAATTCCTGTTGCATCTGAAAGTAGAAATTCGCCCGATTACAACGGTATGTGTATTTTTGCCCTAGGCCATAGCAGTTATTGGTTTCGAGTATCAGACTTGCGAAAATTTTGATGGTTTCTCAACCATTCCTTAACTTCAAACTCCCATATCTCGCGAACGGATTGACGAACTCGAGAAATTCCTGTTGCATCTGAAGGTAGAAGATCGCCCGATTACAACGGTATGTGTATTTTTGCCCTAGGCAATAGTAGTTATTGGTTTCGAGTACCAGACTTGCAAAAATTTTGATGATTTCTCAACCATTCCTTAACTTCAAACTCCCATTACTCGCGAACGGATTGACGAACTCGAGAAATTCCTGTTGCATCTGAAAGCAGAAACTCGCCCGATTACAACGGTATGTGTATTTTTGCCCTAGGCCATAGTAGTTATTGGTTTCGAGTATCAGACTTGCGAAAATTTTGACGGTTTCTCAACCATCTCTTAAATCCAAACTTCGATATTTTGCGAACGGATTGACGAATCGGAGAAATTCCTGTTGCATCTGAAAGCAGAAACTCGCCCGATTACAACGGTATGTGTTTTTTTGTCCTAGGCCATAGTAGTTATTGGTTTCGAGTATCAGACTTGCGAAAATTTTGATGGTTTCTCAACCATTCCTTAACTTCAAACTCCCATATCTCGCGAACGGATTGACGAACTCGAGAAATTCCTCTTGCATCTGAAAGTAGAAACTCGCCCGATTACAACGGTATATGTATTTTTCCCCTCGGCAATAGTACTTACTGGTTTCGAGTATCAGACTTGCTAAAATTTTGATGGTTTCTCAACCATTCCTTAATTTCAAACTCCCATATCTCGCGAACGGATTGACGAACTCGAGGAATTCCTTTTGCATCTGAAGGTAGAAACTCGCCCGATTACAATGGTGTGTGTATTTTTGCCCTAGGACAAAGTAGTTATTGGTTTCGAGTATCAGACTTACTAAAATTTTGATGGTTTCTCAACCAATCCGTAACTTCAAACTCCCATATCTCGCGAATGGATTGACGATCTCGAGAAATTCCTGTTGCATCTGAAAGCAGAAACTCGCCCGATTACAGTGGCATGTGTATTTTTGCCCTAGGCCATAGTAGTTATTGGTTTCGAGTATCAGACTTGCGAAAATTTTGATGGTTTCTGAACCATTCTTTAACTTGAAACTCCCATATCTCGCGAACGGATTGACGAACTCGAGAAATTCCTGTTGCATCTGAAAGTAGAAATTCGCCCGATTACAACGGTATGTGTATTTTTGCCCTAGGCCATAGCAGTTATTGGTTTCGAGTATCAGACTTGCGAAAATTTTGATGGTTTCTCAACCATTCCTTAACTTCAAACTCCCATATCTCGCGAACGGATTGACGAACTCGAGAAATTCCTGTTGCATCTGAAGGTAGAAGATCGCCCGATTACAACGGTATGTGTATTTTTGCCCTAGGCAATAGTAGTTATTGGTTTCGAGTATCAGACTTGAAAAAATTTTGATGATTTCTCAACCATTCCTTAACTTCAAACTCCCATTACTCGCGAACGGATTGACGAACTCGAGAAATTCCTGTTGCATCTGAAAGCAGAAACTCGCCCGATTACAACGGTATGTGTATTTTTGCCCTAGGCCATAGTAGTTATTGGTTTCGAGTATCAGACTTGCGAAAATTTTGACGGTTTCTCAACCATCTCTTAAATCCAAACTTCGATATTTTGCGAACGGATTGACGAATCGGAGAAATTCCTGTTGCATCTGAAAGCAGAAACTCGCCCGATTACAACGGTATGTGTTTTTTTGTCCTAGGCCATAGTAGTTATTGGTTTCGAGTATCAGACTTGCGAAAATTTTGATGGTTTCTCAACCATTCCTTAACGTCTAACTCCCATATCTCGCGAACGGATTGACGAACTCGAGAAATTCCTGTTGCATCTGAAAGTAGAAACCCGCCCGATTACAATGGTAAGTGTATTTTTGCCCTAGGCCATAGTAGTTATTGGTTTCGAGTATCAGACTTGCGAAAATTTTGATGGTTTCTCAACCATTCCTTAACTTCAAACCCCCATATCTCGCGAACGGATTGACGAACTCGAGATATTCCTGTTTCATCTGAAAGTAGAAGCTCGCCCAATTGCAATGGTGTGTGTACTTTTCCCCTGGGCCATTCCAGTTATTGGTTTCGAGTATCTAACTTGCGAGAGTTTTCATGGTTTCTCAACCATTCCTTAACTTCAAACCCCCATATCTCGCGAACGGTTTGAAGAACTCGAGATATTCCTGTTTCATCTGAAAGTAGAAGCTCACCCGATTGCAATGGTGTGTGTTCTTTTCCCCTAGGCCATTCCACTTATTGGTTTCGAGTATCAGAATAGCGAAAATTTTGATGGTTTCTCAACCGTTCCTTAACTTCTAACTCCCATATCTCGCGACCGGATCGACGATCTCGAGAAATTCCTGTTGCATCTGAAAGTAGAAACTCGCCCCATTACAGTGGTGTGTGTACATTCCCCCTAGGCCATTGTAGTTCTTTGTTTTCGAGTATCAGACTTGCAAAAATTTTGATGGTTTCTCACCCATTCCTTAACTTCAAACTCCAATGTCTCGCGAACGGATTGACGAACTCGAGAAGTTCCTGGTGCATCTGAAGGCAGATACTCGCCCGATTACAATGGTATGTGTATTTTTCCCCTAGGTCATTGTAGTTATTGGTTTCGAGTATCAGACTTGCGAAAATTTTGATGGTTTCTCATCCATTCCTTAACTTCTAACTCCCATATCTCGCGAACGGATTGACGAACTCGAGAAATTCCTGTTGCATCTGAAAGTAGAAACTCGCCCCATTACAATGGTGTGTGTACTTTCCCCCTAGGCCATTGTAGTTATTTGTTTTCGAGTATCAGACTTGCAAAAATTTTGATGGTTTCTCAACCATTCCTTAACGTCTAACTCCCATATCTCCCGAACGGTTTGACGAACTCGAGAAATTCCTGTTGCATCTGAAAGTAGAAACTCGCCCCACTACAATGGTGTTTGTACTTTTCCCCTAGGCCATTGTAGTTATTGGTTTCGAGTATCAGACTTGCGACAATTTTGATGGTTTCTCAACCATTCCTTAACTTCAAACTCCCATATCTCGCGAACGGATTGACGAAATCGAGATATTCCTGTTTCATCTGAAAGTAGAAGCTCGCCCGATTGCAATGGTGTGTGTACTTTTCTCCTAGGGTATTCCAGTTATTGGTTTCGAGTATCAAACTTGCGAAAATTTTGATGGTTTCTCACCCATTCCTTAACTTCAAACTCCCATATCTCGCGAACGGATTGACGAACTCGAGAAGTTCCTGGTGCATCTGAAAGCAGATACTCGCCCGATTACAATGGTATGTGTATTTTTGCCCTAGGCCATAGTAGTTATTGGTTTCAAGTATCAGACTTGCGAAAATTTTGATGGTTTCTCAACCATTCCTTAACTTCAAACCCCCATATCTCGCGAACGGATTGACGAACTCGAGATATTCCTGTTTCATCTGAAAGTAGAAGCTCGCCCAATTGCAATGGTGTGTGTACTTTTCCCCTGGGCCATTCCAGTTATTGGTTTCGAGTATCAGACTTGCGAGAGTTTTCATGGTTTCTCAACCATTCCTTAACTTCAAACCCCCATATCTCGCGAACGGATTGAAGAATTCGAGATATTCCTGTTTCATCTGAAAGTAGAAGCTCACCCGATTGCAATGGTGTGTGTTCTTTTCCCCTAGGCCATTCCAGTTATTGGTTTCGAGTATCAGAATAGCGAAAATTTTAATGGTTTCTCAACCGTTCCTTAATTTCTAACTCCCATATCTCGCGACCGGATCGACGAACTCGAGAAATTCCTGTTGCATCTGAAAGTAGAAACTCGCCCGATTACAACGGTGTGTGTACTTTTCTCCTAGGGCATTCCAGTTATTGGTTTCGAGTATCAAACTTGCGAAAATTTTGATGGTTTCCCACCCATTCCTTAACTTCAAACTCCCATATCACGCGAACGGATTGACGAACTCGAGAAGTTCCTGGTGCATCTGAAAGCAGATACTCGCCCGATTACAATGGTATGTGTATTTTTCCGCTAGGTCATTGTAGTTATTGGTTTCGAGCATCAGACTTGCGAAAATTTTGATGGTTTCTCAACCATTCCTTAACGTCTAACTCCCATATCTCCCGAACGGTTTGACGAACTCGAGAAATTCCTGTTGCATCTGAAAGTAGAAACTCGCCCCACTACAATGGTGTTTGTACTTTTCCCCTAGGCCATTGTAGTTATTGGTTTCGAGTATCAGACTTGCGACAATTTTGATGGTTTCTCAACCATTCCTTAACTTCAAACTCCCATATCTCGCGAACGGATTGACGAAATCGAGATATTCCTGTTTCATCTGAAAGTAGAAGCTCGCCCGATTGCAATGGTGTGTGTACTTTTCTCCTAGGGTATTCCAGTTATTGGTTTCGAGTATCAAACTTGCGAAAATTTTGATGGTTTCTCACCCATTCCTTAACTTCAAACTCCCATATCTCGCGAACGGATTGACGAACTCGAGAAGTTCCTGGTGCATCTGAAAGCAGATACTCGCCCGATTACAATGGTATGTGTATTTTTGCCCTAGGCCATAGTAGTTATTGGTTTCAAGTATCAGACTTGCGAAAATTTTGATGGTTTCTCAACCATTCCTTAACTTCAAACCCCCATATCTCGCGAACGGATTGACGAACTCGAGATATTCCTGTTTCATCTGAAAGTAGAAGCTCGCCCAATTGCAATGGTGTGTGTACTTTTCCCCTGGGCCATTCCAGTTATTGGTTTCGAGTATCAGACTTGCGAGAGTTTTCATGGTTTCTCAACCATTCCTTAACTTCAAACCCCCATATCTCGCGAACGGATTGAAGAACTCGAGATATTCCTGTTTCATCTGAAAGTAGAAGCTCACCCGATTGCAATGGTGTGTGTTCTTTTCCCCTAGGCCATTCCAGTTATTGGTTTCGAGTATCAGAATAGCGAAAATTTTAATGGTTTCTCAACCGTTCCTTAATTTCTAACTCCCATATCTCGCGACCGGATCGACGAACTCGAGAAATTCCTGTTGCATCTGAAAGTAGAAACTCGCCCGATTACAACGGTGTGTGTACTTTTCTCCTAGGGCATTCCAGTTATTGGTTTCGAGTATCAAACTTGCGAAAATTTTGATGGTTTCTCACCCATTCCTTAACATCAAACTCCCATATCACGCGAACGGATTGACGAACTCGAGAAGTTCCTGGTGCATCTGAAAGCAGATACTCGCCCGATTACAATGGTATGTGTATTTTTCCGCTAGGTCATTGTAGTTATTGGTTTCGAGCATCAGACTTGCGAAAATTTTGATGGTTTCTCATCCATTCCTTAACTTCTAACTCCCATATCTCGCGAACGGATTGACGAACTCGAGATATTCCTGTTTCATCTGAAAGTAGAAGCTCGCCCGATTGCAATGGTGTGTGTACTTTTCCCCTGGGCCATTCCAGTTATTGGTTTCGAGTATCAGACTTGCGAGAGTTTTCATGGTTTCTCAACCATTCCTTAACTTCAAACTACCATATCTCGCGAACGGATTGACGAACTCGAGATTTTAAATGTAGCATCTGAAAGCAGAAACTCGCCCGATTACAACGGTATGTGTATTTTTGCCCTAGGCCATAGTAGTTATTGGTTTCGAGTGTCAGACTTGCGAAAATTTTGATGGTTTCACAACCATTCCTTAATTTCAAACTCCCATATCCCGCAAATGGACTGACGAACTCGAGAAGTTCCTGTTGCATCTGAAAGTAGAAACTCGCCCGATTACAATGGTTTGTGTACTTTTCCCCTGGGCCATTCCAGTCATTGGTTTCGAGTATCAGACTTTAGAAAATTTTGATGTTTTCTCAACCATTCCGTAACTTCACACTCCCATATCTCGCGAACGGATTGACGAACTCGTGAAGCTCCTGTTGCATCTGAAAGCAGAAACTCGCCCGATCACAACGGTATGTGTATTTTTGCCCTAGGCCATAGTAGTTATTGGTTTCGAGTGTCAGACTTGCGAAAATTTTGATGGTTCCTAAACCATTCCATAAGTTCAAACTCCCATATCTCGCGAACGGATTGGCGATCTCGAGAAATTCCTGTTGCATCTGGAAGCAGAAACCCGCCCGATTACAGTGGTATGTGTATTTTTGCCCTAGGCCATAGTAGTTATTGGTTTCGAGTGTCAGACTTGCGAAAATTTTGATGGTTCCTCAACCATTCCTTAACTTCAAACTCCCATATCGCGCGAACGGATTGACGAACTCGAGATATTCCTGTTGCATCTGAAAGTAGAAACTCGGCCGATTACAACGGTGTGTGTACTTTTCCCCTAGGCCATTCCAGGTGTTGGTTTCGAGTATCAGACTTGCGAAAATTTTGATGGTTTCTCAACCGTCTCTTAACTCCAAACTCCCATATCTCGCGAATGGATTGACGAACTCGAGAAATTCCTGTTGCATCTGAAAGCAGATACTCGCCCGATTACAACGGTCTGTGTATTTTTCCCCTAGGTCATTGTAGTTATTGGTTTCGAGTATCAGACTTGCGAAAATTTTGATGGTTTCTCATCCATTCCTTAACTTCTAACTCCCATATCTCGCGAACGGATTGACGAACTCGAGAAATTCCTGTTGCATCTGAAAGTAGAAACTCGCCCGATTACAACGGTGTGTGTGCTTTTCCCCTAGTCCATTCCAGTTATTCGTTTCTAGCATCAGAATTGCGAAAATTTTGATGGTTTCTCAACCATCTCTTAACTCCAAACTCCCATATCTCGCGAACAGATTGACGAACTCGAGAAATTCCTGTTGCATCTGAAAGTAGAAACTCGCCCGATTACAATGGTGTGTGTTCTTTTCCCCTAGGCCATTCCAGTTATTGGTTTCGAGTATCAGAGTTGCGAAAATTTTGATGGTTTCTCAACCGTTCCTTAACTTCAAACTCCCATATCTCGCGAATGGATTGTCGAACTCGAGATATTCCTGTTGCATCTGAAAGTAGAAACTCGCCCGATTACAATGGTGTGTGTACTTTTCTCCTAGGCCATTCCAGTTATTGGTTTCGAGTATCAGACTTGCGAAAATTTTGATGTTTTCTCAACCATTCCGTAACTTCAAACTCCCATATCTCGCGAACGGATTGACGAACTGGAGAAATTCCTGTTGCATCTGAAAGTAGAAACTCGCCCGATTACAACGGTGTGTGTGCTTTTCCCCTAGTCCATTCCAGTTATTCGTTTCTAGCATCAGAATTGCGAAAATTTTGATGGTTTCTCAACCATCTCTTAACTCCAAACACAGATATTTCGCGAACGGATTGACGAATCCGAAAAATTTCTGTTGCATCTGAAAGTAGAAACTGTCCCGATTACAAAGGTATGTGTTCTTTTCCCCTAGGCCATTCCAGTTATTCGTTTCTAGCATCAGAATTGCGAAAATTTTGATGGTTTCTCAAACGTCTCTTAACTCCAAACTCCCATATCTCGCGAACAGATTGACGAACTCGAGAAATTCCTGTTGCATCTGAAAGTAGAAACTCGCCCGATTACAAAGGTGTGTGTGCTTTTCCCCTAGTCCATTCCAGTTATTCGTTTCTAGCATCAGAATTGCGAAAATTTTGATGGTTTCTCAACCATCTCTTAACTCCAAACTCCGATATTTCGCGAACGGATTGACGAATCCGAAAAATTTCTGTTGCATCTGAAAGTAGAAACTCGCCCGATTACAATGGTGTGTGTTCTTTTCCCCTAGGCCATTCCAGTTATTGGTTTCGAGTATCAGAATTGCGAAAATTTTGATGGTTTCTCGACCATTCCTTAACTTCAAACTCACATATTTCGCGAATGGATTGACGAACTCGAGAAATTCCTGTTGCATCTGAAAGTAGAAACTCGCCCGATTACAATGGTGTGTGTTCTTTTCCCCTAGGCCATTCCAGTTATTGGTTTCGAGTATCAGAATTGCGAAAATTTTGATGGTTTCTCGACCATTCCTTAACTTCAAACTCCCATATCGCGCGAACGGATTGACGAACTCGAGATATTCCTGTTGCATCTGAAAGTAGAAACTCGGCCGATTACAACGGTGTGTGTACTTTTCCCCTAGGCCATTGCAGGTGTTGGTTTCGAGTATCAGACTTGCGAAAATTGTGATGGTTTCTCAACCGTCTCTTAACTCCAAACTCCCATATCTCGCGAATGGATTGACGAACTCGAGTAATTCCTGTTGCATCTGAAAGCAGATACTCGCCCGATTACAACGGTCTGTGTATTTTTCCCCTAGGTCATTGTAGTTATTGGTTTCGAGTATCAGACTTGCGAAAATTTTGATGGTTTCTCATCCATTCCTTAACTTCTAACTCCCATATCTCGCGAACGGATTGACGAACTGGAGAAATTCCTGTTGCATCTGAAAGTAGAAACTCGCCCGATTACAACGGTGTGTGTGCTTTTCCCCTAGTCCATTCCAGTTATTCGTTTCTAGCATCAGAATTGCGAAAATTTTGATGGTTTCTCAACCATATCTTAACTCCAAACTCCGATATTTCGCGAACGGATTGACGAATCCGAAAAATTTCTGTTGCATCTGAAAGTAGAAACTCGCCCGATTACAATGGTGTGTGTACTTTTCTCCTAGGCCATTCCAGTTATTGGTTTCGAGTATCAAACTTGCGAAAATTTTGATGGTTTCTCAACCATTCCTTAACTTCAAACTCCCATATCTCGCGAACGGATTGACGAACTCGAGATGTTCCTGTTGCATCTGAAAGCAGATACTCGCCCGATTACAACGGTCTGTGTATTTTTCCCCTAGGTCATTGTAGTTATTGGTTTCGAGTATCAGACTTGCGAAATTTTGATGGTTTCCCATCCATTCCTTAAATTTAAACTCCGATATCTCGCGAACGGATTGACGAACTCGAGAAATTCCTGTTGCATCTGAAAGTAGAAACTCGCCCGATTACAAAGCTATGTGTATTTTTCCCCTAGGCCTTTGTTGTTATTGGTTTCGAGTATCAGACTTGAGAAAATTTTGATGGTTTCTCAACGATTCCTTAACTTCAAACTGTCTTATCTCGCGAACGGATTGACGAACTCGAGAAATTCCTGTTGCATCTGAAACTAGAAACTCGCCCCATTACAATGGTGTGTGTATTTTTGCCCTAGGCAATAGTAGTTATTGGTTTCTAGTATTCAGACTTGCGAAAATTTTGATGGTTTCTCAATCATTCCTTAACTTCAAACTCCAATATCTCGCGAACGGATTGACGAACTCGAGAAATTCCTGTTGCATCTGAAAGTAGAAACTCGCCCGATTACAAAGGTATGTGTATTTTTACCCTAGGCCATTCCAGTTATTGGTTTCGGGTATCAGACTTGCGAAAATTTGGATGGTTTCTCAACGATTCCTTAACTTCAAACTCCCATACCTCGCGAACGGATTGGCGAACTCGAGATGTTCCTGTTGCATCTGAAAGTGGAAACTCGCCCGATTACAATGGTGTGTGTACTTTTCCCCTAGGCCATTCCAGTTATTGGCTTCGAGTATCAGACTTTCGAAAATTTGATGGTTTCTCAACCATTCCTTAAATTCTAACTCCCATATCTCGCGAACGGATTGACGAACTCGAGAAACTCCTGTTGCATCTGAAAGTAGAAACTCGCCCGATTACAATGGTGTGTGTACTTTTCCCCTAGGCCATTCTAATTATTGGTTTTGGGTATCAGATGATTCCTTAACTTCAAATTCCCATATCTCGCGAAAGGATCAACGAACTCGAGAAATTCCTGTTGCATCTCAAAGCAGAAACTCGCCCGATTACAACGGTATGGGTATTTTTGCCCTAGGCTATAGTAGTTATTGGTTTCGAGTATCAGACTCACGAAAATTTTGATGGTTTCTCAACCATTCCTTAAATTCAAACTCCCATATCTCGCGAACGGATTGACGATCTCGAGAAGTTCCTGTTGCATCTGAAAGCAGATACTCTCCCGATTACAACGGTCTGTGTATTTTTCCCCTAGGTCATTGTAGTTTTTGGTTTCGAGTATCAGACTTGCGAAAATTTTGATGGTTTCTCAACCATTCCTTAACTTCAAACTGTCTTATCTCGCGAACGGATAGACGAACTCGAGAAATTGCTGTTGGATCTGAAAGTAGAAACTCGCCCGATTACAACGGTATGTGTATTTTTCCCCTACGCCATTGTAGTTATTGGTTTCGAGTATCAGATTTACGAAAGTTTTGATGGTTTCCCAAACATTCCTTAACTTCAAACTCCCATATCTCGCGAACGGATTGACGATCTCGAGAAATTACTGTTGCCTCTGAAAGTAGAAATTCGCCCGATTACAACGGTGTGTGTACTTTTCCCGTAGGCCACTCCAGTTATTGGTTTCGAGTATCAGACCTGCGAAAATTTTGATGGTTTCTCAACAATTCCTTAACTTCAAACTGTCTTATCTCGCGAACGGATTGACGAACTCGAGAAATTGCTGTTGCATCTGAAAGTAGAAACTCGCCCGATTACAACGGTATGTGTATTTTTCCCCTAGGCCATTGTAGTTATTGGTTTCGAGTATCAGACTTGCGAAAATTTTGATGGTTTCTCAACCATTCCTTAACTTCAAACTCCCATATCTCGCGAACGGAATGACGAACTCGAGAAATTCCTGTTGCATCTGAAAGTAGAAGCTCGCCCGATTACAACGGTGTGTGTACTTTTCCCCTAGTCCATTCCAGTTATTGGTTTCGAGTATCAGACCAGCGAAAATTTTGATGGTTACTCAACAATTCCTTAACTTCAAACTGTCTTATCTCGCGAACGGATTGACGAACTCGAGAAATTGCTGTTGCATCTGAAAGTAGAAACTCGCCCGATTACAACGGTATGTGTATTTTTCCCCTAGGCCATTGTAGTTATCGGTTTCGAGTATCAGATTTACGAAAATTTTGATGATTTCTCAAGGATTCCTTAACTTCAAACTCCCATATCTCTCGAACGGATTGACGAACTCGAGAATTTCCTATTGCATCTGAAAGCAGAAGCTCGCCCGATTACAAACGTATGTGTATTTTTCCCCGAGGCCTTAGTAGTTATTGGTTTCGAGTATCAGACTTGCGAAAATTTTGATGGTTTCTCAACCATTCCTTAACTTCAAACTCCCATATCTCGCGAACGGATTGACGAACTCGAGAACTTCCGATTGCATCAGGAAGTAGAAACTCGCCCGATTGCATCTGGAAGTAGAAACTCGCCCGATTACAATGGTATGTGTATTTTTCCCCTAGGCCATTGTAGTTATTGGTTTCGAGTATCAGACTTGCGAAAATTTTGATGGTTTCTCAACCACTCCTTAACTTCAAACTCCCATATCTCGCGAACGGATTGACGAACTCGAGAAATTCCTGTTGCATCTGAATGTAGAAACACGCTCGATTACAAAGGTATGTGTATTTTTCCCCTAGGCCATTGTAGTTATTGGTTTCGAGTATCAGACTTGCAAAAATTTTGATGGTTTCTCAAGCATTCCTTAACTTCAAACCCCCATATCTCGCGAACGGATTGGCGAACTCGAGAAATTCCTGTTGCATTTGAAAGTGGAAACTCGCCCGATTACAATGGTGTGTGTACTTTTTCCCTAGGCCAATCCAGTTATAGGTTTCGAGTATCAGACCAGCGAAAATTTTGATGTTTTCTCAACCATTCCGTAACTTCAAACTCCCATATCTCGCGAACGGATTGACGAACTGGAGAAATTCCTGTTGCATCTGAAAGTAGAAACTCGCCCGATTACAACGGTGTGTGTGCTTTTCCCCTAGTCCATTCCAGTTATTCGTTTCTAGCATCAGAATTGCGAAAATTTTGATGGTTTCTCGACCATTCCTTAACTTCAAACTACCATATTTCGCGAACGGATTGACGAATCCGAAAAATTTCTTTTGCATCTGAAAGTAGAAACTCGCCCGATTACAATGGTGTGTGTACTTTTCCCCTGGGCCATTCCAGTCATTGGTTTCGAGTATCAGACTTGCGAAAATTTTGATGTTTTCTCAACCATTCCGTAACTTCAAACTCCCATATCTCGCGAACGGATTGACGAACTGGAGAAATTCCTGTTGCATCTGAAAGTAGAAACTCGCCCGATTACAACGGTGTGTGTGCTTTTCCCCTAGTCCATTCCAGTTATTCGTTTCTAGCATCAGAATTGCGAAAATTTTGATGGTTTCTCGACCATTCCTTAACTTCAAACTACCATATTTCGCGAATGGATTGACGAACTCGAGAAATTTCTGTTGCATCTGAAAGTAGAAACTCTCCCGATTACAAAGGTATGTGTTCTTTTCCCCTAGGCCATTCCAGATATTCGTTTCTAGCATCAGAATTGCGAAAATTTTGATGGTTTCTCAAGCGTCTCTTAACTCCAAACTCCCATATCTCGCGAACAGATTGACGAACTCGAGATATTCCTGTTGCATCTGAAAGTAGAAACTCGCCCGATTACAACGGTGTGTGTTCTTTTCCCCTAGGCCATTCCAGTTATTGGTTTCGAGTATCAGAATTGCGAAAATTTTGATGGTTTCTCGACCATTCCTTAACTTCAAACTACCATATTTCGCGAATGGATTGACGAACTCGAGAAATTCCTGTTGCATCTGAAAGTAGAAACTCGCCAGATTACAATGGTGTGTGTTCTTTTCCCCTAGGCCATTCCAGTTATTGGTTTCGAGTATCAGAATTGCGAAAATTTTGATGGTTTCTCAACCGTTCCTTAACTTCAAACTCCCATATCTCGCGAATGGATTGTCGAACTCGAGATATTCCTGTTGCATCTGAAAGTAGAAACTCGCCCGATTACAATGGTGTGTGTACTTTTCTCCTAGGCCATTCCAGTTATTGGTTTCGAGTATCAAACTTGCGAAAATTTTGATGGTTTCTCAACCATTCCTTAACTTCAAACTCCCATATCTCGCGAACGGATTGACGAACTCGAGATGTTCCTGTTGCATCTGAAAGCAGATACTCGCCCGATTACAACGGTCTGTGTATTTTTCCCCTAGGTCATTGTAGTTATTGGTTTCGAGTATCAGACTTGCGAAAATTTTGATGGTTTCCCATCCATTCCTTAAATTTAAACTCCGATATCTCGCGAACGGATTGACGAACTCGAGAAATTCCTGTTGCATCTGAAAGTAGAAACTCGCCCGATTACAAAGCTATGTGTATTTTTCCCCTAGGCCTTTGTTGTTATTGGTTTCGAGTATCAGACTTGAGAAAATTTTGATGGTTTCTCAACGATTCCTTAACTTCAAACTGTCTTATCTCGCGAACGGATTGACGAACTCGAGAAATTCCTGTTGCATCTGAAACTAGAAACTCGCCCCATTACAATGGTGTGTGTATTTTTGCCCTAGGCAATAGTAGTTATTGGTTTCTAGTATCAGACTTGCGAAAATTTTGATGGTTTCTCAATCATTCCTTAACTTCAAACTCCAATATCTCGCGAACGGATTGACGAACTCGAGAAATTCCTGTTGCATCTGAAAGTAGAAACTCGCCCGATTACAAAGGTATGTGTATTTTTACCCTAGGCCATTCCAGTTATTGGTTTCGGGTATCAGACTTGCGAAAATTTGGATGGTTTCTCAACGATTCCTTAACTTCAAACTCCCATACCTCGCGAACGGATTGGCGAACTCGAGATGTTCCTGTTGCATCTGAAAGTGGAAACTCGCCCGATTACAATGGTGTGTGTACTTTTCCCCTAGGCCATTCCAGTTATTGGCTTCGAGTATCAGACTTGCGAAAATTTTGATGGTTTCTCAACCATTCCTTAAATTCTAACTCCCATATCTCGCGAACGGATTGACGAACTCGAGAAACTCCTGTTGCATCTGAAAGTAGAAACTCGCCCGATTACAATGGTGTGTGTACTTTTCCCCTAGGCCATTCTAATTATTGGTTTTGGGTATCAGATGATTCCTTAACTTCAAATTCCCATATCTCGCGAAAGGATCAACGAACTCGAGAAATTCCTGTTGCATCTCAAAGCAGAAACTCGCCCGATTACAACGGTATGGGTATTTTTGCCCTAGGCTATAGTAGTTATTGGTTTCGAGTATCAGACTCGCGAAAATTTTGATGGTTTCTCAACCATTCCTTAAATTCAAACTCCCATATCTCGCGAACGGATTGACGATCTCGAGAAGTTCCTGTTGCATCTGAAAGCAGATACTCTCCCGATTACAACGGTCTGTGTATTTTTCCCCTAGGTCATTGTAGTTTTTGGTTTCGAGTATCAGACTTGCGAAAATTTTGATGGTTTCTCAACCATTCCTTAACTTCAAACTGTCTTATCTCGCGAACGGATAGACGAACTCGAGAAATTGCTGTTGGATCTGAAAGTAGAAACTCGCCCGATTACAACGGTATGTGTATTTTTCCCCTACGCCATTGTAGTTATTGGTTTCGAGTATCAGATTTACGAAAGTTTTGATGGTTTCCCAAACATTCCTTAACTTCAAACTCCCATATCTCGCGAACGGATTGACGATCTCGAGAAATTACTGTTGCCTCTGAAAGTAGAAATTCGCCCGATTACAACGGTGTGTGTACTTTTCCCGTAGGCCACTCCAGTTATTGGTTTCGAGTATCAGACCTGCGAAAATTTTGATGGTTTCTCAACAATTCCTTAACTTCAAACTGTCTTATCTCGCGAACGGATTGACGAACTCGAGAAATTGCTGTTGCATCTGAAAGTAGAAACTCGCCCGATTACAACGGTATGTGTATTTTTCCCCTAGGCCATTGTAGTTATTGGTTTCGAGTATCAGACTTGCGAAAATTTTGATGGTTTCTCAACCATTCCTTAACTTCAAACTCCCATATCTCGCGAACGGAATGACGAACTCGAGAAATTCCTGTTGCATCTGAAAGTAGAAGCTCGCCCGATTACAACGGTGTGTGTACTTTTCCCCTAGTCCATTCCAGTTATTGGTTTCGAGTATCAGACCAGCGAAAATTTTGATGGTTACTCAACAATTCCTTAACTTCAAACTGTCTTATCTCGCGAACGGATTGACGAACTCGAGAAATTGCTGTTGCATCTGAAAGTAGAAACTCGCCCGATTACAACGGTATGTGTATTTTTCCCCTAGGCCATTGTAGTTATTGGTTTCGAGTATCAGATTTACGAAAATTTTGATGATTTCTCAAGGATTCCTTAACTTCAAACTCCCATATCTCTCGAACGGATTGACGAACTCGAGAATTTCCTATTGCATCTGAAAGCAGAAGCTCGCCCGATTACAAACGTATGTGTATTTTTCCCCGAGGCCTTAGTAGTTATTGGTTTCGAGTATCAGACTTGCGAAAATTTTGATGGTTTCTCAACCATTCCTTAACTTCAAACTCCCATATCTCGCGAACGGATTGACGAACTCGAGAACTTCCGATTGCATCAGGAAGTAGAAACTCGCCCGATTGCATCTGGAAGTAGAAACTCGCCCGATTACAATGGTATGTGTATTTTTCCCCTAGGCCATTGTAGTTATTGGTTTCGAGTATCAGACTTGCGAAAATTTTGATGGTTTCTCAACCACTCCTTAACTTCAAACTCCCATATCTCGCGAACGGATTGACGAACTCGAGAAATTCCTGTTGCATCTGAATGTAGAAACACGCTCGATTACAAAGGTATGTGTATTTTTCCCCTAGGCCATTGTAGTTATTGGTTTCGAGTATCAGACTTGCAAAAATTTTGATGGTTTCTCAAGCATTCCTTAACTTCAAACCCCCATATCTCGCGAACGGATTGGCGAACTCGAGAAATTCCTGTTGCATTTGAAAGTGGAAACTCGCCCGATTACAATGGTGTGTGTACTTTTTCCCTAGGCCAATCCAGTTATAGGTTTCGAGTATCAGACCAGCGAAAATTTTGATGGTTTCTCAAACATTCCGTAATCTCAAACTCCCATATCTCCCGAGCGGATTGACGAACTCGAGAACTTCAGGTTGCATCTGGAAGTAGAAACTCGCCCGATTAAAATGGTACGTGTATTTTTCCCCTAGGCCATTGTAGTTATTGGTTTCGAGTACCAGACTTGCGAAAATTTTGATGGTTTCTCAACCACTCCTTAATTTTAAACTCCCAAATCTCGCGAACGGATTAACGAACTCGAGAAATTCCTGTTGCATCTGAAAGTAGAAACTCGCCCGATTACAATGGTGTGTGTACTTTTCCCCTAGGCCATTCTAGTTATTGGTTCTGGGTATCAGACCAGCGAAAATTTTGATGGCTTCTCAAACATTCCGTAACTTCAAACTCCCATATATAGCGAACGGATTGATGAACTCGAGAAATTCCTGTTGCATCTGAAAGTAGAAACTCGCCCGATTACAATGGTGTGTGTACTTTTCCCCTAGGCCATTCTAGTTATTGGTTCTGGGTATCAGACCAGCGAAAATTTTGATGGCTTCTCAAACATTCCGTAACTTCAAACTCCCATATATAGCGAACGGATTGATGAACTCGAGAAATTCCTGTTGCATCTGAAAGTAGAAACTCGCCTGATTAGAATGGTGTGTGTACTTTTCCCCTAGGCCATTCTAGTTATTGGTTTTGCGTATCAGACCAGCGAAAATTTTGATGGTTTCTCAAACATTCCGTAATTTCAATCTCCCATATCTCGCGAACGGAATCACGACCTCGAGAAATTCCTGTTGTATCTGAAAGTAGAAACTCGCCCGATTACAGTGGTGTGTGTACTTTTCCCCTAGGCCATTCCAGTTAATGGTTTCGAGTATCAGACCAGCGAAAATTTTGATGGTTTCTCAATCATTCGTTAACTCCAAACTCCCATATCTCGCGAACGGAATGACGAACTCGAGAAATTCCTGTTGCATCTGAAAGTAGAAACTCGCCCGATTACAATGGTGTGTGTATTTTTCCCCTAGGCCTCTGTAGTTATTGGTTTCGGGTATCAGACTTGGGAAAATTTTGATGGTTTCTCAATCATTCGTTAACTCCAAACTCCCATATCTCGCGAACGGAATGACGAACTCGAGAAATTCCTGTTGCATCTGAAAGTAGAAACTCGCCCGATTACTATGGTGTGTGTACTTTTCCCCTAGGCCATTCCAGTTTTTCGTTTCTAGCATCAGAATTGCGAAAATTTTGATGGTTTCCCAACCACTCCTTAACTTCAAACTCCCATATCTCGCGAAGGGATTGACGAACTCGAGAAATTCCTGTTGCATCTGAAACTAGAAACACGCCCGAATACCAAGCTATGTGTATTTTTCCCCTAGGCCATTGTAGTTATTGGTTTCGCATATCAGACTTGCGAAAATTTTGATGGTTTCTCAAGCATTCCTTAACTTCATACTCCCATACCTCGCGAACGGATTGGCGAACTCGAGAAATTCCTGTTGCATCTGAAAGTGGAAACTCGCCCGATTACAATGGTGTGTGCATTTTTCCCCTAGGCCTCTGTAGTTATTGGTTTCGAGTATCAGACTTGGGAAAATTTTGATGGTTTCTCAACCATTCCTTAACTTCAAACTCCCATATCTCGCGAACGGCTGACGAACTCGAGAAATTCGTGTTGCATCTGAAAGTAGAAACTCGCCCGATTACAATGCTGTGGGTACTTTTCCCCTAGGCCATTCCAGTTATTGGTTTCGCGTATCAGACTTGCGAAAATTTTGATGGTTTCTCAAGCATTCCTTAACTTCAAACTCCCATATCTCGCGAACGGATTGACGAACTCGAGAAATTCCTGATGCATCTGAAAATAGAAACTCGCCCGATTACAAAGGTATGTGTATATTTGACCTAGGCCATTCCAGTTATTGGTTTCGAGTATCAGACCAGCGAAAATTTTGATGGTTTCTCAACCATTCCTTAACTTAAAACTCCCATATATCGCGAACAGATTGACGAACTCGAGAAATTCCTGATGCATCTGAAAGTAGAAACTCGCCCGATTACAAAGGTATGTGTATATTTGACCTAGGCCATTCCAGTTATTGGTTTCGAGTATCAGACCAGCGAAAATTTTGATGGATTCTCAACAATTCCTTACCCACAAACACCCATTTCTCGCGAACGGATTGACGAACACGAGAAATTCCTGTTGCATCTGAAAGTAGAAAATCGCCCGATTACAAAGTTATGTGTATTTTTCCCCTAGGCCATAGTAGTTATTGGTTTCGAGTATCAAACTTGCGAAAATTTTGATGGTTTCTCAACCATTCCTTAACTTCAAACTCCCATATCTCGCGAACGGATTGACGAACTCGAGAAATTCCTGATGCATCTGAAAGTAGAAACTCGCCCGATTACAAAGGTATGTGTATATTGGACCTAGGCCATTCCAGTTATTGGTTTCGAGTATCAGACCAGCGAAAATTTTGATGGATTCTCAACCATTCCTTACCCACAAACACCCATTTCTCGCGAACGGAATGACGAACTCGAGAAATTCCTGTTGCATCTGAAAGTAGAAACTCGCCCCATTACAATGGTGTGTGTACTTTTCCCCTAGGCCATTCCAGTTATTGGTTTCGAGTACAGACTTGCGAAAATTTTGATGGTTTCTCAACCATTCCTTACGTTCAAACTCCCATATCTCGCGAACGGATTGACGAAATCGAGAAATTCCTGTTGCATCTGAAAGCAGAAACTCGTCCGATTACAACGGTATGTGTATTTTTGCCCTAGGCCATAGTAGTTATTGGTTTCGAGTATCAGACTTGCGAAAATTTTGATGGTTTCTCAAGCATTCCTTAACTTCAAACTCCCATATCTCGCGAACGGATTGACGAACTCGAGAAATTCCTGTTGCATCTGAAAGCAGAAACTCGCCCGATTACAAAGGTATGTGTATTTTTCCCCTAGGCCATAGTAGTTATTGGTTTCGAGTATCAGATTTGCGAAAATTGTGATGGTTTCTCAACCATTCCTTAACTTCAAACTCCCATATCTCGCGAACGGATTAACGAACTCGAGAATTTCCTATTGCATCTGAAACCAGAAACTCGCCCGATTACTTCGGTATGTGTATTTTTGCCCTAGGCCATTGTAGTTATTGGTTTCGAGTATCAAACTTGCCAAAATTTTGATGGTTTCTCAACCATTCCTTAACTTCAAACTCCCATATCTCGCGAACGGATTGACGAACTCGAGAAATTCCTGATGCATCTGAAAGTAGAAACTCGCCCGATTACAATGGTGTGTGTATTTTTCCCCTAGGCCTCTGTAGTTATTGGTTTCGAGTATCAGACTTGGGAAAATTTTGATGGTTTCTCAATCATTCGTTAACTCCAAACTCCCATATCTCGCGAACGGAATGACGAACTCGAGAATTTCCTGTTGCATCTGAAAGTAGAAACTCGCCCGATTACTATGGTGTGTGTACTTTTCCCCTAGGCCATTCCAGTTTTTCGTTTCTAGCATCAGAATTGCGAAAATTTTGATGGTTTCCCAACCACTCCTTAACTTCAAACTCCCATATCTCGCGAAGGGATTGACGAACTCGAGAAATTCCTGTTGCATCTGAAACTAGAAACACGCCCGAATACCAAGCTATGTGTATTTTTCCCCTAGGCCATTGTAGTTATTGGTTTCGCATATCAGACTTGCGAAAATTTTGATGGTTTCTCAAGCATTCCTTAACTTCATACTCCCATACCTCGCGAACGGATTGGCGAACTCGAGAAATTCCTGTTGCATCTGAAAGTGGAAACTCGCCCGATTACAATGGTGTGTGCATTTTTCCCCTAGGCCTCTGTAGTTATTGGTTTCGAGTATCAGACTTGGGAAAATTTTGATGGTTTCTCAACCATTCCTTAACTTCAAACTCCCATATCTCGCGAACGGCTGACGAACTCGAGAAATTCGTGTTGCATCTGAAAGTAGAAACTCGCCCGATTACAATGCTGTGGGTACTTTTCCCCTAGGCCATTCCAGTTATTGGTTTCGCGTATCAGACTTGCGAAAATTTTGATGGTTTCTCAAGCATTCCTTAACTTCAAACTCCCATATCTCGCGAACGGATTGACGAACTCGAGAAATTCCTGATGCATCTGAAAATAGAAACTCGCCCGATTACAAAGGTATGTGTATATTTGACCTAGGCCATTCCAGTTATTGGTTTCGAGTATCAGACCAGCGAAAATTTTGATGGTTTCTCAACCATTCCTTAACTTAAAACTCCCATATATCGCGAACAGATTGACGAACTCGAGAAATTCCTGATGCATCTGAAAGTAGAAACTCGCCCGATTACAAAGGTATGTGTATATTTGACCTAGGCCATTCCAGTTATTGGTTTCGAGTATCAGACCAGCGAAAATTTTGATGGATTCTCAACAATTCCTTACCCACAAACACCCATTTCTCGCGAACGGATTGACGAACACGAGAAATTCCTGTTGCATCTGAAAGTAGAAACTCGCCCGATTACAAAGTTATGTGTATTTTTCCCCTAGGCCATAGTAGTTATTGGTTTCGAGTATCAAACTTGCGAAAATTTTGATGATTTCTCAACCATTCCTTAACTTCAAACTCCCATATCTCGCGAACGGATTGACGAACTCGAGAAATTCCTGATGCATCTGAAAGTAGAAACTCGCCCGATTACAAAGGTATGTGTATATTGGACCTAGGCCATTCCAGTTATTTGTTTCGAGTATCAGACCAGCGAAAATTTTGATGGATTCTCAACCATTCCTTACCCACAAACACCCATTTCTCGCGAACGGAATGACGAACTCGAGAAATTCCTGTTGCATCTGAAAGTAGAAACTCGCCCCATTACAATGGTGTGTGTACTTTTCCCCTAGGCCATTCCAGTTATTGGTTTCGAGTACAGACTTGCGAAAATTTTGATGGTTTCTCAACCATTCCTTACGTTCAAACTCCCATATCTCGCGAACGGATTGACGAAATCGAGAAATTCCTGTTGCATCTGAAAGCAGAAACTCGTCCGATTACAACGGTATGTGTATTTTTGCCCTAGGCCATAGTAGTTATTGGTTTCGAGTATCAGACTTGCGAAAATTTTGATGGTTTCTCAAGCATTCCTTAACTTCAAACACCCATATCTCGCGAACGGATTGACGAACTCGAGAAATTCCTGTTGCATCTGAAAGCAGAAACTCGCCCGATTACAAAGGTATGTGTATTTTTCCCCTAGGCCATAGTAGTTATTGGTTTCGAGTATCAGATTTGCGGAAATTGTGATGGTTTCTCAACCATTCCTTAACTTCAAACTCCCATATCTCGCGAACGGATTAACGAACTCGAGAATTTCCTATTGCATCTGAAACCAGAAACTCGCCCGATTACTTCGGTATGTGTATTTTTGCCCTAGGCCATTGTAGTTATTGGTTTCGAGTATCAAACTTGCCAAAATTTTGATGGTTTCTCAACCATTCCTTAACTTCAAACTCCCATATCTCGCGAACGGATTGACGAACTCGAGAAATTCCTGATGCATCTGAAAGTAGTAACTCGCCCGATTACAATGGTATGTGTATATTTGACCTAGGCCATTCCAGTTATTGGTTTCGAGTATCAGACCAGCGTAAATTTTGATTGTTTCTCAACCATTCCTTAACTTCAAAATCCCATATCTCGCGAACAGATTGACGAACTCGAGAAATTCCTGATGCATCTGAAAGTAGAAACTCGCCCGATTACAAAGGTATGTGTATATTTGACCTAGGCCATACCAGTTATTGGTTTCGAGTATCAGACCAGCGAAAATTTTGATGGATTCTCAACCATTCCTTACCCACAAACACCCATTTCTCGCGAACGGATTGACGAACACGAGAAATTCCTGTTGCATCTGAAAGTAGAAACTCGCCCGATTACAAAGGTATGTGTATTTTTCCCCTAGGCCATAGTAGTTATTGGTTTCGAGTATCAAACTTGCGAAAATTTTGATGGTTTCTCAACCATTCCTTAACTTCAAACTCCCATATCTCGCGAACGGATTGACGAACTCGAGAAATTCCTGATGCATCTGAAAGTAGAAACTCGCCCGATTACATAGGTATGTGTATATTTGACCTAGGCCATTCCAGTTATTGGTTTCGAGTATCAGACCAGCGAAAATTTTGATGGATTCTCAACCATTCCTTACCCACAAACACACATTTCTCGCGAACGGATTGACGAACACGAGAAATTCCGGTTGCATCTGGAAGAAGAAACTCTCCCGATTACAACGATATGTGTATTTTTCCCCTAAGCCTTTGTAGTTATTGGTTTCGTGAATCAGACTTGCGAAAATTTTGATGGTTTCTCAACCGTTCCTAAATTCAAACTCCCATATCTCGCGAACGGATAGACGAACTCGAGAAATTCCTGTTGAATCTGAAACCAGAAACTCGTCCGATTACAACGGTATGTGTATCTTTGCCCTAGGCCATAGTAGTTATTGGTTTCGAGTATCAGACCAGCGAAAATTTTGATGGATTCTCAACCATTCCTTACCCACAAACACCCATTTCTCGCGAACGGAATGACGAACTCGAGAAATTCCTGTTGCATCTGAAAGTAGAAACTCGCCCCATTACAACGGTGTGTGTACTTTTCCCCTAGGCCATTCCAGTTATTGGTTTCGAGTAACAGACTTGCGAAAATTTTGATGGTTTCTCAACCATTCCTTAACTTCAAACTCCCATATCTCGCGAACGGATTATCGAACTCGAGAATTTCCTATTGCATCTGAAAGCAGAAACTCGCCCGATTACAACGGTATGTGTATTTTTGCCGTAGGCCATTGTAGTTATTGGTTTCGAGTATCAAACTTGTGAAAATTTTGATGGTTTCTCAACCATTCCTTAACTACAAAGTCCTATATCTTGCGAACGGATTGACGAACTCGAGAAATTCCTGTTGCATCTGAAAGTAGAAACTCGCCCGATTACAAAGGTATGTGTATATTTGCCCTAGGCTATTCCAGTTATTGGTTTCGAGTATCAGACTTGCGAAAATTTTGATGGTTTCTCAACCGTTCCTTAACTTCAAACTCCCATATCTCGCGAACGGAATGACGAACTCGAGAAATTCCTGTTGCATCTGAAAGTAGAAACTCGCCCGATTACAACGGCATGTGTATTTTCCCCCTAGGCCTTTGTAGTTATTGGTTTCGAGTATCAGACTTGCGAAAATTTTGATGGTTTCTCAACCATTCCTTACATTCATACACCCATATCTCGCGAACGGATTGACGAACTCGAGAAATTCCTGTTGCATCTGAAAGTAGAAACTAGCCTGATTACAAAGGTGTGTGCATTTTTGCCCTAGGCCATTCCAGTTATTGGTTTCGAGAATCAGACTTGCGAAAATTTTGATGGTTTCTCAACCATTCTTTAACTTCAAACTCCCATATCTCGCGAACGGATTGACGAACTCGAGAAATTCCTGTTGCATCTGAAAGTAGAAACTAGCCTGATTACAAAGGTATGTGCATTTTTGCCCTAGGCCATTCCAGTTATTGGTTTCGAGTATCAGACCAGCGAAAATTTTGATGGTTTCTCAACCATTCCTTACATTCATACATCCATATCTCGCGAACGGAATGACGAACTCGAGAAATTCCTGTTGCATCTGAAAACAGAAACTCGACCGATTACAATGGTGTGTGTACTTTTCCCCTAGGTAATTCCAGTTATTTGTTTCTTGCATCAGAATTGCGAAAATTTTTATGGTTTCTCAACCATTCCTTAACTTCAAACTCCCATATCTCGCGAACGGAATGACGAACTCGAGAAATTCCTGTTGCATCTGAAAGTAGAAACTCGCCCGATTACAACGGCATGTGTATTTTCCCCCTAGGCCTTTGTAGTTATTGGTTTCGAGTATCAGACTTGCGAAAATTTTTATGGTTTCTCAACCATTCCTTACATTCATACACCCATATCTCGCGAACGGATTGACGAACTCGAGAAATTCCTGTTGCATCTGAAAGTAGAAACTAGCCCGATTACAACGGTATGTGTATTTTTGCCCTAGGCCACTGTAGTTATTGGTTTCGAGTATCAAACTTGCGAAAATTTTGATGGTTTCTCAACCATTCCTTAACTTCAAACTCCCATATCTCGCGAACGGATTGACGAACTCGAGAAATTCCTGTTGCATCTGAAAGCAGAAACTCGCCCGATTACAAAGGTATGTGTATTTTTCCCCTAGGCCATAGTAGTTATTGGTTTCGAGTATCAGATTTGCGAAAATTGTGATGGTTTCTCAACCTTCCTTAACTTCAAACTCCCATATCTCGCGAACGGATTAACGAACTCGAGAATTTCCTATTGCATCTGAAACCAGAAACTCGCCCGATTACTTCGGTGTGTGTACTTTTCCCCTAGGTAATTCCAGTTATTTGTTTCTTGCATCAGAATTGCGAAAATTTTTATGGTTTCTCAACCATTCCTTAACTTCAAACTCCCATATCTCGCGAACGGAATGACGAACTCGAGAAATTCCTGTTGCATCTGAAAGTAGAAACTCGCCCGATTACAACGGCATGTGTATTTTCCCCCTAGGCCTTTGTAGTTATTGGTTTCGAGTATCAGACTTGCGAAAATTTTTATGGTTTCTCAACCATTCCTTACATTCATACACCCATATCTCGCGAACGGATTGACGAACTCGAGAAATTCCTGTTGCATCTGAAAGTAGAAACTAGCCCGATTACAACGGTATGTGTATTTTTGCCCTAGGCCACTGTAGTTATTGGTTTCGAGTATCAAACTTGCGAAAATTTTGATGGTTTCTCAACCATTCCTTAACTTCAAACTCCCATATCTCGCGAACGGATTGACGAACTCGAGAAATTCCTGTTGCATCTGAAAGCAGAAACTCGCCCGATTACAAAGGTATGTGTATTTTTCCCCTAGGCCATAGTAGTTATTGGTTTCGAGTATCAGATTTGCGAAAATTGTGATGGTTTCTCAACCATTCCTTAACTTCAAACTCCCATATCTCGCGAACGGATTAACGAACTCGAGAATTTCCTATTGCATCTGAAACCAGAAACTCGCCCGATTACTTCGGTGTGTGTACTTTTCCCCTAGGTAATTCCAGTTATTTGTTTCTTGCATCAGAATTGCGAAAATTTTTATGGTTTCTCAACCATTCCTTAACTTCAAACTCCCATATCTCGCGAACGGAATGACGAACTCGAGAAATTCCTGTTGCATCTGAAAGTAGAAACTCGCCCGATTACAACGGCATGTGTATTTTCCCCCTAGGCCTTTGTAGTTATTGGTTTCGAGTATCAGACTTGCGAAAATTTTTATGGTTTCTCAACCATTCCTTACATTCATACACCCATATCTCGCGAACGGATTGACGAACTCGAGAAATTCCTGTTGCATCTGAAAGTAGAAACTAGCCCGATTACAACGGTATGTGTATTTTTGCCCTAGGCCACTGTAGTTATTGGTTTCGAGTATCAAACTTGCGAAAATTTTGATGGTTTCTCAACCATTCCTTAACTTCAAACTTCCATATCTCGCGAACGGATTGACGAACTCGAGAAATTCCTGTTGCATCTGAAAGCAGAAACTCGCCCGATTACAAAGGTATGTGTATTTTTCCCCTAGGCCATAGTAGTTATTGGTTTCGAGTATCAGATTTGCGAAAATTGTGATGGTTTCTCAACCATTCCTTAACTTCAAACTCCCATATCTCGCGAACGGATTAACGAACTCGAGAATTTCCTATTGCATCTGAAACCAGAAACTCGCCCGATTACTTCGGTATGTGTATTTTTGCCCTAGGCCATTGTAGTTATTGGTTTCGAGTATCAAACTTGCGAAAATTTTGATGGTTTCTCAACCATTCCTTAACTTCAAACTCCCGTATCTCGCGAACGGATTGACGAACTCGAGAAATTCCTGATGCATCTGAAAGTAGAAACTCGCCCGATTACAATGGTATGTGTATATTTGACCTAGGCCATTCCAGTTATTGGTTTCGAGTATCAGACCAGCGTAAATTTTGATTGTTTCTCAACCATTCCTTAACTTCAAAATCCCATATCTCGCGAACAGATTGACGAACTCGAGAAATTCCTGATGCATCTGAAAGTAGAAACTCGCCCGATTACAAAGGTATGTGTATATTTGACCTAGGCCATTCCAGTTATTGGTTTCGAGTATCAGACCAGCGAAAATTTTGATGGATTCTCAACCATTCCTTACCCACAAACACCCATTTCTCGCGAACGGATTGACGAACACGAGAAATTCCTGTTGCATCTGAAAGTAGAAACTCGCCCGATTACAAAGGTATGTGTATTTTTCCCCTAGGCCATAGTAGTTATTGGTTTCGAGTATCAAACTTGCGAAAATTTTGATGGTTTCTCAACCATTCCTTAACTTCAAACTCCCATATCTCGCGAACGGATTGACGAACTCGAGAAATTCCTGATGCATCTGAAAGTAGAAACTCGCCCGATTACATAGGTATGTGTATATTTGACCTAGGCCATTCCAGTTATTGGTTTCGAGTATCAGACCAGCGAAAATTTTGATGGATTCTCAACCATTCCTTACCCACAAACACACATTTCTCGCGAACGGATTGACGAACACGAGAAATTCCGGTTGCACCTGGAAGAAGAAACTCTCCCGATTACAACGGTATGTGTATTTTTCCCCTAAGCCTTTGTAGTTATTGGTTTCGTGAATCAGACTTGCGAAAATTTTGATGGTTTCTCAACCGTTCCTAAATTCAAACTCCCATATCTCGCGAACGGATAGACAAACTCGAGAAATTCCTGTTGAATCTGAAACCAGAAACTCGTCCGATTACAACGGTATGTGTATCTTTGCCCTAGGCCATAGTAGTTATTGGTTTCGAGTATCAGACCAGCGAAAATTTTGATGGATTCTCAACCATTCCTTACCCACAAACACCCATTTCTCGCGAACGGAATGACGAACTCGAGAAATTCCTGTTGCATCTGAAAGTAGAAACTCGCCCCATTACAACGGTGTGTGTACTTTTCCCCTAGGCCATTCCAGTTATTGGTTTCGAGTAACAGACTTGCGAAAATTTTGATGGTTTCTCAACCATTCCATAACTTCAAACTCCCATATCTCGCGAACGGATTATCGAACTCGAGAATTTCCTATTGCATCTGAAAGCAGAAACTCGCCCGATTACAACGGTATGTGTATTTTTGCCGTAGGCCATTGTAGTTATTGGTTTCGAGTATCAAACTTGTGAAAATTTTGATGGTTTCTCAACCATTCCTTAACTACAAACTCCTATATCTTGCGAACGGATTGACGAACTCGAGAAATTCCTGTTGCATCTGAAAGTAGAAACTCGCCCGATTACAAAGGTATGTGTATATTTGCCCTAGGCTATTCCAGTTATTGGTTTCGAGTATCAGACCAGCGAAAATTTTGATGGATTCTCAACCGTTCCTAAATTCAAACTCCCATATCTCGCGAACGGATAGACGAACTCGAGAAATTCCTGTTGAATCTGAAACCAGAAACTCGTCCGATTACAACGGTATGTGTATCTTTGCCCTAGGCCATTCCAGTTATTGGTTTCGAGTATCAGACCAGCGAAAATTTTGATGGATTCTCAACCATTCCTTACCCACAAACACCCATTTCTCGCGAACGGATTGACGAACACGAGAAATTCCTGTTGCATCTGAAAGTAGAAACTCGCCCGATTACAAAGGTATGTGTATTTTTCCCCTAGGCCATAGTAGTTATTGGTTTCGAGTATCAAACTTGCGAAAATTTTGATGGTTTCTCAACCATTCCTTAACTTCAAACTCCCATATCTCGCGAACGGATTGACGAACTCGAGAAATTCCTGATGCATCTGAAAGTAGAAACCCGCCCGATTACATAGGTATGTGTATATTTGACCTAGGCCATTCCAGTTATTGGTTTCGAGTATCAGACCAGCGAAAATTTTGATGGATTCTCAACCATTCCTTACCCACAAACACACATTTCTCGCGAACGGATTGACGAACACGAGAAATTCCGGTTGCACCTGGAAGAAGAAACTCTCCCGATTACAACGGTATGTGTATTTTTCCCCTAAGCCTTTGTAGTTATTGGTTTCGTGAATCAGACTTGCGAAAATTTTGATGGTTTCTCAACCGTTCCTAAATTCAAACTCCCATATCTCGCGAACGGATAGACAAACTCGAGAAATTCCTGTTGAATCTGAAACCAGAAACTCGTCCGATTACAACGGTATGTGTATCTTTGCCCTAGGCCATAGTAGTTATTGGTTTCGAGTATCAGACCAGCGAAAATTTTGATGGATTCTCAACCATTCCTTACCCACAAACACCCATTTCTCGCGAACGGAATGACGAACTCGAGAAATTCCTGTTGCATCTGAAAGTAGAAACTCGCCCCATTACAACGGTGTGTGTACTTTTCCCCTAGGCCATTCCAGTTATTGGTTTCGAGTAACAGACTTGCGAAAATTTTGATGGTTTCTCAACCATTCCATAACTTCAAACTCCCATATCTCGCGAACGGATTATCGAACTCGAGAATTTCCTATTGCATCTGAAAGCAGAAACTCGCCCGATTACAACGGTATGTGTATTTTTGCCGTAGGCCATTGTAGTTATTGGTTTCGAGTATCAAACTTGTGAAAATTTTGATGGTTTCTCAACCATTCCTTAACTACAAACTCCTATATCTTGCGAACGGATTGACGAACTCGAGAAATTCCTGTTGCATCTGAAAGTAGAAACTCGCCCGATTACAAAGGTATGTGTATATTTGCCCTAGGCTATTCCAGTTATTGGTTTCGAGTATCAGACCAGCGAAAATTTTGATGGATTCTCAACCGTTCCTAAATTCAAACTCCCATATCTCGCGAACGGATAGACGAACTCGAGAAATTCCTGTTGAATCTGAAACCAGAAACTCGTCCGATTACAACGGTATGTGTATCTTTGCCCTAGGCCATTCCAGCTATTGGTTTCGAGTATCAGACCAGCGAAAATTTTGATGGTTTCTCAACCATTCCTTACCTTCATACACCCATATCTCGCGAACGGAATGACGAACTCGAGAAATTCCTGTTGCATCTGAAAGTAGAATCTCGCCCGATTACAACGGTATGTGCATTTTTCCCCTAGGCCTTTGTAGTTATTGGTTTCGAGTATCAGGCTTGCGAAAATTTTGATGGTTTCTCAACCGTTCCTTAATTTCAAACTCCCATATCTCGCGAACGGATTGACGAACTCGAGAAATTCCTGTTGCATCTGAAACCAGAAACTCGTCCGATTACTACGGTATGTGTATTTTTGCCCTAGGCAATTGTAGTTATTGGTTTCGAGTACCAAACTTGCGAATATTTTGGTGGTTTCTCAACCATTCCTTAACTTCAAACTCCCATATCTCGCGAACGGATTGACGAACTCGAGAAATTCCTGTTGCATCTGAAAACAGAAACTCGACCGATTACAATGGCGTGTGTACTTTTCCCCTAGGTAATTCCAGTTATTTGTTTCTTGCATCAGAATTGCGAAAATTTTTATGGTTTCTCAACCATTCCTTAACTTCAAACTCCCATATCTCGCGAACGGAATGACGAACTCGAGAAATTCCTGTTGCATCTGAAAGTAGAAACTCGCCCGATTACAACGGCATGTGTATTTTCCCCCTAGGCCTTTGTAGTTATTGGTTTCGAGTATCAGACTTGCGAAAATTTTTATGGTTTCTCAACCATTCCTTACATTCATACACCCATATCTCGCGAACGGATTGACGAACTCGAGAAATTCCTGTTGCATCTGAAAGTAGAAACTAGCCTGATTACAAAGGTATGTGCATTTTTGCCCTAGGCCATTCCAGTTATTGGTTTCGAGAATCAGACTTGCGAAAATTTTGATGGTTTCTCAACCATTCTTTAACTTCAAACTCCCATATCTCGCGAACGGATTGACGAACTCGAGAAATTCCTGCTGCATCTGAAAGTAGAAACTAGCCTGATTACAAAGGTATGTGCATTTTTGCCCTAGGCCATTCCAGTTATTGGTTTCGAGTATCAGACCAGCGAAAATTTTGATGGTTTCTCAACCATTCCTTACATTCATACATCCATATCTCGCGAACGGAATGACGAACTCGAGAAATTCCTGTTGCATCTGAAAGTAGAAACTCGCCCGATTACAACGGTATGTGCATTTTTCCCCTAGGCCTTTGTAGTTATTGGTTTCGAGTATCAGACTTGCGAAAATTTTGATGGTTTCTCAACCATTCCTTAACATCAAACTCCCATATCTCGCGAACCGATTAACGAACTCGAGAAATTCCTGTTGCTTCTGAAAGTAGAAACTCGCCCGATTACAACGCTATGTGTATTTTTCCCCTAGGCCTTTGTAGTTATTGGTTTCGAGTATCAGACTTGCGAAAATTTTGATGGTTTCTCAACCGTTCCTTAACTTCACACTCCCATATCACGCGAACGGATTGACGACCTCAAGAAATTCCTATTGCATCTGAAAGTAGAAACTAGCCTGATTACAAAGGTATGTGTATTTTTGCCCTAGGCCATTCCAGTTATTGGTTTCGAGTATCAGACCAGCGAAAATTTTGATGGTTTCTCAACCATTCCTTACCTTCATACATCCATATCTCGCGAACGAAATAACGAACTCGAGAAATTCCTGTTGCATCTGAAAGTAGAAACTCGCCCGATTACAACGGTATGTGCATTTTTCCCCTAGGCCTTTGTAGTTATTGGTTTCGAGTATCAGACTTGCGAAAATTTTGATGGTTTCTCAACCATTCCTTAACTTCAAACTCCGATGCCTCGCTAACGGATTGGCGAACTCGAGAAGTTCCTGTCGCCTCTGAAAGTAGAAACTTGCCCGATTACAATGGTGTGTGTACTTTTCCCCTAGGTCATTCGAGTTATTCGTTTCTAGCATCAGAATTGCGAAAATTTTGATGGTTTCTCAACCATTCCTTAACTTCACACTCCCATATCACGCGAACGGATTGACGACCTCAAGAAATTCCTATTGCATCTGAAAGTAGAAACACGCCCGATTACAAATGTATGTGTATTTTTCCCCTAGGCCATAGTAGTTATTGGTTTCGAGTATCAGACTTGCGAAAACTGTGATGGTTTCTCAACCATTCCTGAAAATCAAGTTACCATATCTCGCGAACGGATTGAGGAACACGAGAAATTCCGGTTGCATCTGGAAGAAGAAACTCTCCCGATTACAACGGTATGCGTATTTTTCCTCTAAGCCTTTGTAGTTATTGGTTTCGTGTATCAGACTTGCGAAAATTTTGATGGTTTCTCAACCGTTCCTTAATTTCAAACTCCCATATCTCGCGAACGGATTGACGAACTCGAGAAATTCCTGTTGCATCTGAAACCAGAAACTCGTCCGATTACTACGGTATGTGTATTTTTGCCCTAGGCCATTGTAGTTATTGGTTTCGAGTATCAGACTTGCGAAAATTTTGATGGTTTCTCAACCATTCCTTACCTTCATACACCCATATCTCGCGAACCGATTGACGAACTCGAGAAATTCCTGTTGCATCTGAAAGCAGAAGCTCGACCGATTACAATGGTGTGTGTACTTTTCCCCTAGGTCATTCCAGTTATTCGTTTCTAGCATCAGAATTGCGAAAATTTTGATGGTTTCTCAACCATTCCTTAACTTCAAACTCCCATATCTCGCGAACGGAATGACGAACTCGAGAAATTCCTGTTGCATCTGAATATAGAATCTCTCCCGATTACAACGCTATGTGTATTTTTCCCCTAGGCCATTGTAGTTATTGGTTTCGAGAATCAGACTTGCGAAAATTTTGATGGTTTCTCAACCATTCTTTAACTTCAAACTCCCATATCTCGCGAACGGATTGACGAACTCGAGAAATTCCTGTTGCATCTGAAAGTAGAAACTCGCCTGATTACAAAGGTATGGGTATTTTTCCCCTAGGCCTTTGTAGTTACTGGTTTCGAGTATCAGACCAGCGAAAATTTTGATGGTTTCTCAACCATTCCTTAACTTCAAACTCCCATATCTCGCGAACGGATTGACGAACTCGAGAAATTGCTGTTGCATCTGAAAGCAGAAGCTCGACCGATTACAATGGTGTGTGTACTCTTCCCGTAGGTCATTCCAGTTATCCGTTTCTAGCATCAGAATTGCGAAAATTTTTATGGTTTCTCAACCATTCCTTAAATTCAAACTCCCATGTCTCGCGAACGAATTGACGAACTCGAGAAATTCCTGTTGCATCTGAAAGCAGAAGCTCGACCGATTACAATGGTGTGTGTACTTTTCCCATAGGTCATTCCAGTTATTCGTTTCTAGCATCAGAATTGCGAAAATTTTGATGGTTTCTCAACCATTCCTTAACTTCAAACTCCCATATCTCGCGAACGGACTAACGACCTCAAGAAATTCCTATTGCATCTGAAAGTAGAAACACGCCCGATTACAAAGGTATGTGTATTTTTCCCCTAGGCCATAGTAGTTATTGGTTTCGAGTATCAGACTTGCGAAAATTGTGATGGTTTCTCAACCATTCCTTAACATCAAACCACCATATCTCGCGAACGGATTGAGGAACACGAGAAATTCCGGTTGCATCTGGAAGAAGAAACTCTGCCGATTACAACGGTATGCGTATTTTTCCCCTAAGCCTTTGTAGTTATTGGTTTCGAGTATCAGAATTGCGAAAATTTTGATGGTTTCTCAACCGTTCCTTAATTTCAAACTCCCATATCTCGCGAACGGAATGACGAACTCGAGAAATTCCTGTTGCATCTGAAAGTGGAAACTCGCCCGATTACAATGGTGTGTGTACTTTTCCCCTAGGCCATTCCAGTTATTGGTTTCGAGTATCAGACTTGCGAAAATTTTGATGGTTTCTCAACGATTCCTTAACTTCAAACTCCCATACCTCGCGAACGGATTGGCGAACTCGAGAAATTCCTGTTGCATTTGAAAGTGGAAACTCGCCCGATTACAATGGTGTGTGTACTTTTTCCCTAGGCCAATCCAGTTATAGGTTTCGAGTATCAGACCAGCGAAAATTTTGATGGTTTCTCAAACATTCCGTAATCTCAAACTCCCATATCTCGCGAACGGAATGACGAACTCGAGAAATTCCTGTTGCACCTGAAAGTAGAAACTCGCCCGATTACAATGGTGTGTGTACTTTTCCCCTAGGCCATTCCAGTTGTTGGTTTCGAGTATCAGACTTGCGAAAATTTTGATGGTTTCTCAACCACTCCTTAATTTCAAACTCCCATATCTCGCGAGCGGATTGACGAACTCGAGAAATTCCTGTTGCATCTGAAAGTAGAAACACGCCCGATAACAAAGGTATGTGTATTTTTGCCCTAGGCCATTGTAGTTATTGGTTTCGAATATCAGACTTGCGAAAATTTTGATGGTTTCTCAACCATTCCTTAACTTCAAACTCCCATATCTCGCGAACGGATTGACGAACTCGAGAACTTCAGGTTGCATCTGGAAGTAGAAACTCGCCCGATTAAAATGGTACGAGTATTTTTCCCCTAGGCCATTGTAGTTATTGGTTTCGAGTACCAGACTTGCGAAAATTTTGATGGTTTCTCAACCACTCCTTAATTTTAAACTCCCAAATCTCGCGAACGGATTAACGAACTCGAGAAATTACTGTTGCATCTGAAAGTAGAAACACGCCCGATTACAAAGGTATGTGTATTTTTCCCCTAGGCCATTGTAGTTATTGGTTTCGCGTGTCAGACTTGCGAAAATTTTGATGGTTTCTCAAGCATTCCTTAAATTCAAACCCCATATCTCGCGAACGGATTGACGAATCCGAAAAATTTCTGTTGCATCTGAAAGTAGAGACTCTCCCGATTACAACGGTATGTGTATTTTTCCCCTAGGCCATTGTAGTTATTGGTTTCGAGTATCAGACTTACGAAAATTTTGATGGTTTCTCAACCATTCCTTAACTTCAAACTCCCATATCTCTCGAACGGATTGACGAACTCGAGAAATTCCTGTTGCATCTGAAAGTAGAAACTCGCCCGATTACAATGGTGTGTGTACTTTTCCCCTAGGCCATTCTAGTTATTGGTTCTGGGTATCAGACCAGCGAAAATTTTGATGGCTTCTCAAACATTCCGTAACTTCAAACTCCCATATATAGCGAACGGATTGATGAACTCGAGAAATTCCTGTTGCATCTGAAAGTAGAAACTCGCCTGATTACAATGGTGTGTGTACTTTTCCCCTAGGCCATTCTAGTTATTGGTTTTGGGTATCAGACCAGCGAAAATTTTGATGGTTTCTCAAACATTCCGTAATTTCAATCTCCCATATCTCGCGAACGGAATGACGACCTCGAGAAATTCCTGTTGTATCTGAAAGTAGAAACTCGCCCGATTACAGTGGTGTGTGTACTTTTCCCCTAGGCCATTCCAGTTAATGGTTTCGAGTATCAGACCAGCGAAAATTTTTATGGTTTCTCAATCATTCGTTAACTCCAAACTCCCATATCTCGCGAACGGAATGACGAACTCGAGAAATTCCTGTTGCATCTGAAAGTAGAAACTCGCCCGATTACAATGGTGTGTGTATTTTTCCCCTAGGCCTCTGTAGTTATTGGTTTCGAGTATCAGACTTGGGAAAATTTTGATGGTTTCTCAACCATTCCTTAATTTCAAACTACCATATCTCGCGAACGGATTGACGAACGCGAGAAATTCCTGTTGCATCTGAAAGTAGAAACTCGCCCGATTACTATGGTGTGTGTACTTTTCCCCTAGGCCATTCCAGTTTTTCGTTTCTAGCATCAGAATTGCGAAAATTTTGATGGTTTCTCAACCACTCCTTAACTTCAAACTCCCATATCTCGCGAACGGCTGACGAACTCGAGAAATTCGTGTTGCATCTGAAAGTAGAAACTCGCCCGATTACAATGCTGTGGGTACTTTTCCCCTAGGCCATTCCAGTTATTGGTTTCGAGTATCAGACTTGCGAAAATTTTGATGGTTTCTCAACCATTTCTTAACTTCAAACTCCCATATCTCGCGAGCGGATTGACGAACTCGAGAATTTTCTATTGCATCTGAAAGCACAAACTCGCCCGATTACAACGGTATGTGTGTTTTTCCCCTAGGCCATTGTAGTTATTGGTTTCGCGTATCAGACTTGCGAAAATTTTGATGGTTTCTCAAGCATGCCTTAACTTCAAACCCCCATATCACGCGAAAGGATTGACGAACTCGAGAAATTCCTGTCGCATCTGAAACAGAAACTCGTCCGATTACAATGGTATGTGTATTTTTGCCCTGGGCAATAGTAGTTATTGGTCTCGAATATCAGACTTGCGAAAATTTTGATGGCTTCTCTACCATTCCTTAAATTCAAACTCCCATATCTCGCGAACGGATTGACGAACTCGATTATTTCCTGTTGCATCTGAAAGTAGAAACTCGCCCGATTGCAAAGGTATGTGTATATTTGCCCTAGGCCATTCCAGTTATTGGTTTCGAGTATCAGACTAGCGAAAATTTTGATGGTTTCTCATCCATTCCTTACCTTCATACACACATATCTCGCGACGGAATGACGAACTCTAGAAATTCCTGTTGCATCTGAAACAGAAACTCGTCCGATACAATGGTATGTGTATTTTTGCCCTAGGCCATTGTAGTTATTGGTTTCGAGTATCAAACTTGCGAAAATTTTGATGGTTTCTCAACCATTCCTTACCTTCAAACTCCCATATCTCGCGAACGGATTGACGAACTCGAGAAATTCCTGATGCATGTGAAAGTAGAAACTCGCCCGATTACAAAGGTATGTGTATATTGGACCTAGGCCATTCCAGTTATTGGTTTCGAGTATCAGACCAGCGAAAATTTTGATGGATTCTCAACCATTCCTTACCCACAAACACCCATTTCTCGCGAACGGAATGACGAACTCGAGAAATTCCTGTTGCATCTGAAAGTAGAAACTCGCCCGATTACAAAGGTATGTGTATATTTGCCCTAGGCCATTCCAGTTATTGGTTTCGAGTATCAGACCAGCGAACATTTTGATGGATTCTCAACCATTCCTTACCCACAAACACCCATTTCTCGCGAACGGAATGACGAACTCGAGAAATTCCTGTTGCATCTGAAAGTAGAAACTCGCCCCATTACAACAGTGTGTGAACTTTTCCCCTAGGCTATTCCAGTTATTGGTTTCGAGTAACAGACTTGCGAAAATTTTGATGGTTTCTCAACCATTCCTTACCTTCATACACCCATATCTCGCGACGGAATGACGAACTCGAGAAATTCCTGTTGCATCTGAAACAGAAACTCGTCCGATACAATGGTATGTGTATTTTTGCCCTAGGCCATTCCAGTTGTTGGTTTCGAGTAACAGACTTGCGAAAATTTTGATGGTTTCTCAACCATTCCTTAACTTCAAACTACCATATCTCGCGAACGGATTAACGAACTCGAGAATTTCCTATTGCATCTGAAACCAGAAACTCGCCCGATTACAACGGTATGTGTATTTTTGCCCTAGGCCATTGTAGTTATTGGTTTCGAGTATCAAACTTGCGAAAATTTTGATGGTTTCTCAACCATTCCTTAACTTCAAACTCCCATATCTCGCGAACGGATTGACGAACTCGAGAAATTCCTGTTGCATCTGAAAGTAGAAACTCGCCCGATTACAAGGGTGTGTGTATATTTGCCCTAGGCCATTCCAGTTATTGGTTTCGAGTAACAGACTTGCGAAAATTTTGATGGTTTCTCAACCATTCCTTACCTTCATACACCCATATCTCGCGACGGAATGACGAACTCGAGAAATTCCTGTTGCATCTGAAACAGAAACTCGTCCGATACAATGGTATGTGTATTTTTGCCCTAGGCCATTCCAGTTGTTGGTTTCGAGTAACAGACTTGCGAAAATTTTGATGGTTTCTCAACCATTCCTTAACTTCAAACTCCCATATCTCGCGAACGGATTAACGAACTCGAGAATTTCCTATTGCATCTGAAACCAGAAACTCGCCCGATTACAACGGTATGTGTATTTTTGCCCTAGGCCACTGTAGTTATTGGTTTCGAGTATCAAACTTGCGAAAATTTTGATGGTTTCTCAACCATTCCTTAACTTCAAACTCCCATATCTCGCGAACGGATTGACGAACTCGAGAAATTCCTGATGCATCTGAAAATAGAAACTCGCCCGATTACAAAGGTATGTGTATATTTGACCTAGGCCATTCCAGTTATTGGTTTCGAGTATCAGACCAGCGAAAATTTTGATGGTTTCTCAACCATTCCTTAACTTCAAACTCCCATATCTCGCGAACAAATTGACGAACTCGAGAAATTCCTGATGCATCTGAAAGTAGAAACTCGCCCGATTACAAAGGTATGTGTATATTTGACCTAGGCCATTCCAGTTATTGGTTTCGAGTATCAGACCAGCGAAAATTTTGATGGATTCTCAACAATTCTTTACCCACAAACACCCATTTCTCGCGAACGGATTGACGAACACGAGAAATTCCTGTTGCATCTGAAAGTAGAAACTCGCCCGATTACAAAGGTATGTGTATTTTTCCCCTAGGCCATAGTAGTTATTGGTTTCGAGTATCAAACTTGCGAAAATTTTGATGGTTTCTCAACCATTCCTTAACTTCAAACTCCCATATCTCGCGAACGGATTGACGAACTCGAGAAATTCCTGTTGCATCTGAAAGCAGAAACTCGTCCGATTACAACGGTATGTGTATTTTTGCCCTAGGCCATAGTAGTTATTGGTTTCGAGTATCAGACTTGCGAAAATTTTGATGGTTTCTCAAGCATTCCTTAACTTCAAACTCCCATATCTCGCGAACGGATTGACGAACTCGAGAAATTCCTTTTGCATCTGAAAGCAGAAACTCGCCCGATTACAAAGGTATGTGTATTTTTCCCCTAGGCCATAGTAGTTGTTGGTTTCGAGTATCAGATTTGCGAAAATTGTGATGGTTTCTCAACCATTCCTTAACTTCAAACTCCCATATCTCGCGAACGGATTAACGAACTCGAGAATTTCCTATTGCATCTGAAACCAGAAACTCGCCCGATTACTTCGGTTTGTGTATTTTTGCCCTAGGCCATTGTAGTTATTGGTTTCGAGTATCAAACTTGCGAAAATTTTGATGGTTTCTCAACCATTCCTTAACTTCAAACTCCCATATCTCGCGAACGGATTGACGAACTCGAGAAATTCCTGATGCATCTGAAAGTAGAAACTCGCCCGATTACAAAGGTATGTGTATATTTGACCTAGGCCATTCCAGTTATTGGTTTCGAGTATCAGACCAGCGAAAATTTTGATAGTTTCTCAACCATTCCTTAACTTCAAACTCCCATATCTCGCGAACAGATTGACGAACTCGAGAAATTCCTGATGCATCTGAAAGTAGAAACTCGCCCGATTACAAAGGTATGTGTATATTTGACCTAGGCCATTCCAGTTATTGGTTTCGAGTATCAGACCTGCGAAAATTGTGATGGATTCTCAACCATTCCTTACCCACAAACACCCATTTCTCGCGAACGGATTGACGAACACGAGAAATTCCTGTTGCATCTGAAAGTAGAAACCCGCCCGATTACAAAGGTATGTGTATCTTTACCCTAGGCCATAGTAGTTATTGGTTTCGAGTATCAAACTTGCGAAAATTTTGATGGTTTCTCAACCATTCCTTAACTTCAAACTCCCATATCTCGCGAACGGATTGACGAACTCGAGAAATTCCTGATGCATCTGAAAGTAGAAACTCGCCCGATTACAAAGGTATGTGTATATTTGACCTAGGCCATTCCAGTTATTGGTTTCGAGTATCAGACCAGCGAAAATTTTGATGGTTTCTCAACCATTCCTTAACTTCAAACTCCCATATCTCGCGAACAAATTGACGAACTCGAGAAATTCCTGATGCATCTGAAAGTAGAAACTCGCCCGATTACAAAGGTATGTGTATATTTGACCTAGGCCATTCCAGTTATTGGTTTCGAGTATCAGACCAGCGAAAATTTTGATGGATTCTCAACAATTCTTTACCCACAAACACCCATTTCTCGCGAACGGATTGACGAACACGAGAAATTCCTGTTGCATCTGAAAGTAGAAACTCGCCCGATTACAAAGGTATGTGTATTTTTCCCCTAGGCCATAGTAGTTATTGGTTTCGAGTATCAAACTTGCGAAAATTTTGATGGTTTCTCAACCATTCCTTAACTTCAAACTCCCATATCTCGCGAACGGATTGACGAACTCGAGAAATTCCTGTTGCATCTGAAAGCAGAAACTCGTCCGATTACAACGGTATGTGTATTTTTGCCCTAGGCCATAGTAGTTATTGGTTTCGAGTATCAGACTTGCGAAAATTTTGATGGTTTCTCAAGCATTCCTTAACTTCAAACTCCCATATCTCGCGAACGGATTGACGAACTCGAGAAATTCCTTTTGCATCTGAAAGCAGAAACTCGCCCGATTACAAAGGTATGTGTATTTTTCCCCTAGGCCATAGTAGTTGTTGGTTTCGAGTATCAGATTTGCGAAAATTGTGATGGTTTCTCAACCATTCCTTAACTTCAAACTCCCATATCTCGCGAACGGATTAACGAACTCGAGAATTTCCTATTGCATCTGAAACCAGAAACTCGCCCGATTACTTCGGTTTGTGTATTTTTGCCCTAGGCCATTGTAGTTATTGGTTTCGAGTATCAAACTTGCGAAAATTTTGATGGTTTCTCAACCATTCCTTAACTTCAAACTCCCATATCTCGCGAACGGATTGACGAACTCGAGAAATTCCTGATGCATCTGAAAGTAGAAACTCGCCCGATTACAAAGGTATGTGTATATTTGACCTAGGCCATTCCAGTTATTGGTTTCGAGTATCAGACCAGCGAAAATTTTGATTGTTTCTCAACCATTCCTTAACTTCAAACTCCCATATCTCGCGAACAGATTGACGAACTCGAGAAATTCCTGATGCATCTGAAAGTAGAAACTCGCCCGATTACAAAGGTATGTGTATATTTGACCTAGGCCATTCCAGTTATTGGTTTCGAGTATCAGACCAGCGAAAATTGTGATGGATTCTCAACCATTCCTTACCCACAAACACCCATTTCTCGCGAACGGATTGACGAACACGAGAAATTCCTGTTGCATCTGAAAGTAGAAACCCGCCCGATTACAAAGGTATGTGTATCTTTACCCTAGGCCATAGTAGTTATTGGTTTCGAGTATCAAACTTGCGAAAATTTTGATGGTTTCTCAACCATTCCTTAACTTCAAACTCCCATATCTCGCGAACGGATTGACGAACTCGAGAAATTCCTGATGCATCTGAAAGTAGAAACTCGCCCGATTACAAAGGTATGTGTATATTTGACCTAGGCCATTCCAGTTATTGGTTTCGAGTATCAGACCAGCGAAAATTTTGATGGATTCTCAACCATTCCTTACCCACAAACACCCATTTCTCGCGAACGGAATGACGAACTCGAGAAATTCCTGTTGCATCTGAAAGTAGAAACTCGCCCCATTACAACGGTGTGTGTACTTTTCCCCTAGGCCATTCCAGTTATTGGTTTCGAGTAACAGACTTGCGAAAATTTTGATGGTTTCTCAACCATTCCTTAACTTCAAACTCCCATATCTCGCGAACGGATTATCGAACTCGAGAATTTCCTATTGCATCTGAAAGCAGAAACTCGCCCGATTACAAAGGTATGTGTATATTTGCCCTAGGCTATTCCAGTTATTGGTTTCGAGTATCAGACCAGCGAAAATTTTGATGGATTCTCAACCGTTCCTAAATTCAAACTCCCATATCTCGCGAACGGATAGACGAACTCGAGAACTTCCTGTTGAATCTGAAACCAGAAACTCGTCCGATTACAACGGTATGTGTATCTTTGCCCTAGGCCATTCCAGTTATAGGTTTCGAGTATCAGACCAGCGAAAATTTTGATGGTTTCTCAACCATTCCTTACCTTCATACACCCATATCTCGCGAACGGAATGACGAACTCGAGAAATTCCTGTTGCATCTGAAAGTAGAAACTCGCCCGATTACAACGGTATGTGCATTTTTCCCCTAGGCCTTTGTAGTTATTGGTTTCGAGTATCAGACTTGCGAAAATTTTGATGGTTTCTCAACCGTTCCTTAATTTCAAACTCCCATATCTCACGAACGGATTAACGAACTCGAGAAATTCCTGTTGCCTCTGAAAGTAGAAACTCGCCCGATTACAAGGGTATGTGTATATTTGCCCTAGGCCATTCCAGTTATTGGTTTCGAGTATCAGACTAGCGAAAATTTTGATGGTTTCTCATCCATTCCTTACCTTCATACACCCATATTTCGCGACGGAATGACGAACTCGAGAAATTCCTGTTGCATCTGAAACAGAAACTCGTCCGATACAATGGTATGTGTATTTTTGCCCTAGGCCATTCCAGTTATTGGTTTCGAGTAACAGACTTGCGAAAATTTTGATGGTTTCTCAACCATTCCTTAACTTCAAACTCCCATATCTCGCGAACGGATTGACGAACTCGAGAAATTCCTGATGCATCTGAAAATAGAAACTCGCCCGATTACAAAGGTATGTGTATATTTGACCTAGGCCATTCCAGTTATTGGTTTCGAGTATCAGACCAGCGAAAATTTTGATGGTTTCTCAACCATTCCTTAACTTCAAACTCCCATATCTCGCGAACAGATTGACGAACTCGAGAAATTCCTGATGCATCTGAAAGTAGAAACTCGCCCGATTACAAAGGTATGTGTATATTTGACCTAGGCCATTCCAGTTATTGGTTTCGAGTATCAGACCAGCGAAAATTTTGATGGATTCTCAACAATTCCTTACCCACAAACACCCATTTCTCGCGAACGGATTGACGAACACGAGAAATTCCTGTTGCATCTGAAAGTAGAAACTCGCCCGATTACAAAGGTATGTGTATTTTTCCCCTAGGCCATAGTAGTTATTGGTTTCGAGTATCAAACTTGCGAAAATTTTGATGGTTTCTCAACCATTCCTTAACTTCAAACTCCCATATCTCGCGAACGGATTGACGAACTCGAGAAATTCCTGATGCATCTGAAAGTAGAAACTCGCCCGCTTACAAAGGTATGTGTATATTGGACCTAGGCCATTCCAGTTATTGGTTTCGAGTATCAGACCAGCGAAAATTTTGATGGATTCTAAACCATTCCTTACCCACAAACACCCATTTCTCGCGAACGGAATGACGAACTCGAGAAATTCCTGTTGCATCTGAAAGTAGAAACTCGCCCCATTACAATGGTGTGTGTACTTTTCCCCTAGGCCATTCCAGTTATTGGTTTCGAGTACAGACTTGCGAAAATTTTGATGGTTTCTCAACCATTCCTTACCTTCAGACTCCCATATCTCGCGAACGGATTGACGAACTCGAGAAATTCCTGTTGCATCTGAAAGCAGAAACTCGTCCGATTACAACGGTATGTGTATTTTTGCCCTAGGCCATAGTAGTTATTGGTTTCGAGTATCAGACTTGCGAAAATTTTGATGGTTTCTCAAGCATTCCTTAACTTCAAACTCCCATATCTCGCGAACGGATTGACGAACTCGAGAAATTCCTTTTGCATCTGAAAGCAGAAACTCGCCCGATTACAAAGGTATGTGTATTTTTCCCCTAGGCCATAGTAGTTGTTGGTTTCGAGTATCAGATTTGCGAAAATTGTGATGGTTTCTCAACCATTCCTTAACTTCAAACTCCCATATCTCGCGAACGGATTAACGAACTCGAGAATTTCCTATTGCATCTGAAACCAGAAACTCGCCCGATTACTTCGGTATGTGTATTTTTGCCCTAGGCCATTGAAGTTATTGGTTTCGAGTATCAAACTTGCGAAAATTTTGATGGTTTCTCAACCATTCCTTAACTTCAAACTCCCATATCTCGCGAACGGATTGACGAACTCGAGAAATTCCTGATGCATCTGAAAGTAGAAACTCGCCCGATTACAAAGGTATGTGTATATTTGACCTAGGCCATTCCAGTTATTGGTTTCGAGTATCAGACCTGCGAAAATTTTGATTGTTTCTCAACCATTCCTTAACTTCAAACTCCCATATCTCGCGAACAGATTGACGAACTCGAGAAATTCCTGATGCATCTGAAAGTAGAAACTCGCCCGATTACAAAGGTATGTGTATATTTGACCTAGGCCATTCCAGTTATTGGTTTCGAGTATCAGACCAGCGAAAATTGTGATGGATTCTCAACCATTCCTTACCCACAAACACCCATTTCTCGCGAACGGATTGACGAACACGAGAAATTCCTGTTGCATCTGAAAGTAGAAACCCGCCCGATTACAAAGGTATGTGTATTTTTACCCTAGGCCATAGTAGTTATTGGTTTCGAGTATCAAACTTGCGAAAATTTTGATGGTTTCTCAACCATTCCTTAACTTCAAACTCCCATATCTCGCGAACGGATTGACGAACTCGAGAAATTCCTGATGCATCTGAAAGTAGAAACTCGCCCGATTACAAAGGTATGTGTATATTTGACCTAGGCCATTCCAGTTATTGGTTTCGAGTATCAGACCAGCGAAAATTTTGATGGATTCTCAACCATTCCTTACCCACAAACACCCATTTCTCGCGAACGGAATGACGAACTCGAGAAATTCCTGTTGCATCTGAAAGTAGAAACTCGCCCCATTACAACGGTGTGTGTACTTTTCCCCTAGGCCATTCCAGTTATTGGTTTCGAGTAACAGACTTGCGAAAATTTTGATGGTTTCTCAACCATTCCTTAACTTCAAACTCCCATATCTCGCGAACGGATTATCGAACTCGAGAATTTCCTATTGCATCTGAAAGCAGAAACTCGCCCGATTACAACGGTATGTGTATTTTTGCCGTAGGCCATTGTAGTTATTGGTTTCGAGTATCAAACTTGTGAAAATTTTGATGGTTTCTCAACCATTCCTTAACTACAAACTCCTATATCTTGCGAACGGATTGACGAACTCGAGAAATTCCTGTTGCATCTGAAAGTAGAAACTCGCCCGATTACAAAGGTATGTGTATATTTGCCCTAGGCTCTTCCAGTTATTGGTTTCGAGTATCAGACCAGCGAAAATTTTGATGGATTCTCAACCGTTCCTAAATTCAAACTCCCATATCTCGCGAACGGATAGACGAACTCGAGAACTTCCTGTTGAATCTGAAACCAGAAACTCGTCCGATTACAACGGTATGTGTATCTTTGCCCTAGGCCATTCCAGTTATTGGTTTCGAGTATCAGACCAGCGAAAATTTTGATGGTTTCTCAACCATTCCTTACCTTCATACACCCATATCTCGCGAACGGAATGACGAACTCGAGAAATTCCTGTTGCATCTGAAAGTAGAAACTCGCCCGATTACAACGGTATGTGCATTTTTCCCCTAGGCCTTTGTAGTTATTGGTTTCGAGTATCAGACTTGCGAAAATTTTGATGGTTTCTCAACCGTTCCTTAATTTCAAACTCCCATATCTCACGAACGGATTGACGAACTCGAGAAATTCCTGTTGCATCTGAAACCAGAAACTCGTCCGATTACTACGGTATGTGTATTTTTGCCCTAGGCAATTGTAGTTATTGGTTTCGAGTACCAAACTTGCGAATATTTTGGTGGTTTCTCAACCATTCCTTAACTTCAAACTCCCATATCTCGCGAACGGATTGACGACCTCGTGAAATTCCTGTTGCATCTGAAAACAGAAACTCGACCGATTACAATGTTGTGTGTACTTTTCCCCTAGGTAATTCCAGTTATTTGTTTCTTGCATCAGAATTGCGAAAATTTTTATGGTTTCTCAACCATTCCTTAACTTCAAACTCCCATATCTCGCGAACGGAATGACGAACTCGAGAAATTCCTGTTGCATCTGAAAGTAGAAACTCGCCCGATTACAACGGCATGTGTATTTTCCCCCTAGGCCTTTGTAGTTATTGGTTTCGAGTATCAGACTTGCGAAAATTTTTATGGTTTCTCAACCATTCCTTACATTCATACACCCATATCTCGCGAACCAATTGACGAACTCGAGAAATTCCTGTTGCATCTGAAAGCAGAAGCTAGACCGATTACAATGGTGTGTGTACTTTTCCCCTAGGTCATTCCAGTTATTCGTTTCTAGCATCAGAATTGCGAAAATTTTGATGGTTTCTCAACCATTCCTTAACTACAAACTCCCATATCTCGCGAACGGAATGACGAACTCGAGAAATTTCTGTTGCATCTGAAAATAGAATCTCTCCCGATTACAACGCTATGAGTATTTTTCCCCTAGGCCATTGTAGTTATTGGTTTCGAGAATCAGACTTGCGAAAATTTTGATGGTTTCTCAACCATTCTTTAACTTCAAACTCCCATATCTCGCGAACGGATTGACGAACTCGAGAAATTCCTGTTGCATCTGAAAGTAGAAACTAGCCTGATTACAAAGGTATGTGCATTTTTGCCCTAGGCCATTCCAGTTATTGGTTTCGAGTATCAGACCAGCGAAAATTTTGATGGTTTCTCAACCATTCCTTACATTCATACATCCATATCTCGCGAACGGAATGACGAACTCGAGAAATTCCTGTTGCATCTGAAAGTAGAAACTCGCCCGATTACAACGGTATGTGCATTTTTCCCCTAGGCCTTTGTAGTTATTGGTTTCGAGTGTCAGACTTGCGAAAATTTTGATGGTTTCTCAACCATTCCTTAACTTCAAACTCCCATTACTCGCGAACCGATTAACGAACTCGAGAAATTCCTGTTGCTTCTGAAAGTAGAAACTCGCCCGATTACAACGCTATGTGTATTTTTCCCCTAGGCCTTTGTAGTTATTGGTTTCGAGTATCAGACTTGCGAAAATTTTGATGGTTTCTCAAGCATTCCTTAACTTCAAACTCACATATTTCGCGAACGGATTGACGAACTCGAGAAATTCCTGTTGCATCTGAAAGTAGAAACTCGCCCGATTACAAAGGTATGTGTATTTTGCCCCTAGGCCTTTGTAGTTATTGGTTTCGAGTATCAGACTTGCGAAAATTTTGATGGTTTCTCAAGCATTCCTTAACTTCAAACTCACATATTTCGCGAACGGATTGACGAACTCGAGAAATTCCTGTTGCATCTAAAAGCAGAAACTCGCCCGATTACAACGGTATTTGTATTTTTGCCCTAGGCCATCGTAGTTATTGGTTTCGAGTATCAGACTTGCGAAAATTTTGATGGTTATTCAACCATTCCTTAACTTCAAACTCCGATACCTCGCGAACGGATTGGCGAACTCGAGAAATTCCTGTTGCACTTGAAAGTAGAAACTGGCCCGATTACAATGGTGTGTGTACTTTTCCCCAAGGCCGTTCCAGTTATTGGTCTCGAGTATCAGACTTGCGAAAACTTTGATGGATTCTCAACCATTCCTTAACTTCAAGCTCCCATACCTCGCGAACGGATTGACGAACTCGAGAAATTCCTGTTGCATCTGAAAGCAGAAACTCGTCCGATTACAACGGTATGTGTATTTTTGCCCTAGGCCTTAGTAGTTATTGGTTTCGAGTATCAGACTTGCGAAAATTTTGATGGTTTCTCAAGCATTCCTTAATTTCAACCTCCCATATCTCGCGAACGGATTGACGAGCTCGAGACATTCCTGTTGCATCTGAAAGTATAAACTCGTCCGATTACAAAGGTATGTGTATTTTTCCCTTAGGGCTTTGTAGTTATTGGTTTCGAGTATCAGACCAGCGAAAATTTTGATGGTTTCTCAACCATTCCTTAACTTCAAACTCCCATATCTCGCGAACGAATTGACGAACTCGAGAAATTCCTGTTGCATCTGAAAGCAGAAGCTCGACCGATTACAATGGTGTGTGTACTTTTCCCCTAGGTCATTCCAGTTATTCGTTTCTAGCATCAGAATTGCGAAAATTTTGATGGTTTCTCAACCATTCCTTAACTTCAAACTCCCATATCTCGCGAACGGATTGACGAATACGAGATATTCCTGTTGCATCTGGAACAAGAAACTCTCCCGATTACAACCGTATGTGTATTTTTGCCCTAGGCCATAGTAGTTATTGGTTTCGAGTGTCAGATTTGCGAAAATTTTGATGGTTTCTCAACCATTCCTTAACTTCAAACGCCGATACCTCCCGAACGGATTGGCGAACTCGAGAAGTTCCTGTCGCCTCTGAAATTAGAAACTTGCCCGATTACAATGGTGTGTGTACTTTTCCCCTAGGCCGTTCCAGTTATGGGTCTCGAGTATCAGACTTGCGAAAATTTTGATGGTTTCTCAAGCATTCCTTAATTTCAACCTCCCATACCTCGCGAACGGATTGACGAGCTCGAGACATTCCTGTTGCATCTGAAAGTATAAACTCGTCCGATTACAAAGGTATGTGTATTTTTCCCCTAGGGCTTTGTAGTTATTGTTTTCGCGTATCAGACCAGCGAAAATTTTGATGGTTTCTCAACCATTCCTTAACTTCAAACTCTCATATCTCGCGAACGAATTGACGAACTCGAGAAATTCCTGTTGCATCTGAAAGCAGAAGCTCGACCGATTACAATGGTGTGTGTACTTTTCCCCTAGGTCATTCCAGTTATTCGTTTCTAGCATCAGAATTGCGAAAATTTTGATGGTTTCTCAACCATTCCTTAACTTCAAACTCCCATATCTCGCGAACGGATTGACGAATACGAGATATTCCCTTTGCATCTGGAACAAGAAACTCTCCCGATTACAACCGTATGTGTATTTTTGCCCTAGGCCCTAGTAGTTATTGGTTTCGAGTGTCAGATTTGCGAAAATTTTGATGGTTTCTCAACCATTCCTTAACTTCAAACGCCGATACCTCGCGAACGGATTGGCGAACTCGAGAAGTTCCTGTCTCCTCTGAAAGTAGAAACTTGCCCTATTACAATGGTGTGTGCACTTTTCCCCTAGGCCGTTCCAGTTATGGGTTTCGAGTATCAGACTTGCGAAAATTTTGATGGTTTCTCAACCATTCCTTAACTTCAAACTCCCATATCTCGCGAACGGATTGACGAGCTCGAGAAATTCCTGTTGCATCTGAAAGTAGAAACTCGCCCGATTACAAAGGTATGTGTATTTTTCCCCTAGGCCATCGTAGTTATTGGTTTCGAGTATCAGACTTGCGAAAATTTTGATGGTTTCTCAACCATTCCTTAACTTCAAACTCCGATACCTCGCGAACGGATTGGCGAACTCGAGAAATTCGTGTTGCACTTGAAAGTAGAAACTGGCCCGATTACAATGGTGTGTGTACTTTTCCCCAAGGCCGTTCCTGTTATTGGTCTAGAGTATCAGACTTGCGAAAACTTTGATGGTTTCTTAACCATTCCTTAACTTCAAGCTCCCATACCTCGCGAACGGATTGACGAACTCGATAAATTCCTGTTGCATCTGAAAGCAGAAACTCGTCCGATTACAACGGTATGTGTATTTTTGCCCTAGGCCTTAGTAGTTATTGGTTTCGAGTATCAGACATGCGAAAATTTTGATGGTTTCTCAAGCATTCCTTAATTTCAACCTCCCATATCTCGCGAACGGATTGACGAGCTCGAGACATTCCTGTTGCATCTGAAAGTATAAACTCGCCCGATTACAAAGGTATGTGTATTTTTCCCCTAGGGCTTTGTAGTTATTGGTTTCGAGTATCAGACTTGCGAAAATTTTGATGGTTTCTCAAGCATTCCTTAACTTCAAACTCCCATATCTCGCGAACGGATTGACGAACTCGAGAAATTCCTGTTGCATTTGAAAGTAGAAACTTGCCCGATTACAATCGTGTGTGTACTTATCCCCTAGGCCGTTCCAGTTATTGGTTTCGAGTATCTGACTTGCGAAAATTTTGATGGTTTCTCAACCATTCCTTAACTTCAATCTCCCATATCTCGCGAACGGATTGACGAGCTCGAGAAATTCCTGTTGCATCTGAAAGTATAAACTCGCCAGATTACAAAGGTATGTGTATTTTTCCCCTAGGGCTTTGTAGTTACTGGTTTCGAGTATCAGACTTGCGAAAATTTTGATGGTTTCTCAAGCATTCCTTAACTTCAAACTCCCATATCTCGCGAACGGATTGACGAACTCGATTATTTCCTGTTGCATCTGTAAGTAGAAAGTCAACCGATTACAACGGTATGTGTATTTTTCCCCTAAGGCTTTGTAGTTATTGGTTTCGAGTATCAGACTTGCGACAATTTTGATGGTTTCTCAAGCATTCCTTAACATCAAACTCCCATATCTCGCGAAAGGATTGACGAACTCGAGAAACTCCTGTTGCATCTGAAAGTAGAAACTCGACCGATTACAAAGGTATGTGTATTTTTCCCCTAGGCCATAGTTGTTATTGGTTTCGAGTATCTGACTTCCGAAATTTGTGATGGTCTCACAACCATTCCTTAACTTCAAACTCCGATCCCTCGCGAACGGATCGGCGAACTCGAGAAATTCCTGTTGCATTTGAAAGTAGAAACTGGCCCGATTACAATGGTTTGTGTACTTTTCCCCTAGGCCGTTCCAGTTATTGGTTTCGAGAATCAGACTTGCGAAAATTTTGATGGTTTCTCAACCATTCCTTAACTTCAAACTCCCATATCTCGCGAACGGATTGACGAGCTCGACAAATTCCAGTTGCATCTGAAAGTATAAACTCGCCCGATTACAAAGGTATGTGTAATTTTCCCCTAGGGCTTAGTAGTTATTGGTTTCGAGTATCAGACTTGCGAAAATTTTGATGGTTTCTCAAGCATTCCTTAACTTCAAACTCCCATATCTCGCGAAAGGATTGACGAACTCGATTATTTCCTGTTGCATCTAAAAGTAGAAAGTCTACCAATTACAATGGTGTGTGTACTTTTCCCCTAGGTCATTCCAGTTATTCGTTTCTAGCATCAGAATTGCGAAAATTTTGATGGATTCTCAAGCATTCCTTAACTTCAAACTCCCATATCTCGCGAACGGATTGACGATTTCGAGAAATTCCTGTTGCATCTGACAGCAGAAACTCGCCCGATTACAACGGTACGTGTACTTTGGACCTAGGCCATTCCAGTTATTGGTTTCGTGTATCAGACCAGCGAAAATTTTGAAGGTTTCTCAACCATTCCTTAACTTCAAACTCCCATATCTCGCGAACGGATTGACGAACTCGAGAAACTCCTATTGCATCTGAAAGCAGAAACTCGCCCGAATCCAACGGTATGTGTATTTTTCCCCTAGGCCATTGTAGTTATTGGTTTCGAGTATCAGACTTGCGATCATTTTGATGGTTCCTCAAGCATTCCTTATCTTCAAACTCCCATATCTCGCGAACGGATTGACGAACTCGAGAATTTCCTATTGCATCTGAAAGCAGAAACACGCCCTATTACAACGGTACGTGTATTTTTGACCTAGGCCATTCCAGTTATTGGTTTCGAGTATCAGACCAGGGAAAATTTTGAAGGTTTCTCAACCGTTCCTTAAATTCAAACTCCCATATCTCGCGAACGGATTGACGAATTCGGGAAATTCCTATTGCATCTGAAAGCAGAAACTCGCCCGATTACAACGGTACGTGTATATTTGCCCTAGGCCATAGTAGTTATTGGTTTCGAGTATCAGACTTGCGAAAATTGTAATGGTTTCTCAACCATTCCTTAACTTCAAACTCCCATATCTCGCGAACGGATTGACGAACTCGAGAATATCCTATTGCATCTGAAAGCAGAAACTCGCCCGATTACAACGGTACGTGTATTTTTCCCTAAGGCCTTTGTAGTTATTGGCTTCGAGTATCAGACTTGCGATAATTTTGATGGTTTCTCAAGCATTCCTTAACTTCAAACTCCCATATCTCGTGAACGGATTGACGAACTCGAGAAATTCCTGTTGCATCTGACAGCAGAAACTCGCCCGATTACAACGGTATGTGTATTTTTCCCCTAGGCCATTGTAGTTATTGGTTTCGAGTATCAGACTTGCGAAAATTTTTAAGGTTTCTCAAGCATTCCTTAACTTCAAACTCCCATATCTCGCGAACGGATTGACGATCTCGAGAAATTCCTGTTGCATCTGACAGCAGAAACTCGCCCGATTACAACGGTTCGTGTATTTTTGACCTAGGCCATTCCAGTTATTGGTTTCGAGTATCAGATCTGCGAAAATTTTGAAGGTTTCTCAACCATTCCTCGACTTGAAACTCCCATACCTCGCGAACGAATTGACGAACTCGAGAAACTCCTGTTGCATCTGAAAGCAGAAACTCGACCGATTTCAACGGTATGTGCATTTTTGCCCTAGGCCATAGAAGTTATTGGTTTCGAGTATCAGACTTGCGAAAATTTTGATGGTTTCTCAAGCATTCCATAACTTCTAACTCCCACATCTCGCGAACGGATTGACGAACTCGAGAAGCTCCTGTTGCATCTGAAAGCAGAAACTCGCCCGATTACAACGGTATGTGTATTTTTCCCCTAGGCCATTGTAGTTATTGGTTTCTAGCATCAGAATTGCGAAAATTTTGATGGTTTCTCAACCATTCCTTAAGTTCAAACTCCCATATCTCGCGAACGGAATGACGAACTCGAGAAATTCCTGTTGCATCTGAAAGCAGAAACTCGACCGATTTCAACGGTATGTGTATTTTTCCCCTAGGGAATTGTAGTTATTGGTTTCTAGCATCAGAATTGCGAAAATTTTGATGGTCTCTCAACCATTCCTTAACTTCAAACTTCCATATCTCGCGAACGGATTGACGAACTCGAGAATTTCCTATTGCATCTGAAAGCAGAAACTCGCCCGATTACAACGGTGCGTGTATTTTTCCCCAAGGCCTTTGTAGTTATTGGCTTCGAGTATCAGACTTGCGAAAATTGTGATGGTTTCTCAAGCATTCCTTAATTTCAAACTCCCATATCTCGCGAACGGATTTACGAACTCGAGAATTTCCTATTGCATCTGAAAGCAGAAACTCGCCCGATTTCAACGGTATGTGCATTTTTCTCCTATACCTTTGTAGTTATTGGTTTCGAGTATCAGACATGCGAAAATTTTGATGGTTTCTCAAGCATTCCTTAAATTCAAACTCCCATATCTCGCGAACGGATTGACGATCTCGAGAAATTCCTGTTGCATCTGACAGCAGAAACTCGGCCGATTACAACGGTACGTGTATTTTTGACCTAGGCCATTCCAGTTATTGGTTTCGTGTATCAGACTTGCGAAAATTTTGATGGTTTCTCAAGCATTCCTTAACTTCAAACTCCCACATCTCGCGAACGGATTGACGAACTCGAGAATTTCCTATTGCATCTGAAAGCAGAAACTCGCCCGATTACAACGGTACGTGAATTTTTGCCCTAGGCCATAGTAGTTATTGGTTTCGAGTATCAGACTTGCGAAAATTGTAATGGTTTCTCAACCATTCCTTAACTTCAAACTCCCATATCTCGCGAACGGATTGACGAACTCGAGAATTTCCTATTGCATATGAAAGCAGAAACTCGCCCGATTACAACGGTAAGTGTATTTTTCCCCAAGGCCTTCGTAGTTATTGGCTTCGAGTATCAGACTTGCGATAATTTTGATGGTTTCTCAAGCATTCCTTAACTTCAAACTCCCATATCTCGCTAACGGATTGACGAACTCGAGAAATTCCTGTTGCATCTGACAGCAGAAACTCGCCCGATTACAACGGTATGTGTATTTTTCCCTAGGCCATTATAGTTATTTGTCTCGAGTATCAGACTTGCGAAAATTGTAATGGTTTCTCAACCATTCCTTAACTTCAAACTCCCATATCTCGCGAACCGATTGACGAACTCGAGAATTTCCTATTGCATATGAAAGCAGAGACTCGCCCGATTACAACGGTAAGTGTATTTTTCCCCAAGGCCTTCGTAGTTATTGGCTTCGAGTATCATACTTGCGATAATTTTGATGGTTTCTCAAGCATTCCTTAACTTCAAACTCCCATATCTCGCGAACGGATTGACGAACTCGAGAAATTCCTGTTGCATCTGACAGCAGAAACTCGCCCGATTACAACGGTATGTGTATTTTTCCCTAGGCCATTGTAGTTATTGGTCTCGAGTATCATACTTGCGAAAACTTTGATGGTTTCTCAACCATTCCTTAAATTCAAACTACCATATCTCGCGAACGGATTGACGAACTCGAGAATTTCCTATTGCATCTGAAAGCAGAAACACGCCCGATTACAACGGTACGTGTATTTTTGCCCTAGGCCATAGAAGTTATTGGTTTCGAGTATCAGACCTGCGAAAATTTTGAAGGTTTCTCAACCATTCATCAACTTCAAACTCCCATGCCTCGCGAACGGATTGACGAACTCGAGAAATTCCTGTTGCATCTGAAAGCAGAAACTCGACCGATTTCAACGGTATGTGCATTTTTGCCCTAGGCCATAGAAGTTATTGGTTTCGAGTATCAGACTTGCGAAAATTTTGATGGTTTCCCAAGCATTCCATAACTTCTAACTCCCACATCTCGCGAACGGATTGACGAACTCGAGAAACTCCTGTTGCATCTGAAAGCAGAAAGTCGCCCGATTACAACGGTATGTGTATTTTTCCCCTAGGCCATTGTAGTTATTGGTTTCTAGCATCAGAATTGCAAAAATTTTGATGGTTTCTCAACCATTCCTTAAGTTCAAACTCCCATATCTCGCGAACGGAATGACGAACTCGAGAAATTCCTGTTGCATCTCAAAGCAGAAACTCGCCCGATTACAACGGTATGTGTATTTTTCCCCTAGGCCATTGTGGTTATTGGTTTCTAGCATCAGAATTGCGAAAATTTTGATGGTTTCCCAAGCATTCCTTAACTTCAAACTCCCATATCTCGCGAACGGATTGACGAACTCGAGAATTTCCTATTGCATCTGAAAGCAGAAACTCGCCCGATTTCAACAGTATGTGCATTTTTCCCCTATGCCTTTGTAGTTATTGGTTTCGAGTATCAGACTTGCGACAATTTTGATGGTTTCTCAAGCTTTCCTTAACTTCAAACTCCCATATCTCGCGAACGGATTGACGATCTCGAGAAATTCCTGTTGCATCTGACAGCAGAAACTCGCCCGATTACAACGGTATGTGTATTTTTCCCCTAGGTCCTTGTAGTTATTGGTTTCTAGCATCAGAATTGCGAAAATTTTGATGGTTTCTCAACCATTCCTTAACTTCAAACTACCATATCTCGCGAACGGATTGACGAACTCGAGAAATTCCTGTTGCATCTGAAAGTAGAAACTCGCACGATTACAATGGTGTGTGTACTTTTCCCCTAGGCCATTCCAGTTTTTGGTTTCGAGTATCAGACATGCGAAAATTTTGATGGTTTCTCAATCATTCCTTAACTTCAAACTTCCATATCTCGCGAACGGATTGACGAACTCGAGAATTTCCAATTGCATCTGAAAGCAGAAACTCGCCCGATTACAACGGTATGTGTATTTTTGCCCTAGGCCATACTTGTTATTAGATTCGAGTATCAGACTTGCGAAAATTTTGATGGTTTCTCAAGTATTCCATAACTTCTAACCCCCATATCTCGCGAATGGATTGACGAATTCGAGACATTCCTGTTGCATCTGATAGCAGAAACTCGCCCGATTACAACGGTATGTGTATTTTTGCCCTAGGCCATAGTAGTTATTGGTTTCGAGTATCAGACTTGCGAAAATTGTGATGGTTTCTCAACCATTCCTTAACTTCAAACTCCCATATCTCGCGAACGGATTGACGATCTCGAGAAATTCCTGTTGCATCTGACAGCAGAAACTCGCCCGATTACAACGGTATGTGTATTTTTCCCCTAGGGCCTTGTAGTTATTGGTTTCTGGCATCAGAATTGCGAAAATTTTGATGGTTTCTCAACCATTCCTTAACTTCAAACTCCCATATCTCGCGAACGGAATGACGAACTCGAGAAATTCCTGTTGCATCTGAAAGTAGAAACTCGCACAATTACAATGGTGTGTGTACTTTTCCCCTAGGCCGTTCCAGTTTATGGTTTCGAGTATCAGACTTGCGAAAATTTTGATGGTTTCTCAATCATTCCTTAACTTCAAACTTCCATATCTCGCGAACGGATTGACGAACTCGAGAATTTCCAATTGCATCTGAAAGCAGAAGCTCGCCCGATTACAACGGTATGTGTATTTTTGCCCTAGGCCATACTTGTTATTGGATTCGAGTATCAGACTTGCGAAAATTTTGATGGTTTCTCAATCATTCCTTAACTTCAAACTTCCATACCTCGCGAACGGATTGACTAACTCGAGAATTTCCTATTGCATCTGACAGCAGAAACTCGTCCGATAACAACGGTATGTGTATTTTTCCCCTAGGGCCTTGTAGTTATTGGTTTCTGGCATCAGAATTGCGAAAATTTTGATGGTTCCTCAACCATTCCTTAACTTCAAACTCCCATATCTCGCGAACGGAATGACGAACTCGAGAAATTCCTATTGCATCTGAAAGTAGAAACTCGCACGATTACATTGGTGTGTGTATTTTTCCCCTAGGCCATACTTGTTATTGGATTCGAGTATCAGACTTGCGAAAATTTTGATGGTTACTCAAGCATTCCTTAACTTCAAACTCCCATATCTCGCGAACGGAATGACGAACTCGAGAAATTCCTGTTGCATCTGACAGCAGAAACTCGCCCGATTACAACGGTATGTGTATTTTTCCCCTAGGCCATTGTAGTTATTGGTCTCGAGTATCAGACTTGCGAAAATTTTGATGGTTTCTCAAGCATTCCTTAACTTCAAACTCCCATATCTCGCGAACGGATTGACGAACTCGAGAATTTCCTATTGCATCTGAAAGCAGAAACACGCCCGATTACAACGGTACGTGTATTTTTGACCTAGGCCATTCCAGTTATTGGTTTCGAGTATCAGACCTGCGAAAATTTTGAAGGTTTCTCAACCATTCCTCAACTTCAAACTCCCATACCTCGCGAACGGATTGACGAACTCGAGAAATTCCTGTTGCATCTGAAAGCAGAAACTCGACCGATTTCAACGGTATGTGCATTTTTGCCCTAGGCCATAGTAGTTATTGGCTTCGAGTATCAGACTTGCGATAATTTTGATGGTTTCTCAAGCATTCCTTAACTTCAAACTCCCATATCTCGCGAACGGATTGACGAACTCGAGAAATTCCTGTTGCATCTGACAGCAGAAACTCGCCCGATTACAACGGCACGTGTATTTCTGACCTAGGCCATTCCAGTTATTGGTTTCGAGTATCAGACTTGCGAAAATTTTGATGGTTTCTCAATCATTCCTTAACTTCAAACTTCCATATCTCGCGAACGGATTGACGAACTCAAGAATTTCCTATTGCATCTGAAAGCAGAGACTCGCCCGATTACAACGGTATGTGTATTTTTGCCCTAGGCCATACATGTTATTGAATTCGAGTATCAGACTTGCGAAAATTTTGATGGTTTCTCAAGCATTCCTTAACTTCAAACTCCCATATCTCGCGAACGGATTGACGAACTCGAGAATTTCCTATTGCATCTGAAAGCAGAAACTCGCCCGATTTCAACGGTATGTGCATTTTTCCCCTAGGCCTTTGTAGTTATTGGTTTCGAGTATCAAACTTGCGAAAATTTTGATGGTTTCTCAAGCATTCCTTAACTTCAAACTCCCATATCTCGGGAACGGATTGACGAACTCGAGAATTTCCTATTGCATCTGAAAGCAGAAACTCGCCCGATTACAACGGTATGTGTATTTTTGCCCTAGGCCATAGTAGTTATTGGTTTCGAGTATCAGAATTGCGAAAATTGTGATGGTTTCTCAACCATTCCATAACTTCAAACTCCCATATCTCGCGAACGGGTTGACGAACTCGAGAATTTCCTATTGCATCTGAAAGCAGAAACTCGCCAGATTTCAACGGTATGTGCATTTTTCCCCTAGGCCTTTGTAGTTATTGGTTTCGAGTATCAAACTTGCGAAAATTTTGATGGTTTCTCAAGCATTCCTTAACTTCAAACTCCCATATCTCGCGAACGGATTGACGAACTCGAGAAATTCCTGTTGCATCTAACAGCAGAAACTCGCCCGATTACAACGGTATGTGTATTTTTCCCTAGGCCGTTGTAGTTATTGGTCTCGAGTATCATACTTGCGAAAACTTTGATGGTTTCTCAACCATTCCTTAAATTCAAACTACCATATCTCGCGAACGGATTGACGAACTCGAGAATTTCCTATTGCATCTGAAAGCAGAAACACGCCCGATTACAACGGTACGTGTATTTTTGCCCTAGGCCATAGAAGTTATTGGTTTCGAGTATCAGACCTGCGAAAATTTTGAAGGTTTCTCAACCATTCCTCAACTTCAAACTCCCATGCCTCGCGAACGGATTGACGAACTCGAGAAATTCCTGTTGCATCTGAAAGCAGAAACTCGACCGATTTCAACGGTATGTGCATTTTTGCCCTAGGCCATAGAAGTTATTGGTTTCGAGTATCAGACTTGCGAAAATTTTGATGGTTTCTCAAGTATTCCATAACTTCTAACCCCCATATCTCGCGAATGGATTGACGAATTCGAGACATTCCTGTTGCATCTGATAGCAGAAACTCGCCCGATTACAACGGTATGTGTATTTTTGCCCTAGGCCACAGTAGTTATTGGTTTCGAGTATCAGACTTGCGAAAATTGTGATGGTTTCTCAACCATTCCTTAACTTCAAACTCCCATATCTCGCGAACGGATTGACGAACTCGAGAATTTCCTATTGCATCTGAAAGCAGAAACTCGCCCGATTTCAACGGTATGTGCATTTTTCCCCTAGGCCTTTGTAGTTATTGGTTTCGAGTATCAAACTTGCGAAAATTTTGATGGTTTCTCAAGCATTCCTTAACTTCAAACTCCCATATCTCGCGAACGGATTGACGAACTCGAGAATTTCCTATTGCATCTGAAAGCAGAAACTCGCCCGATTACAACGGTATGTGTATTTTTGCCCTAGGCCATAGTAGTTATTGGTTTCGAGTATCAGAATTGCGAAAATTGTGATGGTTTCTCAACCATTCCTTAACTTCAAACTCCCATATCTCGCGAACGGATTGACGAACTCGAGAATTTCCTATTGCATCTGAAAGCAGAAACACGCCCGATTACAACGGTACGTGTATTTTTGACCTAGGCCATTCCAGTTATTGGTTTCGAGTATCAGACCTGCGAAAATTTTGAAGGTTTCTCAACCATTCCTCAACTTCAAACTCCCATACCTCGCGAACGGATTGACGAACTCGAGAAATTCCTGTTGCATCTGAAAGCAGAAACTCGACCGATTTCAACGGTATGTGCATTTTTGCCCTAGGCCATAGTAGTTTTTGGCTTCGAGTATCAGACTTGCGATAATTTTGATGGTTTCTCAAGCATTCCTTAACTTCAAACTCCCATATCTCGCGAACGGATTGACGAACTGGAGAAATTCCTGTTGCATCTGACAGCAGAAACTCGCCCGATTACAACGGCACGTGTATTTCTGACCTAGGCCATTCCAGTTATTGGTTTCGAGTATCAGACTTGCGAAAATTTTGATGGTTTCTCAATCATTCCTTAACTTCAAACTTCCATATCTCGCGAACGGATTGACGAACTCAAGAATTTCCTATTGCATCTGAAAGCAGAGACTCGCCCGATTACAACGGTATGTGTATTTTTGCCCTAGGCCATACATGTTATTGAATTCGAGTATCAGACTTGCGAAAATTTTGATGGTTTCTCAAGCATTCCTTAACTTCAAACTCCCATATCTCGCGAACGGATTGACGAACTCGAGAATTTCCTATTGCATCTGAAAGCAGAAACTCGCCCGATTTCAACGGTATGTGCATTTTTCCCCTAGGCCTTTGTAGTTATTGGTTTCGAGTATCAAACTTGCGAAAATTTTGATGGTTTCTCAAGCATTCCTTAACTTCAAACTCCCATATCTCGCGAACGGATTGACGAACTCGAGAAATTCCTGTTGCATCTGAAAGCAGAAACTCGCCCGATTACAACGGTATGTGTATTTTTCCCCTAGGGCATTGTAGTCATTGGTTTCTAGCATCAGACCTATGAAAATTTTGAAGGTTTCTCAACCATTCCTCAACTTCAAACTCCCATACCTCGCGAACGGATTGACGAACTCGAGAAATTCCTGTTGCATCTGAAAGCAGAAACTCGCCCGATTACAACGGTATGTGTATTTTTCCCCTAGGGCATTGTAGTTATTGGTTTCTAGCATCGGAATAGCGAAAATTTTGATGGTTTCCCAACCATTCCTTAACTTCAATCTCCCATATCTCGCGAATGGAATGACGAACTCGAGAAATTCCTGTTGCATCTGAAAGTGGAGACTCGCCCGATTACAAAGGTATGCGCATATTTGCCCTAGGCAATAGTTGTTATTGGTTTCGATTATCAGACTTGCGAAAATTTTGATGGTTTCTCAACCATTCCTTAACTTCAAACTCCCATATCTCGCGAACGGATTGTCGAACTCGAGAAATTCCTGTTGCATCTGAAAGCAGAAACTCGCCCGATTACAACGGTATGTGTATTTTTCCCCTAGGGCATTGTAGTCATTGGTTTCTAGCATCAGAATTGCGAAAATTTTGATGGTTTCTCAACCATTCCTTAACTTCAAACTCCCATATCTCGCGAACGGATTGACGAACTCGAGAATTTCCTATTGCATCTGGAAGCAGAAACTCGCCCGATTACAACGGTACGTGTATTTTTGCCCTAGGCCATAGTAGTTAATGGTTTCGAGTATCAGACTTGCGAAAATTTTGATGGTTTCTCAAGCATTCCATAACTTCTAACTCCCATATCTCGCGAACGGATTGACGAACTCGAGAATTTCCTATTGCATCTGAAAGCAGAAACTCGCCCGATTACAACGGTACGTGTATTTTTGCCCTAGGCCATAGTAGTTATTGGTTTCGAGTATCAGACTTGCGAAAACTTTGATGGTTTCTCAAGCATTCCTTAACTTCAAACTCCCATATCTCGCGAACGGATTGACGAACTCGAGAATTTCCTATTGCATCTGAAAGCAGAAACTCGCCCGATTACAACGGTACGTGTATTTTTGCCCTAGGCCAGAGTAGTTATTGGTTTCGAGTATCAGACTTGAGAAAATTGTAATGGTTTCTCAACCATTCCTTAACTTCAAACTCCCATATCTCGCGAACGGATTGACGAACTCGAGAATTTCCTATTGCATCTGAAAGCAGAAACTCGCCCGATTACAACGGTATGTGTATTTTTCCCCTAGGCCATTGTAGTTATTGGTCTCGAGTATCAGACTTGCGAAAATTTTGATGGTTTCTCAACCATTCCTTAACTTCAAACTACCATATCTCGCGAACGGATTGACGAACTCGAGAATTTCCTATTGCATCTGAAAGCAGAAACTCGCCCGATTACAACGGTACGTGTATTTTTCCCCAAGGCCTTTGTAGTTATTGGCTTCAAGTATCAGACTTGCGATAATTTTGATGGTTTCTCAAGCATTCCTTAACTTCAAACTCCCATTTTCGCGAACGGATTGACGAACTCGAGAAATTCCTGTTGCATCTGACAGCAGAAACTCGCCCGATTACAACGGTATGTGTATTTTTCCCCTAGGCCATTGTAGTTATTGGTCTCGAGTATCAGACTTGCGAAAACTTTGATGGTTTCTCAAGCATTCCATAACTTCTAACTCCCATATCTCGCGAACGGATTGACGAACTCGAGAATTTCCTATTGCATCTGAAAGCAGAAACTCGCCCGATTACAACGGTACGTGTATTTTTGCCCTAGGCCATAGTAGTTATTGGTTTCGAGTATCAGACTTGCGAAAATTGTAATGGTTTCTCAACCATTCCTTAACTTCAAACTCCCATATCTCGCGAACGGATTGACGAACTCGAGAATTTCCTATTGCATCTGAAAGCAGAAACTCGCCCGATTACAACGGTACGTGTATTTTTGCCCTAGGCCATAGTAGTTATTGGTTTCGAGTATCAGACTTGCGAAAACTTTGATGGTTTCTCAAGCATTCCTTAACTTCAAACTCCCATATCTCGCGAACGGATTGACGAACTCGAGAATTTGCTATTGCATCTGACAGCAGAAACTCGCCCGATTACAACGGTATGTGTATTTTTCCCCTAGGCCATTGTAGTTATTGGTCTCGAGTATCAGACTTGCGAAAATTTTGATGGTTTCTCAAGCATTCCATAACTTCTAACTCCCATATCTCGCGAACGGATTGACGAACTCGAGAATTTCCTATTGCATCTGAAAGCAGAAACTCGCCCGATTACAACGGTACGTGTATTTTTGCCCTAGGCCATAGTAGTTATTGGTTTCGAGTATCAGACTTGCGAAAATTGTAATGGTTTCTCAACCATTCCTTAACTTCAAACTCCCATATCTCGCGAACGGATTGACGAACTCGAGAATTTCCTATTGCATCTGAAAGCAGAAACTCGCCCGATTTCAACGGTATGTGCATTTTTCCCCTAGGCCTTTGTAGTTATTGGTTTCGAGTATCAGACTTGCGAAAACTTTGATGGTTTCTCAAGCATTCCTTAACTTCAAACTCCCATATCTCGCGAACGGATTGACGAACTCGAGAATTTCCTATTGCATCTGAAAGCAGAAACTCGCCCGATTACAACGGTACGTGTATTTTTGCCCTAGGCCATAGTAGTTATTGGTTTCGAGTATCAGACTTGCGAAAATTGTAATGGTTTCTCAACCATTCCTTAACTTCAAACTCCCATATCTCGCGAACGGATTGACGAACTCGAGAATTTCCTATTGCATCTGAAAGCAGAAACTCGCCCGATTTCAACGGTATGTGCATTTTTCCCCTAGGCCTTTGTAGTTATTGGTTTCGAGTATCAGACTTGCGAAAACTTTGATGGTTTCTCAAGCATTCCTTAACTTCAAACTCCCATATCTCGCGAACGGATTGACGAACTCGAGAATTTCCTATTGCATCTGAAAGCAGAAACTCGCCCGATTACAACGGTACGTGTATTTTTGCCCTAGGCCATAGTAGTTATTGGTTTCGAGTATCAGACTTGCGAAAATTGTAATGGTTTCTCAACCATTCCTTAACTTCAAACTCCCATATCTCGCGAACGGATTGACGAACTCGAGAATTTCCTATTGCATCTGAAAGCAGAAACTCGCCCGATTACAACGGTACGTGTATTTTTCCCCAAGGCCTTTGTAGTTATTGGCTTCAAGTATCAGACTTGCGATAATTTTGATGCTTTCTCAAGCATTCCTTAACTTCAAACTCCCATTTTCGCGAACGGATTGACGAACTCGAGAAATTCCTGTTGCATCTGACAGCAGAAACTCGCCCGATTACAACGGTATGTGTATTTTTCCCCTAGGCCATTGTAGTTATTGGTCTCGAGTATCAGACTTGCGAAAATTTTGATGGTTTCTCAAGCATTCCATAATTTCTAACTCCCATATCTCGCGAACGGATTGACGAACTCGAGAATTTCCTATTGCATCTGAAAGCAGAAACTCGCCCGATTACAACGGTACGTGTATTTTTGCCCTAGGCCATAGTAGTTATTGGTTTCGAGTATCAGACTTGCGAAAACTTTGATGGTTTCTCAAGCATTCCTTAACTTCAAACTCCCATATCTCGCGAACGGATTGACGAACTCGAGAATTTCCTATTGCATCTGAAAGCAGAAACTCGCCCGATTACAACGGTACGTGTATTTTTGCCCTAGGCCAGAGTAGTTATTGGTTTCGAGTATCAGACTTGCGAAAATTGTAATGGTTTCTCAACCATTCCTTAACTTCAAACTCCCATATCTCGCGAACGGATTGACGAACTCGAGAATTTCCTATTGCATCTGAAAGCAGAAACTCGCCCGATTACAACGGTATGTGTATTTTTCCCCTAGGCCATTGTAGTTATTGGTCTCGAGTATCAGACATGCGAAAATTTTGATGGTTTCTCAACCATTCCTTAACTTCAAACTACCATATCTCGCGAACGGATTGACGAACTCGAGAATTTCCTATTGCATCTGAAAGCAGAAACTCGCCCGATTACAACGGTACGTGTATTTTTCCCCAAGGCCTTTGTAGTTATTGGCTTCAAGTATCAGACTTGCGATAATTTTGATGGTTTCTCAAGCATTCCTTAACTTCAAACTCCCATTTTCGCGAACGGATTGACGAACTCGAGAAATTCCTGTTGCATCTGACAGCAGAAACTCGCCCGATTACAACGGTATGTGTATTTTTCCCCTAGGCCATTGTAGTTATTGGTCTCGAGTATCAGACTTGCGAAAACTTTGATGGTTTCTCAAGCATTCCATAACTTCTAACTCCCATATCTCGCGAACGGATTGACGAACTCGAGAATTTCCTATTGCATCTGAAAGCAGAAACTCGCCCGATTACAACGGTACGTGTATTTTTGCCCTAGGCCATAGTAGTTATTGGTTTCGAGTATCAGACTTGCGAAAATTGTAATGGTTTCTCAACCATTCCTTAACTTCAAACTCCCATATCTCGCGAACGGATTGACGAACTCGAGAATTTCCTATTGCATCTGAAAGCAGAAACTCGCCCGATTACAACGGTACGTGTATTTTTGCCCTAGGCCATAGTAGTTATTGGTTTCGAGTATCAGACTTGCGAAAACTTTGATGGTTTCTCAAGCATTCCTTAACTTCAAACTCCCATATCTCGCGAACGGATTGACGAACTCGAGAATTTGCTATTGCATCTGACAGCAGAAACTCGCCCGATTACAACGGTATGTGTATTTTTCCCCTAGGCCATTGTAGTTATTGGTCTCGAGTATCAGACTTGCGAAAATTTTGATGGTTTCTCAAGCATTCCATAACTTCTAACTCCCATATCTCGCGAACGGATTGACGAACTCGAGAATTTCCTATTGCATCTGAAAGCAGAAACTCGCCCGATTACAACGGTACGTGTATTTTTGCCCTAGGCCATAGTAGTTATTGGTTTCGAGTATCAGACTTGCGAAAATTGTAATGGTTTCTCAACCATTCCTTAACTTCAAACTCCCATATCTCGCGAACGGATTGACGAACTCGAGAATTTCCTATTGCATCTGAAAGCAGAAACTCGCCCGATTTCAACGGTATGTGCATTTTTCCCCTAGGCCTTTGTAGTTATTGGTTTCGAGTATCAGACTTGCGAAAACTTTGATGGTTTCTCAAGCATTCCTTAACTTCAAACTCCCATATCTCGCGAACGGATTGACGAACTCGAGAATTTCCTATTGCATCTGAAAGCAGAAACTCGCCCGATTACAACGGTACGTGTATTTTTGCCCTAGGCCATAGTAGTTATTGGTTTCGAGTATCAGACTTGCGAAAATTGTAATGGTTTCTCAACCATTCCTTAACTTCAAACTCCCATATCTCGCGAACGGATTGACGAACTCGAGAATTTCCTATTGCATCTGAAAGCAGAAACTCGCCCGATTTCAACGGTATGTGCATTTTTCCCCTAGGCCTTTGTTGTTATTGGTTTCGAGTATCAGACTTGCGAAAACTTTGATGGTTTCTCAAGCATTCCTTAACTTCAAACTCCCATATCTCGCGAACGGATTGACGAACTCGAGAATTTCCTATTGCATCTGAAAGCAGAAACTCGCCCGATTACAACGGTACGTGTATTTTTGCCCTAGGCCATAGTAGTTATTGGTTTCGAGTATCAGACTTGCGAAAATTGTAATGGTTTCTCAACCATTCCTTAACTTCAAACTCCCATATCTCGCGAACGGATTGACGAACTCGAGAATTTCCTATTGCATCTGAAAGCAGAAACTCGCCCGATTACAACGGTACGTGTATTTTTCCCCAAGGCCTTTGTAGTTATTGGCTTCAAGTATCAGACTTGCGATAATTTTGATGCTTTCTCAAGCATTCCTTAACTTCAAACTCCCATTTTCGCGAACGGATTGACGAACTCGAGAAATTCCTGTTGCATCTGACAGCAGAAACTCGCCCGATTACAACGGTATGTGTATTTTTCCCCTAGGCCATTGTAGTTATTGGTCTCGAGTATCAGACTTGCGAAAATTTTGATGGTTTCTCAAGCATTCCATAATTTCTAACTCCCATATCTCGCGAGCGGATTGACGAACTCGAGAATTTCCTATTGCATCTGAAAGCAGAAACTCGCCCGATTACAACGGTACGTGTATTTTTGCCCTAGGCCATAGTAGTTATTGGTTTCGAGTATCAGACGTGCGAAAATTGTAATGGTTTCTCAACCATTCCTTAATTTCAAACTCCCATATCTCGCGAACGGATTGACGAACTCGAGAATTTCCTGTTGCATCTGAAAGCAGAAACTCGACCGATTTCAACGGTATGTGCATTTTTGCCCTAGGCCATAGAAGTTATTGGTTTCGAGTATCAGACTTGCGAAAACTTTGATGGTTTCTCAAGCATTCCTTAACTTCAAACTCCCATATCTCGCGAACGGATTGACGAACTCGAGAATTTCCTATTGCATCTGAAAGCAGAAACTCGCCCGATTACAACGGTACGTGTATTTTTGCCCTAGGCCAGAGTAGTTATTGGTTTCGAGTATCAGACTTGCGAAAATTGTAATGGTTTCTCAACCATTCCTTAACTTCAAACTCCCATATCTCGCGAACGGATTGACGAACTCGAGAATTTCCTATTGCATCTGAAAGCAGAAACTCGCCCGATTACAACGGTATGTGTATTTTTCCCCTAGGCCATTGTAGTTATTGGTCTCGAGTATCAGACGTGCGAAAATTTTGATGGTTTCTCAACCATTCCTTAACTTCAAACTACCATATCTCGCGAACGGATTGACGAACTCGAGAATTTCCTGTTGCATCTGAAAGCAGAAACTCGACCGATTTCAACGGTATGTGCATTTTTGCCCTAGGCCATAGAAGTTATTGGTTTCGAGTATCAGACTTGCGAAAATTTTGATGGTTTCTCAAGCATTCCATAACTTCTAACTCCCACATCTCGCGAACGGATTGACGAACTCGAGAAGCTCCTGTTGCATCTGAAAGCAGAAACGGGCCCGATTACAACGGTATGTGTATTTTTCCCCTAGGCCATAGTAGTTATTTGTTTCGAGTATCAGATTTGCGAAAATTGTAATGGTTTCTCAACCATTCTTTAACTTCAAACTCCCACATCTCGCGAACGGATTGACGAACTCGAGAATTTCCTATTGCATCTGAAAGCAGAAACTCGCCCGATTACAACGGTACGTGTATTTTTGCCCTAGGCCATAGTAGTTATTGGTTTCGAGTATCAGACTTGCGAAAATTGTAATGGTTTCTCAACCATTCCTTGACTTCAAACTCCCATATCTCGCGAACGGATTGACGAACTCGAGAATTTCCTATTGCATCTGAAAGCAGAAACTCGCCCGATTACAACGGTACGTGTATTTTTCCCCAAGGCCTTTGTAGTTATTGGCTTCAAGTATCAGACTTGCGATAATTTTGATGGTTTCTCAAGCATTCCTTAACTTCAAACTCCCATTTTCGCGAACGGATTGACGAACTCGAGAAATTCCTGTTGCATCTGACAGCAGAAACTCGCCCGATTACAACGGTATGTGTATTTTTCCCCTAGGCCATTGTAGTTATTGGTCTCGAGTATCAGACTTGCGAAAATTTTGATGGTTTCTCAAGCATTCCATAACTTCTAACTCCCATATCTCGCGAACGGATTGACGAACTCGAGAATTTCCTATTGCATCTGAAAGCAGAAACTCGCCCGATTACAACGGTACGTGTATTTTTGCCCTAGGCCATAGTAGTTATTGGTTTCGAGTATCAGACTTGCGAAAATTGTAATGGTTTCTCAACCATTCCTTAATTTCAAACTCCCATATCTCGCGAACGGATTGACGAACTCGAGAATTTCCTATTGCATCTGAAAGCAGAAACTCGCCCGATTTCAACGGTATGTGCATTTTTCCCCTAGGCCTTTGTAGTTATTGGTTTCGAGTATCAGAATTGCGAAAACTTTGATGGTTCCTCAAGCATTCCTTAACTTCAAACTCCCATATCTCCCGAACGGATTGACGAACTCGAGAATTTCCTATTGCATCTGAAAGCAGAAACTCGCCCGATTACAACGGTACGTGTATTTTTGCCCTAGGCCATAGTAGTTATTGGTTTCGAGTATCAGACTTGCGAAAATTGTAATGGTTTCTCAACCATTCCTTAACTTCAAACTCCCATATCTCGCGAACGGATTGACGAACTCGAGAATTTCCTATTGCATCTGAAAGCAGAAACTCGCCCGATTTCAACGGTATGTGCATTTTTCCCCTAGGGCATTGTAGTTATTGGTTTCTAGCATCGGAATTGCGAAAATTTTGATGGTTTCACAACCATTCCTTAACTTCAAACTCCCATATCTCGCGAATGGAATGACGAACTCGAGAAATTCCTGTTGCATCTGAAAGTGGAGACTCGCCCGATTACAAAGGTATGCGCATCTTTGCCCTAGGGCATAGTTGTTATTGGTTTCGATTATCAGACTTGCGAAAATTTTGATGGTTTCTCAACCATTCCTTAACTTCAAACTCCCATATCTCGCGAACGGATTGACGAACTCGAGAAATTCCTGTTGCATCTGAAAGCAGAAACTCGCCCGATTACAACGGTATGTGTATTTTTCCCCTAGGGCATTGTAGTCATTGGTTTCTAGCATCAGAATTGCGAACATTTTGATGGTTTCTCAACCACTCCTTAACTTCAAACTCCCATATCTCGCGAACGGATTGACGAACTCGAGAATTTCCTATTGCATCTGGAAGCAGAAACTCGCCCGATTACAACGGTACGTGTATTTTTGCCCTAGGCCATAGTAGTTAATGGTTTCGAGTATCAGACTTGCGAAAATTTTGATGGTTTCTCAAGCATTCCATAACTTCTAACTCCCATATCTCGCGAACGGATTGACGAACTCGAGAATTTCCTATTGCATCTGAAAGCAGAAACTCGCCCGATTACAACGGTACGTGTATTTTTGCCCTAGGCCATAGTAGTTATTGGTTTCGAGTATCAGACTTGCGAAAATTGTAATGGTTTCTCAACCATTCCTTAATTTCAAACTCCCATATCTCGCGAACGGATTGACGAACTCGAGAATTTCCTATTGCATCTGAAAGCAGAAACTCGCCCGATTTCAACGGTATGTGCATTTTTCCCCTAGGCCTTTGTAGTTATTGGTTTCGAGTATCAGACTTGCGAAAATTGTAATGGTTTCTCAACCATTCCTTAACTTCAAACTCCCATATCTCGCGAACGGATTGACGAACTCGAGAATTTCCTTTTGCATCTGAAAGCAGAAACTCGCCCGATTACAACGGTATGTGTATTTTTCCCCTAGGGCATTGTAGTTATTGGTTTCTAGCATCGGAATTGCGAAAATTTTGATGGTTTCACAACCATTCCTTAACTTCAAACTCCCATATCTCGCGAATGGAATGACGAACTCGAGAAATTCCTGTTGCATCTGAAAGTGGAGACTCGCCCGATTACAAAGGTATGCGCATCTTTGCCCTAGGCCATAGTTGTTATTGGTTTCGATTATCAGACTTGCGAAAATTTTGATGGTTTCTCAACCATTCCTTAACTTCAAACTCCCATATCTCGCGAACGGATTGACGAACTCGAGAAATTCCTGTTGCATCTGAAAGCAGAAGCTCGACCGATTTCAACGGTATGTGCATTTTTGCCCTAGGCCATAGAAGTTATTGGTTTCGAGTATCAGACTTGCGAAAATTTTGATGGTTTCTCAAGCATTCCATAACTTCTAACTCCCACATCTCGCGAACGGATTGACGAACTCGAGAAGCTCCTGTTGCATCTGAAAGCAGAAACGGGCCCGATTACAACGGTATGTGTATTTTTCCCCTAGGCCATAGTAGTTATTGGTTTCGAGTATCAGACTTGAGAAAATTGTAATGGTTTCTCAACCATTCCTTAACTTCAAACTCCCATATCTCGCGAACGGATTGACGAACTCGAGAATTTCCTATTGCATCTGAAAGCAGAAACTCGCCCGATTTCAACGGTATGTGCATTTTTCCCCTAGGCCTTTGTAGTTATTGGTTTCGAGTACCAGACTTGCGAAAACTTTGATGGTTTCTCAAGCATTCCTTAACTTCAAACTCCCATATCTCGCGAACGGATTGACGAACTCGAGAATTTCCTATTGCATCTGAAAGCAGAAACTCGCCCGATTACAACGGTACGTGTATTTTTGCCCTAGGCCATAGTAGTTATTGGTTTCGAGTATCAGACTTGCGAAAATTGTAACGGTTTCTCAATCATTCCTTAACTTCAAACTCCCATATCTCGCGAACGGATTGACGAACTCGAGAATTTCCTATTGCATCTGAAAGCAGAAACTCGCCCGATTACAACGGTACGTGTATTTTTCCCCAAGGCCTTTGTAGTTATTGGCTCCAAGTATCAGACTTGCGATAATTTTGATGGTTTCTCAAGCATTCCTTAACTTCAAACTCCCATTTTCGCGAACGGATTGACGAACTCGAGAAATTCCTGTTGCATCTGACAGCAGAAACTCCCCCGATTACAACGGTATGTGTATTTTTCCCCTAGGCCATTGTAGTTATTGGTCTCGAGTATCAGACTTGCGAAAATTTTGATGGTTTCTCAAGCATTCCATAACTTCTAACTCCCATATCTCGCGAACGGATTGACGAACTCGAGAATTTCCTATTGCATCTGAAAGCAGAAACTCGCCCGATTACAACGGTACGTGTATTTTTGCCCTAGGCCATAGTAGTTATTGGTTTCGAGTATCAGACTTGCGAAAATTGTAATGGTTTCTCAACCATTCCTTAATTTCAAACTCCCATATCTCGCGAACGGATTGACGAACTCGAGAATTTCCTATTGCATCTGAAAGCAGAAACTCGCCCGATTTCAACGGTATGTGCATTTTTCCCCTAGGCCTTTGTAGTTATTGGTTTCGAGTATCAGACTTGCGAAAACTTTGATGGTTTCTCAAGCATTCCTTAACTTCAAACTCCCATATCTCGCGAACGGATTGACGAACTCGAGAATTTCCTATTGCATCTGAAAGCAGAAACTCGCCCGATTACAACGGTTCGTGTATTTTAGTCCTAGGCCATAGTAGTTATTGGTTTCGAGTATCAGACTTGCGAAAATTGTAATGGTTTCTCAACCATTCTTTAACTTCAAACTCCCATATCTCGCGAACGGATTGACGAACTCGAGAATTTCCTATTGCATATGAAAGCAGAAACTCGACCGATTACAACGCTAAGTGTATTTTTCCCCAAGGCCTTTGTAGTTATTGGTTTCGAGTACCAGACTTGCGAAAACTTTGATGGTTTCTCAAGCATTCCTTAACTTCAAACTCCCATATCTCGCGAACGGATTGACGAACTCGAGAATTTCCTATTGCATCTGAAAGCAGAAACTCGCCCGATTACAACGGTACGTGTATTTTTGCCCTAGGCCATAGTAGTTATTGGTTTCGAGTATCAGACTTGCGAAAATTGTAACGGTTTCTCAATCATTCCTTAACTTCAAACTCCCATATCTCGCGAACGGATTGACGAACTCGAGAATTTCCTATTGCATCTGAAAGCAGAAACTCGCCCGATTACAACGGTACGTGTATTTTAGTCCTAGGCCATAGTAGTTATTGGTTTCGAGTATCAGACTTGCGAAAATTGTAATGGTTTCTCAACCATTCCTTAATTTCAAACTCCCATATCTCGCGAACGGATTGACGAACTCGAGAATTTCCTATTGCATCTGAAAGCAGAAACTCGCCCGATTTCAACGGTATGTGCATTTTTCCCCTAGGCCTTTGTAGTTATTGGTTTCGAGTATCAGACTTGCGAAAACTTTGATGGTTTCTCAAGCATTCCTTAACTTCAAACTCCCATATCTCGCGAACGGATTGACGAACTCGAGAATTTCCTATTGCATCTGAAAGCAGAAACTCGCCCGATTACAACGGTACGTGTATTTTAGCCCTAGGCCATAGTAGTTATTGGTTTCGAGTATCAGACTTGCGAAAATTGTAATGGTTTCTCAACCATTCTTTAACTTCAAACTCCCATATCTCGCGAACGGATTGACGAACTCGAGAATTTCCTTTTGCATCTGAAAGCAGAAACTCGCCCGATTTCAACGGTATGTGCATTTTTCCCCTAGGCCTTTGTAGTTATTGGTTTCGAGTATCAGACTTGCGAAAACTTTGATGGTTTCTCAAGCATTCCTTAACTTCAAACTCCCATATCTCGCGAACGGATTGACGAACTCGAGAATTTCCTATTGCATCTGAAAGCAGAAACTCGCCCGATTACAACGGAACGTGTATTTTTGCCCTAGGCCATAGTAGTTATTGGTTTCGAGTATCAGACTTGCGAAAATTGTAATGGTTTCTCAACCATTCTTTAACTTCAAACTCCCATATCTCGCGAACGGATTGACGAACTCGAGAATTTCCTATTGCATCTGAAAGCAGAAACTCGCCCGATTACAACGGTACGTGTATTTTTGCCCTAGGCCATAGTAGTTATTGGTTTCGAGTATCAGACTTGCGAAAATTGTAACGGTTTCTCAATCATTCCTTAACTTCAAACTCCCATATCTCGCGAACGGATTGACGAACTCGAGAATTTCCTATTGCATCTGAAAGCAGAAACTCGCCCGATTACAACGGTACGTGTATTTTTCCCCAAGGCCTTTGTAGTTATTGGCTCCAAGTATCAGACTTGCGATAATTTTGATGGTTTCTCAAGCATTCCTTAACTTCAAACTCCCATTTTCGCGAACGGATTGACGAACTCGAGAAATTCCTGTTGCATCTGACAGCAGAAACTCCCCCGATTACAACGGTATGTGTATTTTTCCCCTAGGCCATTGTAGTTATTGGTCTCGAGTATCAGACTTGCGAAAATTTTGATGGTTTCTCAAGCATTCCATAACTTCTAACTCCCATATCTCGCGAACGGATTGACGAACTCGAGAATTTCCTATTGCATCTGAAAGCAGAAACTCGCCCGATTACAACGGTACGTGTATTTTTGCCCTAGGCCATAGTAGTTATTGGTTTCGAGTATCAGACTTGCGAAAATTGTAATGGTTTCTCAACCATTCCTTAATTTCAAACTCCCATATCTCGCGAACGGATTGACGAACTCGAGAATTTCCTATTGCATCTGAAAGCAGAAACTCGCCCGATTTCAACGGTATGTGCATTTTTCCCCTAGGCCTTTGTAGTTATTGGTTTCGAGTATCAGACTTGCGAAAACTTTGATGGTTTCTCAAGCATTCCTTAACTTCAAACTCCCATATCTCGCGAACGGATTGACGAACTCGAGAATTTCCTATTGCATCTGAAAGCAGAAACTCGCCCGATTACAACGGTTCGTGTATTTTAGTCCTAGGCCATAGTAGTTATTGGTTTCGAGTATCAGACTTGCGAAAATTGTAATGGTTTCTCAACCATTCTTTAACTTCAAACTCCCATATCTCGCGAACGGATTGACGAACTCGAGAATTTCCTATTGCATATGAAAGCAGAAACTCGACCGATTACAACGCTAAGTGTATTTTTCCCCAAGGCCTTTGTAGTTATTGGTTTCGAGTACCAGACTTGCGAAAACTTTGATGGTTTCTCAAGCATTCCTTAACTTCAAACTCCCATATCTCGCGAACGGATTGACGAACTCGAGAATTTCCTATTGCATCTGAAAGCAGAAACTCGCCCGATTACAACGGTACGTGTATTTTTGCCCTAGGCCATAGTAGTTATTGGTTTCGAGTATCAGACTTGCGAAAATTGTAACGGTTTCTCAATCATTCCTTAACTTCAAACTCCCATATCTCGCGAACGGATTGACGAACTCGAGAATTTCCTATTGCATCTGAAAGCAGAAACTCGCCCGATTACAACGGTACGTGTATTTTAGTCCTAGGCCATAGTAGTTATTGGTTTCGAGTATCAGACTTGCGAAAATTGTAATGGTTTCTCAACCATTCCTTAATTTCAAACTCCCATATCTCGCGAACGGATTGACGAACTCGAGAATTTCCTATTGCATCTGAAAGCAGAAACTCGCCCGATTTCAACGGTATGTGCATTTTTCCCCTAGGCCTTTGTAGTTATTGGTTTCGAGTATCAGACTTGCGAAAACTTTGATGGTTTCTTAAGCATTCCTTAACTTCAAACTCCCATATCTCGCGAACGGATTGACGAACTCGAGAATTTCCTATTGCATCTGAAAGCAGAAACTCGCCCGATTACAACGGTACGTGTATTTTAGCCCTAGGCCATAGTAGTTATTGGTTTCGAGTATCAGACTTGCGAAAATTGTAATGGTTTCTCAACCATTCTTTAACTTCAAACTCCCATATCTCGCGAACGGATTGACGAACTCGAGAATTTCCTTTTGCATCTGAAAGCAGAAACTCGCCCGATTTCAACGGTATGTGCATTTTTCCCCTAGGCCTTTGTAGTTATTGGTTTCGAGTATCAGACTTGCGAAAACTTTGATGGTTTCTCAAGCATTCCTTAACTTCAAACTCCCATATCTCGCGAACGGATTGACGAACTCGAGAATTTCCTATTGCATCTGAAAGCAGAAACTCGCCCGATTACAACGGAACGTGTATTTTTGCCCTAGGCCATAGTAGTTATTGGTTTCGAGTATCAGACTTGCGAAAATTGTAATGGTTTCTCAACCATTCCTTAACTTCAAACTCCCATATCTCGCGAACGGATTGACGAACTCGAGAATTTCCTATTGCATCTGAAAGCAGAAACTCGCCCGATTACAACGGTACGTGTATTTTTCCCCAAGGCCTTTGTAGTTATTGGCTTCAAGTATCAGACTTGCGATAATTTTGATGGTTTCTCAAGCATTCCTTAACTTCAAACTCCCATTTTCGCGAACGGATTGACGAACTCGAGAAATTCCTGTTGCATCTGACAGCAGAAACTCGCCCGATTACAACGTTATGTGTATTTTTCCCCTAGGCCATTGTAGTTATTGGTCTCGAGTATCAGACTTGCGAAAATTTTGATGGTTTCTCAAGCATTCCATAACTTCTAACTCCCATATCTCGCGAACGGATTGACGAACTCGAGAATTTCCTATTGCATCTGAAAGCAGAAACTCGCCCGATTACAACGGTATGTGTATTTTTCCCCTAGGCAATTGTAGTTATTGGTCTCGAGTATCAGACTTGCGAAAATTTTGATGGTTTCTCAACCATTCCTTAACTTCAAACTACCATATCTCGCGAACGGATTGACGAACTCGAGAATTTCCTGTTGCATCTGAAGGCAGAAACTCGACCGATTTCAACGGTATGTGCATTTTTGCCCTAGGCCATAGAAGTTATTGGTTTCGAGTATCAGACTTGCGAAAATTTTGATGGTTTCTCAAGCATTCCATAACTTCTAACTCCCACATCTCGCGAACGGATTGACGAACTCGAGAAGCTCCTGTTGCATCTGAAAGCAGAAACGGGCCCGATTACAACGGTATGTGTATTTTTCCCCTAGGCCATAGTAGTTATTGGTTTCGAGTATCAGACTTGCGAAAATTGTAATGGTTTCTCAACCATTCCTTAACTTCAAACTCCCATATCTCGCGAACGGATTGACGAACTCGAGAATTTCCTATTGCATCTGAAAGCAGAAACTCGCCCGATTACAACGGTACGTGTATTTTTGCCCTAGGCCATAGTAGTTATTGGTTTCGAGTATCAGACTTGCGAAAATTGTAATGGTTTCTCAACCATTCCTTAATTTCAAACTCCCATATCTCGCGAACGGATTGACGAACTCGAGAATTTCCTATTGCATCTGAAAGCAGAAACTCGCCCGATTTCAACGGTATGTGCATTTTTCCCCTAGGCCTTTGTAGTTATTGGTTTCGAGTATCAGACTTGCGAAAACTTTGATGGTTTCTCAAGCATTCCTTAACTTCAAACTCCCATATCTCGCGAACGGAGGATTGACGAACTCGAGAAATTCCTGTTGCATCTGACAGCAGAAACTCGCCCGATTACAACGGTATGTGTATTTTTCCCCTAGGCCTTTGTAGTTATTGGTTTCGAGTATCAGACTTGCGAAAATTGTAATGGTTTCTCAACCATTCCTTAACCTCAAACTCCCATATCTCGCGAACGGATTGACGAACTCGAGAATTTCCTATTGCATATGAAAGCAGAAACTCGACCGATTACAACGCTAAGTGTATTTTTCCCCAAGGCCTTTGTAGTTATTGGCTTCGAGTATCAGACTTGCGAAAATTTTGATGGTTTCTCAAGCATTCCTTAACTTCAAACTCCCATTTTCGCGAACGGATTGACGAACTCGAGAAATTCCTGTTGCATCTGACAGCAGAAACTCGCCCGATTACAACGGTATGTGTATTTTTCCCCTAGGCCATTGTAGTTATTGGTCTCGAGTATCAGACTTGCGAAAATTTTGATGGTTTCTCAAGCATTCCATAACTTCTAAATCCCATATCTCGCGAACGGATTGACGAACTCGAGAATTTCCTATTGCATCTGAAAGCAGAAACAAGCCCGATTACAACGGTACGTGTATTTTTCCCCAAGGCCTTTGTAGTTATTGGCTTCAAGTATCAGACTTGCGATAATTTTGATGGTTTCTCAAGCATTCCTTAACTTCAAACTCCCATTTTCGCGAACGGATTGACGAACTCGAGAAATTCCTGTTGCATCTGACAGCAGAAACTCGCCCGATTACAACGGTATGTGTATTTTTCCCCTAGGCCTTTGTAGTTATTGGTTTCGAGTATCAGACTTGCGAAAATTGTAATGGTTTCTCAACCATTCCTTAACCTCAAACTCCCATATCTCGCGAACGGATTGACGAACTCGAGAATTTCCTATTGCATATGAAAGCAGAAACTCGACCGATTACAACGCTAAGTGTATTTTTCCCCAAGGCCTTTGTAGTTATTGGCTTCGAGTATCAGACTTGCGAAAATTTTGATGGTTTCTCAAGCATTCCTTAACTTCAAACTCCCATTTTCGCGAACGGATTGACGAACTCGAGAAATTCCTGTTGCATCTGACAGCAGAAACTCGCCCGATTACAACGGTACGTGTATTTTTCCCCAAGGCCTTTGTAGTTATTGGCTTCAAGTATCAGACTTGCGATAATTTTGATGGTTTCTCAAGCATTCCTTAACTTCAAACTCCCATTTTCGCGAACGGATTGACGAACTCGAGAATTTCCTATTGCATCTGAAAGCAGAAACAAGCCCGATTACAACGGTACGTGTATTTTTCCCCAAGGCCTTTGTAGTTATTGGCTTCAAGTATCAGACTTGCGATAATTTTGATGGTTTCTCAAGCATTCCTTAACTTCAAACTCCCATTTTCGCGAACGGATTGACGAACTCGAGAAATTCCTGTTGCATCTGACAGCAGAAACTCGCCCGATTACAACGGTATGTGTATTTTTCCCCTAGGCCATTGTAGTTATTGGTCTCGAGTATCAGACTTGCGAAAATTTTGATGGTTTCTCAAGCATTCCATAACTTCTAAATCCCATATCTAGCGAACGGATTGACGAACTCGAGAATTTCCTATTGCATCTGAAAGCAGAAACTCGCCCGATTACAACGGTACGTGTATTTTTGCCCTAGGCCATAGTAGTTATGGGTTTCGAGTATCAGACTTGCGAAAATTGTAATGGTTTCTCAACCATTCCTTAATTTCAAACTCCCATATCTCGCGAACGGATTGACGAACTCGAGAATTTCCTATTGCATCTGAAAGCAGAAACTCGCCCGATTTCAACGGTATGTGCATTTTTACCCTAGGCCTTTGTAGTTATTGGTTTCGAGTATCAGACTTGCGAAAATTGTAATGGTTTCTCAACCATTCCTTAACCTCAAACTCCCATATCTCGCGAACGGATTGACGAACTCGTGAATTTCCTATTGCATATGAAAGCAGAAACTCGACCGATTACAACGCTAAGTGTATTTTTCCCCAAGGCCTTTGTAGTTATTGGCTTCGAGTATCAGACTTGCGAAAATTTTGATGGTTTCTCAAGCATTCCTTAACTTCAAACTCCCATTTTCGCGAACGGATTGACGAACTCGAGAAATTCCTGTTGCATCTGACAGCAGAAACTCGCCCGATTACAACGGTATGTGTATTTTTCCCCTAGGCCATTGTAGTTATTGGTCTCGAGCATCAGACTTGCCAAAATTTTGATGGTTTCTCAAGCATTCCATAACTTCTAAATCCCATATCTCGCGAACGGATTGACGAACTCGAGAATTTCCTATTGCATCTGAAAGCAGAAACTCGCCCGATTACAACGGTACGTGTATTTTTGCCCTAGGCCATAGTAGTTATTGGTTTCGAGTATCAGACTTGCGAAAATTGTAATGGTTTCTCAACCATTCCTTAATTTCAAACTCCCATATCTCGCGAACGGATTGACGAACTCGAGAATTTCCTATTGCATCTGAAAGCAGAAACTCGCCCGATTTCAACGGTATGTGCATTTTTCCCCTAGGCCTTTGTAGTTATTGGTTTCGAGTATCAGACTTGCGAAAATTGTAATGGTTTCTCAACCATTCCTTAACCTCAAACTCCCATATCTCGCGAACGGAATGACGAACTCGAGAATTTCCTATTGCATATGAAAGCAGAAACTCGACCGATTACAACGCTAAGTGTATTTTTCCCCAAGGCCTTTGTAGTTATTGGCTTCGAGTATCAGACTTGCGAAAATTTTGATGGTTTCTCAAGCATTCCTTAACTTCAAACTCCCATTTTCGCGAACGGATTGACGAACTCGAGAAATTCCTGTTGCATCTGACAGCAGAAACTCGCCCGATTACAACGGTATGTGTATTTTTCCCCTAGGCCATTGTAGTTATTGGTCTCGAGTATCAGACTTGCGAAAATTTTGATGGTTTCTCAAGCATTCCATAACTTCTAAATCCCATATCTCGCGAACGGATTGACGAACTCGAGAATTTCCTATTGCATCTGAAAGCAGAAACTCGCCCGATTACAACGGTACGTGTATTTTTGCCCTAGGCCATAGTAGTTATTGGTTTCGAGTATCAGACTTGCGAAAATTGTAATGGTTTCTCAACCATTCCTTAACTTCAAACTCCCATATCTCGCGAACGGATTGACGAACTCGAGAATTTCCTATTGCATCTGAAAGCAGAAACTCGCCCGATTACAACGGTACGTGTATTTTTGCCCTAGGCCATAGTAGTTATTGGTCTCGAGTATCAGACTTGCGAAAATTTTGATGGTTTCTCAACCATTCCTTAACTTCAAACTCCCATATCTCGCGAACGGATTGACGAACTCGAGAATTTCCTATTGCATCTGAAAGCAGAAACTCGCCCGATTACAACGGTACGTGTATTTTTGCCCTAGGCCATAGTAGTTATTGGTTTCGAGTATCAGACTTGCGAAAATTGTAATGGTTTCTCAACCATTCCTTAATTTCAAACTCCCATATCTCGCGAACGGATTGACGAACTCGAGAATTTCCTATTGCATCTGAAAGCAGAAACTCGCCCGATTTCAACGGTATGTGCATTTTTCCCCTAGGCCTTTGTAGTTATTGGTTTCGAGTATCAGACTTGCGAAAACTTTGATGGTTTCTCAAGCATTCCTTAACTTCAAACTCCCATATCTCGCGAACGGATTGACGAACTCGAGAATTTCCTATTGCATCTGAAAGCAGAAACTCGCCCGATTACAACGGTACGTGTATTTTTGCCCTAGGCTATAGTAGTTATTGGTTTCGAGTATCAGACTTGCGAAAATTGTAATGGTTTCTCAACCATTCCTTAACTTCAAACTCCCATATCTCGCGAACGGATTGACGAACTCGAGAATTTCCTATTGCATCTGAAAGCAGAAACAAGCCCGATTACAACGGTACGTGTATTTTTCCCCAAGGCCTTTGTAGTTATTGGCTTCAAGTATCAGACTTGCGATAATTTTGATGGTTTCTCACGCATTCCTTAACTTCAAACTCCCATTTTCGCGAACGGATTGACGAACTCGAGAAATTCCTGTTGCATCTGACAGCAGAAACTCGCCCGATTACAACGGTATGTGTATTTTTCCCCTAGGCCATTGTAGTTATTGGTCTCGAGTATCAGACTTGCGAAAATTTTGATGGTTTCTCAAGCATTCCATAACTTCTAAATCCCATATCTCGCGAACGGATTGACGAACTCGAGAATTTCCTATTGCATCTGAAAGCAGAAACTCGCCCGATTACAACGGTACGTGTATTTTTGCCCTAGGCCATAGTAGTTATTGGTTTCGAGTATCAGACTTGCGAAAATTGTAATGGTTTCTCAACCATTCCTTAATTTCAAACTCCCATATCTCGCGAACGGATTGACGAACTCGAGAATTTCCTATTGCATCTGAAAGCAGAAACTCGCCCGATTTCAACGGTATGTGCATTTTTCCCCTAGGCCTTTGTAGTTATTGGTTTCGAGTATCAGACTTGCGAAAATTGTAATTGTTTCTCAACCATTCCTTAACCTCAAACTCCCATATCTCGCGAACGGATTGACGAACTCGAGAATTTCCTATTGCATATGAAAGCAGAAACTCGACCGATTACAACGCTAAGTGTATTTTTCCCCAAGGCCTTTGTAGTTATTGGCTTTCGAGTATCAGACTTGCGAAAATTTTGATGGTTTCTCAAGCATTCCTTAACTTCAAACTCCATTTTCCGCGAACGGATTGACGAACTCGAGAAATTCCTGTTTGCATCTGCAGCAGCAAAACTCGCCCGATTACAATGGTATGTGTATTTTTTCCCCTAGGCCATTGTAGTTATTGGTCTCGAGTATCAGACTTGCGAAAATTTTGATGGTTTCTCAAGCATTCCATAACTTCTAAATCCCATATCTCGCGAACGGATTGACGAACTCGAGAATTTCCTATTGCACCTGAAAGCAGAAACTCGCCCGATTACAACGGTACGTGTATTTTTGCCCTAGGCCATAGTAGTTATTGGTTTCGAGTATCAGACTTGCGAAAATTGTAATGGTTTCTCAACCATTCCTTAATTTCAAACTCCCATATCTCGCGAACGGATTGACGAACTCGAGAATTTCCTATTGCATCTGAAAGCAGAAACTCGCCCGATTTCAACGGTATGTGCATTTTTCCCCTAGGCCTTTGTAGTTATTGGTTTCGAGTGTCAGACTTGCGAAAATTGTAATGGTTTCTCAACCATTCCTTAACCTCAAACTCCCATATCTCGCGAACGGATTGACGAACTCGAGAATTTCCTATTGCATATGAAAGCAGAAACTCGACCGATTACAACGCTAAGTGTATTTTTCCCCAAGGCCTTTGTAGTTATTGGCTTCGAGTATCAGACTTGCGAAAATTTTGATGGTTTCTCAAGCATTCCTTAACTTCAAACTCCCATATCTCGCGAACGGATTGACGAACTCGAGAATTTCCTATTGCATCTGAAAGCAGAAACTCGCCCGATTACAACGGTACGTGTATTTTTGCCCTAGGCCATAGTAGTTATTGGTTTCGAGTATCAGACTTGCGAAAATTGTAATGGTTTCTCAACCATTCCTTAACTTCAAACTCCCATATCTCGCGAACGGATTGACGAACTCGAGAATTTCCTATTGCATCTGAAAGCAGAAACAAGCCCGATTACAACGGTACGTGTATTTTTGCCCTAGGCCATAGTAGTTATTGGTTTCGAGTATCAGACTTGCGAAAATTGTAATGGTTTCTCAACCATCCCTTAATTTCAAACTCCCATATCTCGCGAACGGATTGACGAACTCGAGAATTTCCTATTGCATCTGAAAGCAGAAACTCGCCCGATTTCAACGGTATGTGCATTTTTCCCCTAGGCCTTTGTAGTTATTGGTTTCGAGTATCAGACTTGCGAAAACTTTGATGGTTTCTCAAGCATTCCTTAACTTCAAACTCCCATATCTCGCGAACGGATTGACGAACTCGAGAATTTCCTATTGCATCTGAAAGCAGAAACTCGCCCGATTACAACGGTACGTGTATTTTTGCCCTAGGCCATAGTAGTTATTGGTTTCGAGTATCAGACTTGCGAAAATTGTAATGGTTTCTCAACCATTCCTTAACTTCAAACTCCCATATCTCGCGAACGGATTGACGAACTCGAGAATTTCCTATTGCATCTGAAAGCAGAAACAAGCCCGATTACAACGGTACGTGTATTTTTCCCCAAGGCCTTTGTAGTTATTGGCTTCAAGTATCAGACTTGCGATAATTTTGATGGTTTCTCAAGCATTCCTTAACTTCAAACTCCCATTTTTCGCGAACGGATTGACGAACTCGAGAAATTCCTGTTGCATCTGACAGCAGAAACTCGCCCGATTACAACGGTATGTGTATTTTTCCCCTAGGCCATTGTAGTTATTGGTCTCGAGTATCAGACTTGCGAAAATTTTGATGGTTTCTCAAGCATTCCATAACTTCTAAATCCCATATCTCGCGAACGGATTGACGAACTCGAGAATTTCCTATTGCATCTGAAAGCAGAAACTCGCCCGATTACAACGGTACGTGTATTTTTGCCCTAGGCCATAGTAGTTATTGGTTTCGAGTATCAGACTTGCGAAAATTGTAATGGTTTCTCAACCATTCCTTAATTTCAAACTCCCATATCTCGCGAACGGATTGACGAACTCGAGAATTTCCTATTGCATCTGAAAGCAGAAACTCGCCCGATTTCAACGGTATGTGCATTTTTCCCCTAGGCCTTTGTAGTTATTGGTTTCGAGTATCAGACTTGCGAAAATTGTAATGGTTTCTCAACCATTCCTTAACCTCAAACTCCCATATCTCGCGAACGGATTGACGAACTCGAGAATTTCCTATTGCATATGAAAGCAGAAACTCGACCGATTACAACGCTAAGTGTATTTTTCCCCAAGGCCTTTGTAGTTATTGGCTTCGAGTATCAGACTTGCGAAAATTTTGATGGTTTCTCAGGCATTCCTTAACTTCAAACTCCCATTTTCGCGAACGGATTGACGAACTCGAGAAATTCCTGTTGCATCTGACAGCAGAAACTCGCCCGATTACAACGGTATGTGTATTTTTCCCCTAGGCCATTGTAGTTATTGGTCTCGAGTATCAGACTTGCGAAAATTTTGATGGTTTCTCAAGCATTCCATAACTTCTAAATCCCATATCTCGCGAACGGATTGACGAACTCGAGAATTTCCTATTGCATCTGAAAGCAGAAACTCGCCCGATTACAACGGTACGTGTATTTTTGCCCTAGGCCATAGTAGTTATTGGTTTCGAGTATCAGACTTGCGAAAATTGTAATGGTTTCTCAACCATTCCTTAATTTCAAACTCCCATATCTCGCGAACGGATTGACGAACTCGAGAATTTCCTATTGCATCTGAAAGCAGAAACTCGCCCGATTTCAACGGTATGTGCATTTTTCCCCTAGGCCTTTGTAGTTATTGGTTTCGAGTATCAGACTTGCGAAAATTGTAATGGTTTCTCAACCATTCCTTAACCTCAAACTCCCATATCTCGCGAACGGATTGACGAACTCGAGAATTTCCTATTGCATATGAAAGCAGAAACTCGACCGATTACAACGCTAAGTGTATTTTTCCCCAAGGCCTTTGTAGTTATTGGCTTCGAGTATCAGACTTGCGAAAATTTTGATGGTTTCTCAAGCATTCCTTAACTTCAAACTCCCATTTTCGCGAACGGATTGACGAACTCGAGAAATTCCTGTTGCATCTGACAGCAGAAACTCGCCCGATTACAACGGTATGTGTATTTTTCCCCTAGGCCATTGTAGTTATTGGTCTCGAGTATCAGACTTGCGAAAATTTTGATGGTTTCTCAAGCATTCCATAACTTCTAAATCCCATATCTCGCGAACGGATTGACGAACTCGAGAATTTCCTATTGCATCTGAAAGCAGAAACTCGCCCGATTACAACGGTACGTGTATTTTTGCCCTAGGCCATAGTAGTTATTGGTTTCGAGTATCAGACTTGCGAAAATTGTAATGGTTTCTCAACCATTCCTTAACTTCAAACTCCCATATCTCGCGAACGGATTGACGAACTCGAGAATTTCCTATTGCATCTGAAAGCAGAAACTCGCCCGATTACAACGGTACGTGTATTTTTGCCCTAGGCCATAGTAGTTATTGGTTTCGAGTATCAGACTTGCGAAAATTGTAATGGTTTCTCAACCATTCCTTAACTTCAAACTCCCATATCTCGCGAACGGATTGACGAACTCGAGAATTTCCTATTGCATCTGAAAGCAGAAACAAGCCCGATTACAACGGTACGTGTATTTTTGCCCTAGGCCATAGTAGTTATTGGTTTCGAGTATCAGACTTGCGAAAATTGTAATGGTTTCTCAAACCATTCCTTAATTTCAAACTCCCATATCTCGCGAACGGATTGACGAACTCGAGAATTTCCTATTGCATCTGAAAGCAGAAACTCGCCCGATTTCAACGGTATGTGCATTTTTCCCCTAGCCTTTGTAGTTATTGGTTTCGAGTATCAGACTTGCGAAAACTTTGATGGTTTCTCAAGCATTCCTTAACTTCAAACTCCCATATCTCGCGAACGGATTGACGAACTCGAGAATTTCCTATTGCATCTGAAAGCAGAAACTCGCCCGATTACAACGGTACGTGTATTTTTGCCCTAGGCCATAGTAGTTATTGGTTTCGAGTATCAGACTTGCGAAAATTGTAATGGTTTCTCAACCATTCCTTAACTTCAAACTCCCATATCTCGCGAACGGATTGACGAACTCGAGAATTTCCTATTGCATCTGAAAGCAGAAACAAGCCCGATTACAACGGTACGTGTATTTTTCCCCAAGGCCTTTGTAGTTATTGGCTTCAAGTATCAGACTTGCGATAATTTTGATGGTTTCTCAAGCATTCCTTAACTTCAAACTCCCATTTTCGCGAACGGATTGACGAACTCGAGAAATTCCTGTTGCATCTGACAGCAGAAACTCGCCCGATTACAACGGTATGTGTATTTTTCCCCTAGGCCATTGTAGTTATTGGTCTCGAGTATCAGACTTGCGAAAATTTTGATGGTTTCTCAAGCATTCCATAACTTCTAAATCCCATATCTCGCGAACGGATTGACGAACTCGAGAATTTCCTATTGCATCTGAAAGCAGAAACTCGCCCGATTACAACGGTACGTGTATTCTTGCCCTAGGCCATAGTAGTTATTGGTTTCGAGTATCAGACTTGCGAAAATTGTAATGGTTTCTCAACCATTCCTTAATTTCAAACTCCCATATCTCGCGAACGGATTGACGAACTCGAGAATTTCCTATTGCATCTGAAAGCAGAAACTCGCCCGATTTCAACGGTATGTGCATTTTTCCCCTAGGCCTTTGTAGTTATTGGTTTCGAGTATCAGACTTGCGAAAATTGTAATGGTTTCTCAACCATTCCTTAACCTCAAACTCCCATATCTCGCGAACGGATTGACGAACTCGAGAATTTCCTATTGCATATGAAAGCAGAAACTCGACCGATTACAACGCTAAGTGTATTTTTCCCCAAGGCCTTTGTAGTTATTGGCTTCGAGTATCAGACCTGCGAAAATTTTGATGGTTTCTCAGGCATTCCTTAACTTCAAACTCCCATTTTCGCGAACGGATTGACGAACTCGAGAAATTCCTGTTGCATCTGACAGCAGAAACTCGCCCGATTACAACGGTATGTGTATTTTTCCCCTAGGCCATTGTAGTTATTGGTCTCGAGTATCAGACTTGCGAAAATTTTGATGGTTTCTCAAGCATTCCATAACTTCTAAATCCCATATCTCGCGAACGGATTGACGAACTCGAGAATTTCCTATTGCATCTGAAAGCAGAAACTCGCCCGATTACAACGGTATGTGCATTTTTCCCCTAGGCCTTTGTAGTTATTGGTTTCGAGTATCAGACTTGCGAAAATTGTAATGGTTTCTCAACCATTCCTTAACCTCAAACTCCCATATCTCGCGAACGGATTGACGAACTCGAGAATTTCCTATTGCATATGAAAGCAGAAACTCGACCGATTACAACGCTAAGTGTATTTTTCCCCAAGGCCTTTGTAGTTATTGGCTTCGAGTATCAGACTTGCGAAAATTTTGATGGTTTCTCAAGCATTCCTTAACTTCAAACTCCCATTTTCGCGAACGGATTGACGAACTCGAGAAATTCCTGTTGCATCTGACAGCAGAAACTCGCCCGATTACAACGGTATGTGTATTTTTCCCCTAGGCCATTGTAGTTATTGGTCTCGAGTATCAGACTTGCGAAAATTTTGATGGTTTCTCAACCATTCCTTAACTTCAAACTCCCATTTTCGCGAACGGATTGACGAACTCGAGAAATTCCTGTTGCATCTGACAGCAGAAACTCGCCCGATTACAACGGTATGTGTATTTTTCCCCTAGGCCATTGTAGTTATTGGTTTCGAGTATCAGACTTGCGAAAATTGTAATGGTTTCTCAACCATTCCTTAATTTCAAACTCCCATATCTCGCGAACGGATTGACGAACTCGAGAATTTCCTATTGCATCTGAAAGCAGAAACTCGCCCGATTACAACGGTACGTGTATTTTTGCCCTAGGCCATAGTAGTTATTGGTTTCGAGTATCAGACTTGCGAAAATTGTAATGGTTTCTCAACCATTCCTTAATTTCAAACTCCCATATCTCGCGAACGGATTGACGAACTCGAGAATTTCCTATTGCATCTGAAAGCAGAAACTCGCCCGATTTCAACGGTATGTGCATTTTTCCCCTAGGCCTTTGTAGTTATTGGTTTCGAGTATCAGACTTGCGAAAATTGTAATTGTTTCTCAACCATTCCTTAACCTCAAACTCCCATATCTCGCGAACGGATTGACGAACTCGAGAATTTCCTATTGCATATGAAAGCAGAAACTCGACCGATTACAACGCTAAGTGTATTTTTCCCCAAGGCCTTTGTAGTTATTGGCTTCGAGTATCAGACTTGCGAAAATTTTGATGGTTTCTCAAGCATTCCTTAACTTCAAACTCCCATTTTCGCGAACGGATTGACGAACTCGAGAAATTCCTGTTGCATCTGACAGCAGAAACTCGCCCGATTACAATGGTATGTGTATTTTTCCCCTAGGCCATTGTAGTTATTGGTCTCGAGTATCAGACTTGCGAAAATTTTGATGGTTTCTCAAGCATTCCATAACTTCTAAATCCCATATCTCGCGAACGGATTGACGAACTCGAGAATTTCCTATTGCACCTGAAAGCAGAAACTCGCCCGATTACAACGGTACGTGTATTTTTGCCCTAGGCCATAGTAGTTATTGGTTTCGAGTATCAGACTTGCGAAAATTGTAATGGTTTCTCAACCATTCCTTAATTTCAAACTCCCATATCTCGCGAACGGATTGACGAACTCGAGAATTTCCTATTGCATCTGAAAGCAGAAACTCGCCCGATTTCAACGGTATGTGCATTTTTCCCCTAGGCCTTTGTAGTTATTGGTTTCGAGTGTCAGACTTGCGAAAATTGTAATGGTTTCTCAACCATTCCTTAACCTCAAACTCCCATATCTCGCGAACGGATTGACGAACTCGAGAATTTCCTATTGCATATGAAAGCAGAAACTCGACCGATTACAACGCTAAGTGTATTTTTCCCCAAGGCCTTTGTAGTTATTGGCTTCGAGTATCAGACTTGCGAAAATTTTGATGGTTTCTCAAGCATTCCTTAACTTCAAACTCCCATATCTCGCGAACGGATTGACGAACTCGAGAATTTCCTATTGCATCTGAAAGCAGAAACTCGCCCGATTACAACGGTACGTGTATTTTTGCCCTAGGCCATAGTAGTTATTGGTTTCGAGTATCAGACTTGCGAAAATTGTAATGGTTTCTCAACCATTCCTTAACTTCAAACTCCCATATCTCGCGAACGGATTGACGAACTCGAGAATTTCCTATTGCATCTGAAAGCAGAAACAAGCCCGATTACAACGGTACGTGTATTTTTGCCCTAGGCCATAGTAGTTATTGGTTTCGAGTATCAGACTTGCGAAAATTGTAATGGTTTCTCAACCATCCCTTAATTTCAAACTCCCATATCTCGCGAACGGATTGACGAACTCGAGAATTTCCTATTGCATCTGAAAGCAGAAACTCGCCCGATTTCAACGGTATGTGCATTTTTCCCCTAGGCCTTTGTAGTTATTGGTTTCGAGTATCAGACTTGCGAAAACTTTGATGGTTTCTCAAGCATTCCTTAACTTCAAACTCCCATATCTCGCGAACGGATTGACGAACTCGAGAATTTCCTATTGCATCTGAAAGCAGAAACTCGCCCGATTACAACGGTACGTGTATTTTTGCCCTAGGCCATAGTAGTTATTGGTTTCGAGTATCAGACTTGCGAAAATTGTAATGGTTTCTCAACCATTCCTTAACTTCAAACTCCCATATCTCGCGAACGGATTGACGAACTCGAGAATTTCCTATTGCATCTGAAAGCAGAAACAAGCCCGATTACAACGGTACGTGTATTTTTCCCCAAGGCCTTTGTAGTTATTGGCTTCAAGTATCAGACTTGCGATAATTTTGATGGTTTCTCAAGCATTCCTTAACTTCAAACTCCCATTTTCGCGAACGGATTGACGAACTCGAGAAATTCCTGTTGCATCTGACAGCAGAAACTCGCCCGATTACAACGGTATGTGTATTTTTCCCCTAGGCCATTGTAGTTATTGGTCTCGAGTATCAGACTTGCGAAAATTTTGATGGTTTCTCAAGCATTCCATAACTTCTAAATCCCATATCTCGCGAACGGATTGACGAACTCGAGAATTTCCTATTGCATCTGAAAGCAGAAACTCGCCCGATTACAACGGTACGTGTATTTTTGCCCTAGGCCATAGTAGTTATTGGTTTCGAGTATCAGACTTGCGAAAATTGTAATGGTTTCTCAACCATTCCTTAATTTCAAACTCCCATATCTCGCGAACGGATTGACGAACTCGAGAATTTCCTATTGCATCTGAAAGCAGAAACTCGCCCGATTTCAACGGTATGTGCATTTTTCCCCTAGGCCTTTGTAGTTATTGGTTTCGAGTATCAGACTTGCGAAAATTGTAATGGTTTCTCAACCATTCCTTAACCTCAAACTCCCATATCTCGCGAACGGATTGACGAACTCGAGAATTTCCTATTGCATATGAAAGCAGAAACTCGACCGATTACAACGCTAAGTGTATTTTTCCCCAAGGCCTTTGTAGTTATTGGCTTCGAGTATCAGACTTGCGAAAATTTTGATGGTTTCTCAGGCATTCCTTAACTTCAAACTCCCATTTTCGCGAACGGATTGACGAACTCGAGAAATTCCTGTTGCATCTGACAGCAGAAACTCGCCCGATTACAACGGTATGTGTATTTTTCCCCTAGGCCATTGTAGTTATTGGTCTCGAGTATCAGACTTGCGAAAATTTTGATGGTTTCTCAAGCATTCCATAACTTCTAAATCCCATATCTCGCGAACGGATTGACGAACTCGAGAATTTCCTATTGCATCTGAAAGCAGAAACTCGCCCGATTACAACGGTACGTGTATTTTTGCCCTAGGCCATAGTAGTTATTGGTTTCGAGTATCAGACTTGCGAAAATTGTAATGGTTTCTCAACCATTCCTTAATTTCAAACTCCCATATCTCGCGAACGGATTGACGAACTCGAGAATTTCCTATTGCATCTGAAAGCAGAAACTCGCCCGATTTCAACGGTATGTGCATTTTTCCCCTAGGCCTTTGTAGTTATTGGTTTCGAGTATCAGACTTGCGAAAATTGTAATGGTTTCTCAACCATTCCTTAACCTCAAACTCCCATATCTCGCGAACGGATTGACGAACTCGAGAATTTCCTATTGCATATGAAAGCAGAAACTCGACCGATTACAACGCTAAGTGTATTTTTCCCCAAGGCCTTTGTAGTTATTGGCTTCGAGTATCAGACTTGCGAAAATTTTGATGGTTTCTCAAGCATTCCTTAACTTCAAACTCCCATTTTCGCGAACGGATTGACGAACTCGAGAAATTCCTGTTGCATCTGACAGCAGAAACTCGCCCGATTACAACGGTATGTGTATTTTTCCCCTAGGCCATTGTAGTTATTGGTCTCGAGTATCAGACTTGCGAAAATTTTGATGGTTTCTCAAGCATTCCATAACTTCTAAATCCCATATCTCGCGAACGGATTGACGAACTCGAGAATTTCCTATTGCATCTGAAAGCAGAAACTCGCCCGATTACAACGGTACGTGTATTTTTGCCCTAGGCCATAGTAGTTATTGGTTTCGAGTATCAGACTTGCGAAAATTGTAATGGTTTCTCAACCATTCCTTAACTTCAAACTCCCATATCTCGCGAACGGATTGACGAACTCGAGAATTTCCTATTGCATCTGAAAGCAGAAACTCGCCCGATTACAACGGTACGTGTATTTTTGCCCTAGGCCATAGTAGTTATTGGTTTCGAGTATCAGACTTGCGAAAATTGTAATGGTTTCTCAACCATTCCTTAACTTCAAACTCCCATATCTCGCGAACGGATTGACGAACTCGAGAATTTCCTATTGCATCTGAAAGCAGAAACAAGCCCGATTACAACGGTACGTGTATTTTTGCCCTAGGCCATAGTAGTTATTGGTTTCGAGTATCAGACTTGCGAAAATTGTAATGGTTTCTCAACCATTCCTTAATTTCAAACTCCCATATCTCGCGAACGGATTGACGAACTCGAGAATTTCCTATTGCATCTGAAAGCAGAAACTCGCCCGATTTCAACGGTATGTGCATTTTTCCCCTAGGCCTTTGTAGTTATTGGTTTCGAGTATCAGACTTGCGAAAACTTTGATGGTTTCTCAAGCATTCCTTAACTTCAAACTCCCATATCTCGCGAACGGATTGACGAACTCGAGAATTTCCTATTGCATCTGAAAGCAGAAACTCGCCCGATTACAACGGTACGTGTATTTTTGCCCTAGGCCATAGTAGTTATTGGTTTCGAGTATCAGACTTGCGAAAATTGTAATGGTTTCTCAACCATTCCTTAACTTCAAACTCCCATATCTCGCGAACGGATTGACGAACTCGAGAATTTCCTATTGCATCTGAAAGCAGAAACAAGCCCGATTACAACGGTACGTGTATTTTTCCCCAAGGCCTTTGTAGTTATTGGCTTCAAGTATCAGACTTGCGATAATTTTGATGGTTTCTCAAGCATTCCTTAACTTCAAACTCCCATTTTCGCGAACGGATTGACGAACTCGAGAAATTCCTGTTGCATCTGACAGCAGAAACTCGCCCGATTACAACGGTATGTGTATTTTTCCCCTAGGCCATTGTAGTTATTGGTCTCGAGTATCAGACTTGCGAAAATTTTGATGGTTTCTCAAGCATTCCATAACTTCTAAATCCCATATCTCGCGAACGGATTGACGAACTCGAGAATTTCCTATTGCATCTGAAAGCAGAAACTCGCCCGATTACAACGGTACGTGTATTCTTGCCCTAGGCCATAGTAGTTATTGGTTTCGAGTATCAGACTTGCGAAAATTGTAATGGTTTCTCAACCATTCCTTAATTTCAAACTCCCATATCTCGCGAACGGATTGACGAACTCGAGAATTTCCTATTGCATCTGAAAGCAGAAACTCGCCCGATTTCAACGGTATGTGCATTTTTCCCCTAGGCCTTTGTAGTTATTGGTTTCGAGTATCAGACTTGCGAAAATTGTAATGGTTTCTCAACCATTCCTTAACCTCAAACTCCCATATCTCGCGAACGGATTGACGAACTCGAGAATTTCCTATTGCATATGAAAGCAGAAACTCGACCGATTACAACGCTAAGTGTATTTTTCCCCAAGGCCTTTGTAGTTATTGGCTTCGAGTATCAGACCTGCGAAAATTTTGATGGTTTCTCAGGCATTCCTTAACTTCAAACTCCCATTTTCGCGAACGGATTGACGAACTCGAGAAATTCCTGTTGCATCTGACAGCAGAAACTCGCCCGATTACAACGGTATGTGTATTTTTCCCCTAGGCCATTGTAGTTATTGGTCTCGAGTATCAGACTTGCGAAAATTTTGATGGTTTCTCAAGCATTCCATAACTTCTAAATCCCATATCTCGCGAACGGATTGACGAACTCGAGAATTTCCTATTGCATCTGAAAGCAGAAACTCGCCCGATTACAACGGTATGTGCATTTTTCCCCTAGGCCTTTGTAGTTATTGGTTTCGAGTATCAGACTTGCGAAAATTGTAATGGTTTCTCAACCATTCCTTAACCTCAAACTCCCATATCTCGCGAACGGATTGACGAACTCGAGAATTTCCTATTGCATATGAAAGCAGAAACTCGACCGATTACAACGCTAAGTGTATTTTTCCCCAAGGCCTTTGTAGTTATTGGCTTCGAGTATCAGACTTGCGAAAATTTTGATGGTTTCTCAAGCATTCCTTAACTTCAAACTCCCATTTTCGCGAACGGATTGACGAACTCGAGAAATTCCTGTTGCATCTGACAGCAGAAACTCGCCCGATTACAACGGTATGTGTATTTTTCCCCTAGGCCATTGTAGTTATTGGTCTCGAGTATCAGACTTGCGAAAATTTTGATGGTTTCTCAAGCATTCCATAACTTCTAAATCCCATATCTCGCGAACGGATTGACGAACTCGAGAATTTCCTATTGCATCTGAAAGCAGAAACTCGCCCGATTACAACGGTACGTGTATTTTTGCCCTAGGCCATAGTAGTTATTGGTTTCGAGTATCAGACTTGCGAAAATTGTAATGGTTTCTCAACCATTCCTTAACTTCAAACTCCCATATCTCGCGAACGGATTGACGAACTCGAGAATTTCCTATTGCATCTGAAAGCAGAAACTCGCCCGATTACAACGGTACGTGTATTTTTGCCCTAGGCCATAGTAGTTATTGGTTTCGAGTATCAGACTTGCGAAAATTGTAATGGTTTCTCAACCATTCCTTAATTTCAAACTCCCATATCTCGCGAACGGATTGACGAACTCGAGAATTTCCTATTGCATCTGAAAGCAGAAACTCGCCCGATTTCAACGGTATGTGCATTTTTCCCCTAGGCCTTTGTAGTTATTGGTTTCGAGTATCAGACTTGCGAAAACTTTGATGGTTTCTCAAGCATTCCTTAACTTCAAACTCCCATATCTCGCGAACGGATTGACGAACTCGAGAATTTCCTATTGCATCTGAAAGCAGAAACTCGCCCGATTACAACGGTACGTGTATTTTTGCCCTAGGCCATAGTAGTTATTGGTTTCGAGTATCAGACTTGCGAAAATTGTAATGGTTTCTCAACCATTCCTTAACTTCAAACTCCCATATCTCGCGAACGGATTGACGAACTCGAGAATTTCCTATTGCATCTGAAAGCAGAAACAAGCCCGATTACAACGGTACGTGTATTTTTCCCCAAGGCCTTTGTAGTTATTGGCTTCAAGTATCAGACTTGCGATAATTTTGATGGTTTCTCAAGCATTCCTTAACTTCAAACTCCCATTTTCGCGAACGGATTGACGAACTCGAGAAATTCCTGTTGCATCTGACAGCAGAAACTCGCCCGATTACAACGGTATGTGTATTTTTCCCCTAGGCCATTGTAGTTATTGGTCTCGAGTATCAGACTTGCGAAAATTTTGATGGTTTCTCAAGCATTCCATAACTTCTAAATCCCATATCTCGCGAACGGATTGACGAACTCGAGAATTTCCTATTGCATCTGAAAGCAGAAACTCGCCCGATTACAACGGTACGTGTATTTTTGCCCTAGGCCATAGTAGTTATTGGTTTCGAGTATCAGACTTGCGAAAATTGTAATGGTTTCTCAACCATTCCTTAACTTCAAACTCCCATATCTCGCGAACGGATTGACGAACTCGAGAATTTCCTATTGCATCTGAAAGCAGAAACAAGCCCGATTACAACGGTACGTGTATTTTTCCCCAAGGCCTTTGTAGTTATTGGCTTCAAGTATCAGACTTGCGATAATTTTGATGGTTTCTCAAGCATTCCTTAACTTCAAACTCCCATTTTCGCGAACGGATTGACGAACTCGAGAAATTCCTGTTGCATCTGACAGCAGAAACTCGCCCGATTACAACGGTATGTGTATTTTTCCCCTAGGCCATTGTAGTTATTGGTCTCGAGTATCAGACTTGCGAAAATTTTGATGGTTTCTCAAGCATTCCATAACTTCTAAATCCCATATCTCGCGAACGGATTGACGAACTCGAGAATTTCCTATTGCATCTGAAAGCAGAAACTCGCCCGATTACAACGGTACGTGTATTTTTGCCCTAGGCCATAGTAGTTATTGGTTTCGAGTATCAGACTTGCGAAAATTGTAATGGTTTCTCAACCATTCCTTAATTTCAAACTCCCATATCTCGCGAACGGATTGACGAACTCGAGAATTTCCTATTGCATCTGAAAGCAGAAACTCGCCCGATTTCAACGGTATGTGCATTTTTCCCCTAGGCCTTTGTAGTTATTGGTTTCGAGTATCAGACTTGCGAAAATTGTAATGGTTTCTCAACCATTCCTTAACCTCAAACTCCCATATCTCGCGAACGGATTGACGAACTCGAGAATTTCCTATTGCATATGAAAGCAGAAACTCGACCGATTACAACGCTAAGTGTATTTTTCCCCAAGGCCTTTGTAGTTATTGGCTTCGAGTATCAGACTTGCGAAAATTTTGATGGTTTCTCAAGCATTCCTTAACTTCAAACTCCCATTTTCGCGAACGGATTGACGAACTCGAGAAATTCCTGTTGCATCTGACAGCAGAAACTCGCCCGATTACAACGGTATGTGTATTTTTCCCCTAGGCCATTGTAGTTATTGGTCTCGAGTATCAGACTTGCGAAAATTTTGATGGTTTCTCAAGCATTCCATAACTTCTAAATCCCATATCTCGCGAACGGATTGACGAACTCGAGAATTTCCTATTGCATCTGAAAGCAGAAACTCGCCCGATTACAACGGTACGTGTATTTTTGCCCTAGGCCATAGTAGTTATTGGTTTCGAGTATCAGACTTGCGAAAATTGTAATGGTTTCTCAACCATTCCTTAATTTCAAACTCCCATATCTCGCGAACGGATTGACGAACTCGAGAATTTCCTATTGCATCTGAAAGCAGAGACTCGCCCGATTTCAACGGTATGTGCATTTTTCCCCTAGGCCTTTGTAGTTATTGGTTTCGAGTATCAGACTTGCGAAAATTGTAATGGTTTCTCAACCATTCCTTAACCTCAAACTCCCATATCTCGCGAACGGATTGACGAACTCGAGAATTTCCTATTGCATATGAAAGCAGAAACTCGACCGATTACAACGGTAAGTGTATTTTTCCCCAAGGCCTTTGTAGTTATTGGCTTCGAGTATCAGACTTGCGAAAATTTTGATGGTTTCTCAAGCATTCCTTAACTTCAAACTCCCATATCTCGCGAACGGATTGACGAACTCGAGAATTTCCTATTGCATATGAAAGCAGAAACTCGCCCGATTACAACGGTAAGTGTATTTTTCCCCAAGGGCTTTGTAATTATTGGCTTCGAGTATCAGACTTGCGATAATTTTGATGGTTTCTCAAGCATTCCTTAACTTCAAACTCCCATTTCTCGCGAACGGATTGACGAACTCGAGAAATTCCTGTTGCATCTGACAGCAGAAACTCGCCCGATTACAACGGTATGTGTATTTTTCCCCTAGGCCATTGTAGTTATTGGTCTCGAGTATCAGACTTGCGAAAGTTTGATGGTTTCTCAACCATTCCTTAACTTCAAACTACCATATCTCGCGAACGGATTGACGAACTCGAGAATTTCCTATTGCATCGGAAAGCAGAAACACGCCCGATTACAACGGTATGTGTATTTTTCCCCTAGGGCATTGTAGTTATGTGTTTCTAGCATCAGAATTGCGAAAATTTTGATGGTTTCTCAACCATTCCTTAACTTCAAACTCCCATATCTCGCGAACGGAATGACGAATTCGAGAAATTCCTGTTGCATCTGAAAGTGGAGACTCGCCCGATTACAAAGGTATGTGCATTTTTCACCTATGCCTTTGTAGTTATTGGTTTCGAGTATCAGACTTGCGAAAATTTTGATGGTTTCTCAACCATTCCTTAACTTCAAACTCCCATATCTCGCGAACGGGATGACGAACACGAGAAATTCCTTTTGCATCTGAAAGTAGAAACTCGCACGATTACAATGGTGTGTGTACTTTTCCCCTAGGCCATTCCAGTTATTGGTTTCGAGTATCAGACATGCGAAAATTTTGATGGTTTCTCAATCATTCCTTAACTTCAAACTTCCATATCTCGCGAACGGATTGACGAACTCGAGAATTTCCAATTGCATCTGAAAGCAGAAACTCGCCCGATTACAACGGTATGTGTATTTTTGCCCTAGGCCATAGTAGTTATTGGTTTCGAGTATCAGACTTGCGAAAATTGTGATGGTTTCTCAACCATTCCTTAACTTCAAACTCCCATATCTCGCGAACGGATTGACGAACTCGAGAATTTCCTATTGCATCTGAAAGCAGAAACTCGCCCGATTACAACGGTATGTGTATTTTTCCCCTAGGCCATTGTAGTTATTGGTCTCGAGTATCAGACTTGCGAAAATTTTGATGGTTTCTCAACCATTCCTTAACTTCAAACTACCATATCTCGCGAACGGATTGACGAACTCGAGAATTTCCTGTTGCATCTGAAAGCAGAAACTCGACCGATTTCAACGGTATGTGCATTTTTGCCCTAGGCCATAGAAGTTATTGGTTTCGAGTATCAGACTTGCGAAAATTTTGATGGTTTCTCAAGCATTCCATAACTTCTAACTCCCACATCTCGCGAACGGATTGACGAACTCGAGAAGCTCCTGTTGCATCTGAAAGCAGAAACGGGCCCGATTACAACGGTATGTGTATTTTTCCCCTAGGCCATAGTAGTTATTGGTTTCGAGTATCAGACTTGCGAAAATTGTAATGGTTTCTCAACCATTCCTTAACTTCAAACTCCCATATCTCGCGAACGGATTGACGAACTCGAGAATTTCCTATTGCATCTGAAAGCAGAAACTCGCCCGATTACAACGGTACGTGTATTTTTGCCCTAGGCCATAGTAGTTATTGGTTTCGAGTATCAGACTTGCGAAAATTGTAATGGTTTCTCAACCATTCCTTAACTTCAAACTCCCATATCTCGCGAACGGATTGACGAACTCGAGAATTTCCTATTGCATCTGAAAGCAGAAACTCGCCCGATTACAACGGTACGTGTATCTTTCCCCAAGGCCTTTGTAGTTATTGGCTTCAAGTATCAGACTTGCGATAATTTTGATGGTTTCTCAAGCATTCCTTAACTTCAAACTCCCATTTTCGCGAACGGATTGACGAACTCGAGAAATTCCTGTTGCATCTGACAGCAGAAACTCGCCCGATTACAACGGTATGTGTATTTTTCCCCTAGGCCATTGTAGTTATTGGTCTCGAGTATCAGACTTGCGAAAATTTTGATGGTTTCTCAAGCATTCCATAACTTCTAACTCCCATATCTCGCGAACGGATTGACGAACTCGAGAATTTCCTATTGCATCTGAAAGCAGAAACTCGCCCGATTACAACGGTACGTGTATTTTTGCCCTAGGCCATAGTAGTTATTGGTTTCGAGTATCAAACTTGTGAAAATTGTAATGGTTTCTCAACCATTCCTTAATTTCAAACTCCCATATCTCGCGAACGGATTGACGAACTCGAGAATTTCCTATTGCATCTGAAAGCAGAAACTCGCCCGATTTCAACGGTATGTGCATTTTTCCCCTAGGCCTTTGTAGTTATTGGTTTCGAGTATCAGACTTGCGAAAATTGTAATGGTTTCTCAACCATTCCTTAACTTCAAACTCCCATATCTCGCGAACGGATTGACGAACTCGAGAATTTCCTATTGCATCTGAAAGCAGAAACTCGCCCGATTACAACCGTATGTGTATTTTTGCCCTAGGCCATAGTAGTTATTGGTTTCGAGTATCAAACTTGTGAAAATTGTAATGGTTTCTCAACCATTCCTTAACTTCAAACTACCATATCTCGCGAACGGATTGACGAACTCGAGAATTTCCTGTTGCATCTGAAAGCAGAAACTCGACCGATTTCAACGGTATGTGCATTTTTGCCCTAGGCCATAGAAGTTATTGGTTTCGAGTATCAGACTTGCGAAAATTTTGATGGTTTCTCAAGCATTCCATAACTTCTAACTCCCACATCTCGCGAACGGATTGACGAACTCGAGAAGCTCCTGTTGCATCTGAAAGCAGAAACGGGCCCGATTACAACGGTATGTGTATTTTTCCCCTAGGCCATAGTAGTTATTGGTTTCGAGTATCAGACTTGCGAAAATTGTAATGGTTTCTCAACCATTCCTTAACTTCAAACTCACATATCTCGCGAACGGATTGACGAACTCGAGAATTTCCTATTGCATATGAAAGCAGAAACTCGACCGATTACAACGGTAAGTGTATTTTTCCCCAAGGCCTTTGTAGTTATTGGCTTCGAGTATCAGACTTGCGATAATTTTGATGGTTTCTCAACCATTCCTTAACTTCAAACTCCCATTTCTCGCGAAAGGATTGACGAACTCGAGAAATTCCTGTTGCATCTGACAGCAGAAACTCGCCCGATTACAACGGTATGTGTATTTTTCCCCTAGGCCATTTTAGTTATTGGTCTCGAGTATCAGACTTGCGAAAATTTTGATGGTTTCTCAACCATTCCTTAACTTCAAACTCCCATATCTCGCGAACGGGATGACGAACTCGAGAAATTCCTTTTGCATCTGAAAGGAGAAACTCGCACGATTACAATGGTGTGTGTACTTTTCCCCTAGGCCATTCCAGTTATTGGTTTCGAGTATCAGACTTGCGAAAATTTTGATGGTTTCTCAATCATTCCTTAACTTCAAACTTCCATATCTCGCGAACGGATTGACGAACTCGAGAATTTCCAATTGCATCTGAAAGCAGAAACTCGCCCGATTACAACGGTATGTGTATTTTTGCCCTAGGCCATACTTGTTATTGGATTCGAGTATCAGACTTGCGAAAATTTTGATGGTTTCTCAAGCATTCCATAACTTCTAACCCCCATATCTCGCGAACGGATTGACGAATTCGAGACATTCCTGTTGCATCTGAAAGCAGAAACTCGCCAGAATACAACGGTACGTGTATTTTTCCCCAAGGCCTTTGTAGTTATTGGCTTCGAGTATCAGACTTGCGATAATTTTGATGGTTTCTCAAGCATTCCTTAACTTCAAACTCCCATATCTCGCGAACGGATTGACGAACTCGAGAATTTCCTATTGCATCTGAAAGCAGAAACTCGCCCGATTACAACGGTATGTGTATTTTTCCCCTAGGCCATTGTAGTTATTGGTCTCGAGTATCAGACTTGCGAAAATTTTGATGGTTTCTCAACCATTCCTTAACTTCAAACTACCATATCTCGCGAACGGATTGACGAACTCGAGAATTTCCTGTTGCATCTGAAAGCAGAAACTCGACCGATTTCAACGGTATGTGCATTTTTGCCCTAGGCCATAGAAGTTATTGGTTTCGAGTATCAGACTTGCGAAAATTTTGATGGTTTCTCAAGCATTCCATAACTTCTAACTCCCACATCTCGCGAACGGATTGACGAACTCGAGAAGCTCCTGTTGCATCTGAAAGCAGAAACGGGCCCGATTACAACGGTATGTGTATTTTTCCCCTAGGCCATAGTAGTTATTGGTTTCGAGTATCAGACTTGCGAAAATTGTAATGGTTTCTCAACCATTCCTTAACTTCAAACTCCCATATCTCGCGAACGGATTGACGAACTCGAGAATTTCCTATTGCATCTGAAAGCAGAAACTCGCCCGATTACAACGGTACGTGTATTTTTGCCCTAGGCCATAGTAGTTATTGGTTTCGAGTATCAGACTTGCGAAAATTGTAATGGTTTCTCAACCATTCCTTAACTTCAAACTCCCATATCTCGCGAACGGATTGACGAACTCGAGAATTTCCTATTGCATCTGAAAGCAGAAACGCGCCCGATTAGAACGGTACGTTTTTTTTTCCCCAAGGCCTTTGTAGTTATTGGCTTCAAGTATCAGACTTGCGATAATTTTGATGGTTTCTCAAGCATTCCTTAACTTCAAACTCCCATTTTCGCGAACGGATTGACGAACTCGAGAAATTCCTGTTGCATCTGACAGCAGAAACTCGCCCGATTACAACGGTATGTGTATTTTTCCCCTAGGCCATTGTAGTTATTGGTCTCGAGTATCAGACTTGCGAAAATTTTGATGGTTTCTCAAGCATTCCATAACTTCTAACTCCCATATCTCGCGAACGGATTGACGAACTCGAGAATTTCCTATTGCATCTGAAAGCAGAAACTCGCCCGATTACAACGGTACGTGTATTTTTGCCCTAGGCCATAGTAGTTATTGGTTTCGAGTATCAGACTTGTGAAAATTGTAATGGTTTCTCAACCATTCCTTAATTTCAAACTCCCATATCTCGCGAACGGATTGACGAACTCGAGAATTTCCTATTGCATCTGAAAGCAGAAACTCGCCCGATTTCAACGGTATGTGCATTTTTCCCCTAGGCCTTTGTAGTTATTGGTTTCGAGTATCAGACTTGCGAAAACTTTGATGGTTCCTCAAGCATTCCTTAACTTCAAACTACCATATCTCGCGAACGGATTGACGAACTCGAGAATTTCCTGTTGCATCTGAAAGCAGAAACTCGACCGATTTCAACGGTATGTGCATTTTTGCCCTAGGCCATAGAAGTTATTGGTTTCGAGTATCAGACTTGCGAAAATTTTGATGGTTTCTCAAGCATTCCATAACTTCTAACTCCCACATCTCGCGAACGGATTGACGAACTCGAGAAGCTCCTGTTGCATCTGAAAGCAGAAACGGGCCCGATTACAACGGTATGTGTATTTTTCCCCTAGGCCATAGTAGTTATTGGTTTCGAGTATCAGACTTGCGAAAATTGTAATGGTTTCTCAACCATTCCTTAACTTCAAACTCACATATCTCGCGAACGGATTGACGAACTCGAGAATTTCCTATTGCATATGAAAGCAGAAACTCGACCGATTACAACGGTAAGTGTATTTTTCCCCAAGGCCTTTGTAGTTATTGGCTTCGAGTATCAGACTTGCGATAATTTTGATGGTTTCTCAACCATTCCTTAACTTCAAACTCCCATTTCTCGCGAAAGGATTGACGAACTCGAGAAATTCCTGTTGCATCTGACAGCAGAAACTCGCCCGATTACAACGGTATGTGTATTTTTCCCCTAGGCCATTTTAGTTATTGGTCTCGAGTATCAGACTTGCGAAAATTTTGATGGTTTCTCAACCATTCCTTAACTTCAAACTCCCATATCTCGCGAACGGGATGACGAACTCGAGAAATTCCTTTTGCATCTGAAAGTAGAAACTCGCACGATTACAATGGTGTGTGTACTTTTCCCCTAGGCCATTCCAGTTATTGGTTTCGAGTATCAGACTTGCGAAAATTTTGATGGTTTCTCAATCATTCCTTAACTTCAAACTTCCATATCTCGCGAACGGATTGACGAACTCGAGAATTTCCAATTGCATCTGAAAGCAGAAACTCGCCCGATTACAACGGTATGTGTATTTTTGCCCTAGGCCATACTTGTTATTGGATTCGAGTATCAGACTTGCGAAAATTTTGATGGTTTCTCAAGCATTCCATAACTTCTAACCCCCATATCTCGCGAACGGATTGACGAATTCGAGACATTCCTGTTGCATCTGAAAGCAGAAACTCGCCAGAATACAACGGTACGTGTATTTTTCCCCAAGGCCTTTGTAGTTATTGGCTTCGAGTATCAGACTTGCGATAATTTTGATGGTTTCTCAAGCATTCCTTAACTTCAAACTCCCATATCTCGCGAACGGATTGACGAACTCGAGAATTTCCTATTGCATCTGAAAGCAGAAACTCGCCCGATTACAACGGTATGTGTATTTTTCCCCTAGGCCATTGTAGTTATTGGTCTCGAGTATCAGACTTGCGAAAATTTTGATGGTTTCTCAACCATTCCTTAACTTCAAACTACCATATCTCGCGAACGGATTGACGAACTCGAGAATTTCCTGTTGCATCTGAAAGCAGAAACTCGACCGATTTCAACGGTATGTGCATTTTTGCCCTAGGCCATAGAAGTTATTGGTTTCGAGTATCAGACTTGCGAAAATTTTGATGGTTTCTCAAGCATTCCATAACTTCTAACTCCCACATCTCGCGAACGGATTGACGAACTCGAGAAGCTCCTGTTGCATCTGAAAGCAGAAACGGGCCCGATTACAACGGTATGTGTATTTTTCCCCTACGCCATAGTAGTTATTGGTTTCGAGTATCAGACTTGCGAAAATTGTAATGGTTTCTCAACCATTCCTTAACTTCAAACTCCCATATCTCGCGAACGGATTGACGAACTCGAGAATTTCCTATTGCATCTGAAAGCAGAAACTCGCCCGATTACAACGGTACGTGTATTTTTGCCCTAGGCCATAGTAGTTATTGGTTTCGAGTATCAGACTTGCGAAAATTGTAATGGTTTCTCAACCATTCCTTAACTTCAAACTCCCATATCTCGCGAACGGATTGACGAACTCGAGAATTTCCTATTGCATCTGAAAGCAGAAACGCGCCCGATTAGAACGGTACGTTTTTTTTTCCCCAAGGCCTTTGTAGTTATTGGCTTCAAGTATCAGACTTGCGATAATTTTGATGGTTTCTCAAGCATTCCTTAACTTCAAACTCCCATTTTCGCGAACGGATTGACGAACTCGAGAAATTCCTGTTGCATCTGACAGCAGAAACTCGCCCGATTACAACGGTATGTGTATTTTTCCCCTAGGCCATTGTAGTTATTGGTCTCGAGTATCAGACTTGCGAAAATTTTGATGGTTTCTCAAGCATTCCATAACTTCTAACTCCCATATCTCGCGAACGGATTGACGAACTCGAGAATTTCCTATTGCATCTGAAAGCAGAAACTCGCCCGATTACAACGGTACGTGTATTTTTGCCCTAGGCCATAGTAGTTATTGGTTTCGAGTATCAGACTTGTGAAAATTGTAATGGTTTCTCAACCATTCCTTAATTTCAAACTCCCATATCTCGCGAACGGATTGACGAACTCGAGAATTTCCTATTGCATCTGAAAGCAGAAACTCGCCCGATTTCAACGGTATGTGCATTTTTCCCCTAGGCCTTTGTAGTTATTGGTTTCGAGTATCAGACTTGCGAAAACTTTGATGGTTCCTCAAGCATTCCTTAACTTCAAACTCCCATATCTCGCGAACGGATTGACGAACTCGAGAATTTCCTATTGCATCTGAAAGCAGAAACTCGCCCGATTACAACGGTACGTGTATTTTTGCCCTAGGCCATAGTAGTTATTGGTTTCGAGTATCAGACTTGCGAAAATTGTAATGGTTTCTCAACCATTCCTTAACTTCAAACTCCCATATCTCGCGAACGGATTGACGAACTCGAGAATTTCCTATTGCATCTGAAAGCAGAAACTCGCCCGATTACAACGGTATGTGTATTTTTACCCTAGGCCATTGTAGTTATTGGTCTCGAGTATCAGACTTGCGAAAATTTTGATGGTTCCTCAACCATTCCTTAACTTCAAACTACCATATCTCGCGAACGGATTGACGAACTCGAGAATTTCCTGTTGCATCTGAAAGCAGAAACTCGACCGATTTCAACGGTATGTGCATTTTTGCCCTAGGCCATAGAAGTTATTGGTTTCGAGTATCAGACTTGCGAAAATTTTGATGGTTTCTCAAGCATTCCATAACTTCTAACTCCCACATCTCGCGAACGGATTGACGAACTCGAGAAGCTCCTGTTGCATCTGAAAGCAGAAACGGGCCCGATTACAACGGTATGTGTATTTTTCCCCTAGGCCATAGTAGTTATTGGTTTCGAGTATCAGACTTGCGAAAATTGTAATGGTTTCTCAACCATTCCTTAACTTCAAACTCACATATCTCGCGAACGGATTGACGAACTCGAGAATTTCCTATTGCATATGAAAGCAGAAACTCGACCGATTACAACGGTAAGTGTATTTTTCCCCAAGGCCTTTGTAGTTATTGGCTTCGAGTATCAGACTTGCGATAATTTTGATGGTTTCTCAACCATTCCTTAACTTCAAACTCCCATTTCTCGCGAAAGGATTGACGAACTCGAGAAATTCCTGTTGCATCTGACAGCAGAAACTCGCCCGATTACAACGGTATGTGTATTTTTCCCCTAGGGCATTGTAGTTATGTGTTTCTAGCATCAGACTTGCGAAAATTTTGATGGTTTCTCAATCATTCCTTAACTTCAAACTTCCATATCTCGCGAACGGATTGACGAACTCGAGAATTTCCAATTGCATCTGAAAGCAGAAACACGCCCGATTACAACGGTATGTGTATTTTTGCCCTAGGCCATACTTGTTATTGGATTCGAGTATCAGACTTGCGAAAATTTTGATGGTTTCTCAAGCATTCCATAACTTCTAACCCCCATATCTCGCGAACGGATTGACGAATTCGAGACATTCCTGTTGCATCTGAAAGCAGAAACTCGGCCGATTACAACGGTATGTGTATTTTTGCCCTAGGCTATAGTAGTTATTGGGTTCGAGTATCAGACTTGCGAAAATTGTGATGGTTTCTCAAGCATTCCTTAACTTCAAACTCCCATATCTCGCGAACGGATTGACGAACTCGAGAATTTCCTATTGCATCTGAAAGCAAAAACACGCCCGATTACAACGGTACGTGTATTTTTGACCTAGGCCATTCCAGTTATTGGTTTCGAGTATCAGACCTGCGAAAATTTTGAAGGTTTCTCAACCATTCCTCAACTTCAAACTCCCATACCTCGCGAACGGATTGACGAACTCGAGAAATTCCTGTTGCATCTGAAAGCAGAAACTCGACCGATTTCAACGGTATGTGCATTTTTGCCCTAGGCCATAGAAGTTATTGGTTTCGAGTATCAGACTTGCGAAAATTTTGATGGTTTCTCAAGCATTCCATAACTTCTAACTCCCACATCTCGCGAACGGACTGACGAACTCGAGAAACTCCTGTTGCATCTGAAAGCAGAAACTCGCCCGATTACAACGGTATGTGTATTTTTGCCCTAGGCCATAGTAGTTATTGGTTTCGAGTATCAGACTTGCGAAAATTGTGATGGTTTCTCAAGCATTCCTTAACTTCAAACTCCCATATCTCGCGAACGGATTGACGATTTCGAGAAATTCCTGTTGCATCTGACAGCAGAAACTCGCCCGATTACAACGGTATGTGTATTTTTCCCCTAGGGCATTGTAGTTATGTGTTTCTAGCATCAGAATTGCGAAAATTTTGATGGTTTCTCAACCATTCCTTAACTTCATACTCCCATATCTCGCGAACGGAATGACGAACTCGAGAAATTCCTGTTGCATCTGAAAGTGGAGACTCGCCCGATTACAAAGGTATGTGCATTTTTCCCCTATGCCTTTGTAGTTATTGGTTTCGAGTATCAGACTTGCGAAAATTTTGATGGTTTCTCAACCATTCCTTAACTTCAAACTCCCATATCTCGCGAACGGGATGACGAACTCGAGAAATTCCTGTTGCATCTGAAAGTAGAAACTCGCACGATTACAATGGTGTGTGTACTTTTCCCCTAGGCCATTCCAGTTATTGGTTTCGAGTATCAGACTTGCGAAAATTTTGATGGTTTCTCAATCATTCCTTAACTTCAAACTTCCATATCTCGCGAACGGATTGACGAACTCGAGAATTTCCAATTGCATCTGAAACAAGAAACTCGCCCGATTACAACGGTATGTGTATTTTTGCCCTAGGCCATAGTAGTTATTGGTTTCGAGTATCAGACTTGCGAAAATTGTGATGGTTTCTCAACCATTCCTTAACTTCAAACTCCCATATCTCGCGAACGGATTGACGAACTCGAGAATTTCCTACTGCATCTAAAAGCAGAAACTCGCCCGATTTCAACGGTATGTGCATTATTCCCCTAGGCCTTTGTAGTTCTTGGTTTCGAGTATCGGACTTGCGAAAATTGTGATGGTTTCTCAACCATTCCTTAACTTCAAACTCCCATATCTCGCGAACGGATTGACGAACTCGAGAATTTCCTACTGCATCTAAAAGCAGAAACTCGCCCGATTTCAACGGTATGTGCATTTTTCCCCTAGGCCTTTGTAGTTATTGGTTTCGAGTATCAGACTTGTGAAAATTTTGAGGGTTTCTCAAGCATTCCTTAACTTCAAACTCCCATATCTCGCGAAAGGATTGACCAACTCGAGAATTTCCTATTGCATCTGAAAGCAGAAACTCGCCCGATTACAACGGTATGTGTATTTTTGCCCTAGGTCATACTTGTTATCGGATTCGAGTATCAGACTTGCGAAAATTTTGATGGTTTCTCAAGCATTCCTTAACTTCAAACTTCCATATCTCGCGAACGGATTGACGAACTCAAGAATTTCCTATTGCATCTGAAAGCAGAAACTCGCCCGATTACAACGGTATGTGTATTTTTGCCCTAGGCCATACTTGTTATTGGATTCGTGTATCAGACTTGCGAAAATTTTGATGGTTTGTCAAGCATTCCTTAACTTCAAACTCCCATATCTCGCGATCGGATTGACGAACTCGAGAATTTCCTATTGCATCGGAAAGCAGAAACTCGCCCGAATACAACGGTACGTGTATTTTTCCCCAAGGCCTTTGTAGTTATTGGCTTCGAGTATCAGACTTGCGATAATTTTGATGGTTTCTCAAGCATTCCTTAACTTCAAACTCCCATATCTCGCGAACGGATTGACGAACTCGAGAAATTCCTGTGGCATCTGACAGCAGAAACTCGCCCGATTACAACGGTATGTGTATTTTTGCCCTAGGCCATACTTGTTATTGGCTTCGAGTATCAGACTTGCGATAATTTTGATGGTTTCTCAACCATTCCTTAACTTCAAACTACCATATCTCGCGAACGGATTGACGAACCCGAGAATTTCCTATTGCATCTGAAAGCAGAAACACGCCCGATTACAACAGTACGTGTATTTTTGACCTAGGCCATACATGTTATTGGATTCGAGTATCAGACTTGCGAAAATTTTGATGGTTTCTCAAGCATTCCTTAACTTCAAACTCCCATATCTCGCGAACGGATTGACGAACTCGAGAATTTCCTATTGCATCTGAAAGCAGAATCTCGCCCGATATCAACGGTATGTGCATTTTCCCCCTAGGCCTTTGTAGTTATTGGTTTCGAGTATCAGACTTGCGAAAATTTTGATGGTCTTTCAAGCATTCCTTAACTTCAAACTCCCATATCTCGCGAACGGATTGACGAACTCGAGAAATTCCTATTGCATCTGAAAGCAGAAACTCGCCAGAATACAACGGTACGTGTATTTTTCCCCAAGGCCTTTGTAGTTATTGGCTTCGAGTATCAGACTTGCGATAATTTTGATGGTTTCTCAAGCATTCCTTAACTTCAAACTCCCATATCTCGCGAACGGATTGACGAACTCGAGAAATTCCTGTGGCATCTGACAGCAGAAACTCGCCCGATTACAACGGTACGTGTATTTTTTACTTAGGCCATTCCAGTTATTGGTTTCGAGTATCAGACTTGCGAAAATTTTGATGGTTTCTCAAGCATTCCTTAACTTCAAACTTCCATATCTCGCGAACGGATTTACGAACTCGAGAATTTCCTATTGCATCTGAAAGCAGAAACTCGCCCGATTACAACGGTATGTGTATTTTTGCCCTAGGCCATACTTGTTATTGGATTCGAGTATCAGACTTGCGAAAATTTTGATAGTTTCTCAAGCATTCCTTAACTTCAAACTTCCATATCTCGCGAACGGATTGACGAACTCGAGAATTTCCTATTGCATCTGAAAGCAGAAACTCGCCCGATTACAACGGTATGTGTATTTTTGCCCTAGGCCATACTTGTTATTGGATTCGAGTATCAGACTTGCGAAAATTTTGATGGTTTCTCAAGCATTCCTTAACTTCAAACTCCCATATCTCGCGAACGGATTGACGAACTCGAGAATTTCCTATTGCATCGGAAAGCAGAAACTCGCCCGATTACAATGGTACGTGTATTTTTGCCCTAGGCTATAGTAGTTATTGGTTTCGAGTATCAGACTTGCGAAAATTGTGATGGTTTCTCAACCATTTCTTAACTTCAAACTCCCATATCTCACGAACGGATTGACGAACTCGAGAATTTCCTATTGCATCTGAAAGCAGAAACTCGCCCGATTACAACGGTACGTGTATTTTTCCCCAAGGCCTTTGTAGTTATTGGCTTCGAGTATTAGACTTGCGATAATTTTGATGGTTTCTCAACCATTCCTTAACTTCAAACTACCATATCTCGCGAACGGATTGACGAACCCGAGAATTTCCTATTGCATCTGAAAGCAGAAACACGCCCGATTACAACAGTACGTGTATTTTTGACCTGGGCCATACATGTTATTGGATTCGAGTATCAGACTTGCGAAAATTTTGATGGTTTCTCAAGCATTCCTTAACTTCAAACTCCCATATCTCGCGAACGGATTGACGAACTCGAGAATTTCCTATTGCATCTGAAAGCAGAAACTCGCCCGATATCAACGGTATGTGCATTTTCCCCCTAGGCCTTTGTAGTTATTGGTTTCGAGTATCAGACTTGCGAAAATTTTGATGGTCTTTCAAGCATTCCTTAACTTCAAACTCCCATATCTCGCGAACGGATTGACGAACTCGAGAAATTCCTATTGCATCTGAAAGCAGAAACTCGCCCGATTACAACGGTATGTGTATTTTTGCCCTAGGCCATACTTGTTATTGGATTCGAGTATCAGACTTGCGAAAATTTTGATAGTTTCTCAAGCATTCCTTAACTTCAAACTTCCATATCTCGCGAACGGATTGACGAACTCGAGAATTTCCTATTGCATCTGAAAGCAGAAACTCGCCCGATTACAACGGTATGTGTATTTTTACCCTAGGCCATTGTAGTTATTGGTCTCGAGTATCAGACTTGCGAAAATTTTGATGGTTTCTCAACCATTCCTTAACTTCAAACTACCATATCTCGCGAACGGATTGACGAACTCGAGAATTTCCTGTTGCATCTGAAAGCAGAAACTCGACCGATTTCAACGGTATGTGCATTTTTGCCCTAGGCCATAGAAGTTATTGGTTTCGAGTATCAGACTTGCGAAAATTTTGATGGTTTCTCAAGCATTCCATAACTTCTAACTCCCACATCTCGCGAACGGATTGACGAACTCGAGAAGCTCCTGTTGCATCTGAAAGCAGAAACGGGCCCGATTACAACGGTATGTGTATTTTTCCCCTAGGCCATAGTAGTTATTGGTTTCGAGTATCAGACTTGCGAAAATTGTAATGGTTTCTCAACCATTCCTTAACTTCAAACTCACATATCTCGCGAACGGATTGACGAACTCGAGAATTTCCTATTGCATATGAAAGCAGAAACTCGACCGATTACAACGGTAAGTGTATTTTTCCCCAAGGCCTTTGTAGTTATTGGCTTCGAGTATCAGACTTGCGATAATTTTGATGGTTTCTCAACCATTCCTTAACTTCAAACTCCCATTTCTCGCGAAAGGATTGACGAACTCGAGAAATTCCTGTTGCATCTGACAGCAGAAACTCGCCCGATTACAACGGTATGTGTATTTTTCCCCTAGGGCATTGTAGTTATGTGTTTCTAGCATCAGAATTGCGAAAATTTTGATGGTTTCTCAACCATTCCTTAACTTCAAACTCCCATATCTCGCGAACGGGATGACGAACTCGAGAAATTCCTTTTGCATCTGAAAGTAGAAACTCGCACGATTACAATGGTGTGTGTACTTTTCCCCTAGGCCATTCCAGTTATTGGTTTCGAGTATCAGACTTGCGAAAATTTTGATGGTTTCTCAATCATTCCTTAACTTCAAACTTCCATATCTCGCGAACGGATTGACGAACTCGAGAATTTCCAATTGCATCTGAAAGCAGAAACACGCCCGATTACAACGGTATGTGTATTTTTGCCCTAGGCCATACTTGTTATTGGATTCGAGTATCAGACTTGCGAAAATTTTGATGGTTTCTCAAGCATTCCATAACTTCTAACCCCCATATCTCGCGAACGGATTGACGAATTCGAGACATTCCTGTTGCATCTGAAAGCAGAAACTCGGCCGATTACAACGGTATGTGTATTTTTGCCCTAGGCTATAGTAGTTATTGGGTTCGAGTATCAGACTTGCGAAAATTGTGATGGTTTCTCAAGCATTCCTTAACTTCAAACTCCCATATCTCGCGAACGGATTGACGAACTCGAGAATTTCCTATTGCATCTGAAAGCAAAAACACGCCCGATTACAACGGTACGTGTATTTTTGACCTAGGCCATTCCAGTTATTGGTTTCGAGTATCAGACCTACGAAAATTTTGAAGGTTTCTCAACCATTCCTCAACTTCAAACTCCCATACCTCGCGAACGGATTGACGAACTCGAGAAATTCCTGTTGCATCTGAAAGCAGAAACTCGACCGATTTCAACGGTATGTGCATTTTTGCCCTAGGCCATAGAAGTTATTGGTTTCGAGTATCAGACTTGCGAAAATTTTGATGGTTTCTCAAGCATTCCATAACTTCTAACTCCCACATCTCGCGAACGGACTGACGAACTCGAGAAACTCCTGTTGCATCTGAAAGCAGAAACTCGCCCGATTACAACGGTATGTGTATTTTTGCCCTAGGCCATAGTAGTTATTGGTTTCGAGTATCAGACTTGCGAAAATTGTGATGGTTTCTCAAGCATTCCTTAACTTCAAACTCCCATATCTCGCGAACGGATTGACGATTTCGAGAAATTCCTGTTGCATCTGACAGCAGAAACTCGCCCGATTACAACGGTATGTGTATTTTTCCCCTAGGGCATTGTAGTTATGTGTTTCTAGCATCAGAATTGCGAAAATTTTGATGGTTTCTCAACCATTCCTTAACTTCATACTCCCATATCTCGCGAACGGAATGACGAACTCGAGAAATTCCTGTTGCATCTGAAAGTGGAGACTCGCCCGATTACAAAGGTATGTGCATTTTTCCCCTATGCCTTTGTAGTTATTGGTTTCGAGTATCAGACTTGCGAAAATTTTGATGGTTTCTCAACCATTCCTTAACTTCAAACTCCCATATCTCGCGAACGGGATGACGAACTCGAGAAATTCCTGTTGCATCTGAAAGTAGAAACTCGCACGATTACAATGGTGTGTGTACTTTTCCCCTAGGCCATTCCAGTTATTGGTTTCGAGTATCAGACTTGCGAAAATTTTGATGGTTTCTCAATCATTCCTTAACTTCAAACTTCCATATCTCGCGAACGGATTGACGAACTCGAGAATTTCCAATTGCATCTGAAACCAGAAACTCGCCCGATTACAACGGTATGTGTATTTTTGCCCTAGGCCATAGTAGTTATTGGTTTCGAGTATCAGACTTGCGAAAATTGTGATGGTTTCTCAACCATTCCTTAACTTCAAACTCCCATATCTCGCGAACGGATTGACGAACTCGAGAATTTCCTATTGCATCTGAAAGCAGAAACTCGCCCGATTACAACGGTGCGTGTATTTTTCCCCAAGGCCTTTGTAGTTATTAGCTTCGAGTATCAGACTTGCGAAAATTTTGATGGTTTCTCAAGCATTCCATAACTTCTAACTCCCACATCTCGCGAACGGATTGACGAACTCGAGAAACTCCTGTTGCATCTGAAAGCAGAACCTCGCCCGATTACAACGGTATGTGTATTTTTCCCCTAGGCCATTGTAGTTATTGGTTTCTAGCATCAGAATTGCGAAAATTGTGATGGTTTCTCAAGCATTCCTTAACTTCAAACACCCATATCTCGCGAACGGATTGACGAACTCGAGAATTTCCTATTGCATCTGAAAGCAGAAACTCGCCCGATTACAACGGTACGTGTATTTTTGCCCTAGGCCATAGTAGTTCTTGGTTTCGAGTATCGGACTTGCGAAAATTGTGATGGTTTCTCAACCATTCCTTAACTTCAAACTCCCATATCTCGCGAACGGATTGACGAACTCGAGAATTTCCTACTGCATCTAAAAGCAGAAACTCGCCCGATTTCAACGGTATGTGCATTTTTCCCCTAGGCCTTTGTAGTTATTGGTTTCGAGTATCAGACTTGTGAAAATTTTGAGGGTTTCTCAAGCATTCCTTAACTTCAAACTCCCATATCTCGCGAAAGGATTGACCAACTCGAGAATTTCCTATTGCATCTGAAAGCAGAAACTCGCCCGATTACAACGGTATGTGTATTTTTGCCCTAGGTCATACTTGTTATTGGATTCGAGTATCAGACTTGCGAAAATTTTGATGGTTTCTCAAGCATTCCTTAACTTCAAACTTCCATATCTCGCGAACGGATTGACGAACTCAAGAATTTCCTATTGCATCTGAAAGCAGAAACTCGCCCGATTACAACGGTATGTGTATTTTTGCCCTAGGCCATACTTGTTATTGGATTCGTGTATCAGACTTGCGAAAATTTTGATGGTTTGTCAAGCATTCCTTAACTTCAAACTCCCATATCTCGCGATCGGATTGACGAACTCGAGAATTTCCTATTGCATCGGAAAGCAGAAACTCGCCCGAATACAACGGTACGTGTATTTTTCCCCAAGGCCTTTGTAGTTATTGGCTTCGAGTATCAGACTTGCGATAATTTTGATGGTTTCTCAAGCATTCCTTAACTTCAAACTCCCATATCTCGCGAACGGATTGACGAACTCGAGAAATTCCTGTGGCATCTGACAGCAGAAACTCGCCCGATTACAACGGTATGTGTATTTTTGCCCTAGGCCATACTTGTTATTGGCTTCGAGTATCAGACTTGCGATAATTTTGATGGTTTCTCAACCATTCCTTAACTTCAAACTACCATATCTCGCGAACGGATTGACGAACCCGAGAATTTCCTATTGCATCTGAAAGCAGAAACACGCCCGATTACAACAGTACGTGTATTTTTGACCTAGGCCATACATGTTATTGGATTCGAGTATCAGACTTGCGAAAATTTTGATGGTTTCTCAAGCATTCCTTAACTTCAAACTCCCATATCTCGCGAACGGATTGACGAACTCGAGAATTTCCTATTGCATCTGAAAGCAGAAACTCGCCCGATATCAACGGTATGTGCATTTTCCCCCTAGGCCTTTGTAGTTATTGGTTTCGAGTATCAGACTTGCGAAAATTTTGATGGTCTTTCAAGCATTCCTTAACTTCAAACTCCCATATCTCGCGAACGGATTGACGAACTCGAGAAATTCCTATTGCTACTGAAAGCAGAAACTCGCCAGAATACAACGGTACGTGTATTTTTCCCCAAGGCCTTTGTAGTTATTGGCTTCGAGTATCAGACTTGCGATAATTTTGATGGTTTCTCAAGCATTCCTTAACTTCAAACTCCCATATCTCGCGAACGGATTGACGAACTCGAGAATTTCCTATTGCATCGGAAAGCAGAAACTCGCCCGATTACAATGGTACGTGTATTTTTGCCCTAGGCTATAGTAGTTATTGGTTTCGAGTATCAGACTTGCGAAAATTGTGATGGTTTCTCAACCATTCCTTAACTTCAAACTCCCATATCTCGCGAACGGATTGACGAACTCGAGAATTTCCTATTGCATCTGAAAGCAGAAACTCGCCCGATTACAACGGTACGTGTATTTTTCCCCAAGGCCTTTGTAGTTATTGGCTTCGAGTATCAGACTTGCGATAATTTTGATGGTTTCTCAACCATTCCTTAACTTCAAACTACCATATCTCGCGAACGGATTGACGAACCCGAGAATTTCCTATTGCTTCTGAATGCAGAAACACGCCCGATTACAACAGTACGTGTATTTTTGACCTGGGCCATACATGTTATTGGATTCGAGTATCAGACTTGCGAAAATTTTGATGGTTTCTCAAGCATTCCTTAACTTCAAACTCCCATATCTCGCGAACGGATTGACGAACTCGAGAATTTCCTATTGCATCTGAAAGCAGAAACTCGCCCGATATCAACGGTATGTGCATTTTCCCCCTAGGCCTTTGTAGTTATTGGTTTCGAGTATCAGACTTGCGAAAATTTTGATGGTCTTTCAAGCATTCCTTAACTTCAAACTCCCATATCTCGCGAACGGATTGACGAACTCGAGAAATTCCTATTGCATCTGAAAGCAGAAACTCGCCCGATTACAACGGTATGTGTATTTTTGCCCTAGGCCATACTTGTTATTGGATTCGAGTATCAGACTTGCGAAAATTTTGATAGTTTCTCAAGCATTCCTTAACTTCAAACTTCCATATCTCGCGAACGGATTGACGAACTCGAAAATTTCCTATTGCATCTGAAAGCAGAAACTCGCCCGATTACAACGGTATGTGTATTTTTGCCCTAGGCCATACTTGTTATTGGATTCGAGTATCAGACTTGCGAAAATTTTGATGGTTTCTCAAGCATTCCTTAACTTCAAACTCCCATATCTCGCGAACGGATTGACGAACTCGAGAATTTCCTATTGCATCGGAAAGCAGAAACTCGCCCGATTACAATGGTACGTGTATTTTTGCCCTAGGCTATAGTAGTTATTGGTTTCGAGTATCAGACTTGCGAAAATTGTGATGGTTTCTCAACCATTCCTTAACTTCAGACTCCCATATCTCACGAACGGATGGACGAACTCGAGAAACTCCTGTTGCATCTGAAAGCAGAAACTCGCCCGATTACAACGGTATGTGTATTTTTGCCCTAGGCCATACTTGTTATTGGATTCGAGTATCAGACTTGGGAAAATTTTGATGGTTTCTCAAGCATTCCTTAACTTCAAACTCCCATATCTCGCGAACGGATTGACGAACTCGAGAATTTCATATTGCATCTGAAAGCAGAAACTCGCCCGATTACAACGGTACGTGTATTTTTGCCCTAGGCCATAGTAGTTATTGGTTTCGAGTATCGGACTTGCGAAAATTTTGAGGGTTTCTCAAGCATTCCTTAACTTCAAACTCCCATATCTCGCGAAAGGATTGACCAACTCGAGAAATTCCTATTGCATCTGAAAGCAGAAACTCGCCCGATTACAACGGTATGTGTATTTTTGCCCTAGGCCATACTTGTTATTGGATTCGAGTATCAGACTTGTGAAAATTGTGATGGTTTCTCAACCATTCCTTAACTTCAAACTCCCATATCTCGCGAACGGATTGACGAACTCGAGAATTTCCAATTGCATCTGAAAGCAGAAACTCGCCCGATTACAACGGTACGTGTATTTTTGACCTAGGCCATTCCAGTTATTGGTTTCGAGTATCAGACCAGCGAAAATTTTGATGGTTCCTCAAGCATTCCATAACTTCTAACTCCCACATCTCGCGAACGGATTGACGAACTCGAGAATTTCCTATTGCATCTGAAAGCAGAAACTCGCCCGATTACAACGGTACGTGTATTTTTGCCCTAGGCTATAGTAGTTATTGGTTTCGAGTATCAGACTTGCGAAAATTGTGATGGTTTCTCAAGCATTCCTTAACTTCAAACTCCCATATCTCGCGAAAGGATTGACCAACTCGAGAATTTCCTATTGCATCTGAAAGCAGAAACTCGCCCGATTACAACGGTATGTGTATTTTTGCCCTAGGTCATACTTGTTATTGGATTCGAGTATCAGACTTGCGAAAATTTTGATGGTTTCTCAAGCATTCCTTAACTTCAAACTTCCATATCTCGCGAACGGATTGACGAACTCAAGAATTTCCTATTGCATCTGAAAGCAGAAACTCGCCCGATTACAACGGTATGTGTATTTTTGCCCTAGGCCATACTTGTTATTGGATTCGTGTATCAGACTTGCGAAAATTTTGATGGTTTGTCAAGCATTCCTTAACTTCAAACTCCCATATCTCGCGATCGGATTGACGAACTCGAGAATTTCCTATTGCATCGGAAAGCAGAAACTCGCCTGAATACAACGGTACGTGTATTTTTCCCCAAGGCCTTTGTAGTTATTGGCTTCGAGTATCAGACTTGCGATAATTTTGATGGTTTCTCAAGCATTCCTTAACTTCAAACTCCCATATCTCGCGAACGGATTGACGAACTCGAGAAATTCCTGTGGCATCTGACAGCAGAAACTCGCCCGATTACAACGGTATGTGTATTTTTGCCCTAGGCCATACTTGTTATTGGCTTCGAGTATCAGACTTGCGATAATTTTGATGGTTTCTCAAGCATTCCTTAACTTCAAACTACCATATCTCGCGAACGGATTGACGAACCCGAGAATTTCCTATTGCATCTGAAAGCAGAAACACGCCCGATTACAACAGTACGTGTATTTTTGACCTAGGCCATACATGTTATTGGATTCGAGTATCAGACTTGCGAAAATTTTGATGGTTCCTCAAGCATTCCTTAACTTCAAACTCCCATATCTCGCGAACGGATTGACGAACTCGAGAATTTCCTATTGCATCTGAAAGCAGAAACTCGCCCGATATCAACGGTATGTGCATTTTCCCCCTAGGCCTTTGTAGTTATTGGTTTCGAGTATCAGACTTGCGAAAATTTTGATGGTCTTTCAAGCATTCCTTAACTTCAAACTCCCATATCTCGCGAACGGATTGACGAACTCGAGAAATTCCTATTGCATCTGAAAGCAGAAACTCGCCAGAATACAACGGTACGTGTATTTTTCCCCAAGGCCTTTGTAGTTATTGGCTTCGAGTATCAGACTTGCGATAATTTTGATGGTTTCTCAAGCATTCCTTAACTTCAAACTCCCATATCTCGCGAACGGATTGACGAACTCGAGAAATTCCTGTGGCATCTGACAGCAGAAACTCGCCCGATTACAACGGTACGTGTATTTTTTACTTAGGCCATTCCAGTTATTGGTTTCGAGTATCAGACTTGCGAAAATTTTGATGGTTTCTCAAGCATTCCTTAACTTCAAACTTCCATATCTCGCGAACGGATTTACGAACTCGAGAATTTCCTATTGCATCTGAAAGCAGAAACTCGCCCGATTACAACGGTATGTGTATTTTTGCCCTAGGCCATACTTGTTATTGGATTCGAGTATCAGACTTGCGAAAATTTTGATAGTTTCTCAAGCATTCCTTAACTTCAAACTTCCATATCTCGCGAACGGATTGACGAACTCGAGAATTTCCTATTGCATCTGAAAGCAGAAACTCGCCCGATTACAACGGTATGTGTATTTTTGCCCTAGGCCATACTTGTTATTGGATTCGAGTATCAGACTTGCGAAAATTTTGATGGTTTCTCAAGCATTCCTTAACTTCAAACTCCCATATCTCGCGAACGGATTGACGAACTCGAGAATTTCCTATTGCATCGGAAAGCAGAAACTCGCCCGATTACAATGGTACGTGCATTTTTGCCCTAGGCTATAGTAGTTATTGGTTTCGAGTATCAGACTTGCGAAAATTGTGATGGTTTCTCAACCATTCCTTAACTTCAAACTCCCATATCTCGCGAACGGATTGACGAACTCGAGAATTTCCTATTGCATCTGAAAGCAGAAACTCGCCCGATTACAACGGTACGTGTATTTTTCCCCAAGGCCTTTGTAGTTATTGGCTTCGAGTATCAGACTTGCGATAATTTTGATGGTTTCTCAACCATTCCTTAACTTCAAACTACCATATCTCGCGAACGGATTGACGAACCCGAGAATTTCCTATTGCATCTGAAAGCAGAAACCGGCCGATTACAACAGTACGTGTATTTTTGACCTGGGCCATACATGTTATTGGATTCGAGTATCAGACTTGCGAAAATTTTGATGGTTTCTCAAGCATTCCTTAACTTCAAACTCCCATATCTCGCGAACGGATTGACGAACTCGAGAATTTCCTATTGCATCTGAAAGCAGAAACTCGCCCGATATCAACGGTATGTGCATTTTCCCCCTAGGCCTTTGTAGTTATTGGTTTCGAGTATCAGACTTGCGAAAATTTTGATGGTCTTTCAAGCATTCCTTAACTTCAAACTCCCATATCTCGCGAACGGATTGACGAACTCGAGAAATTCCTATTGCATCTGAAAGCAGAAACTCGCCAGAATACAACGGTACGTGTATTTTTCCCCAAGGCCTTTGTAGTTATTGGCTTCGAGTATCAGACTTGCGATAATTTTGATGGTTTCTCAAGCATTCCTTAACTTCAAACTCCCATATCTCGCGAACGGATTGACGAACTCGAGAAATTCCTGTGGCATCTGACAGCAGAAACTCGCCCGATTACAACGGTACGTGTATTTTTTACTTAGGCCATTCCATTTATTGGTTTCGAGTATCAGACTTGCGAAAATTTTGATGGTTTCTCAAGCATTCCTTAACTTCAAACTTCCATATCTCGCGAACGGATTTACGAACTCGAGAATTTCCTATTGCATCTGAAAGCAGAAACTCGCCCGATTACAACGGTATGTGTATTTTTGCCCTAGGCCATACTTGTTATTGGATTCGAGTATCAGACTTGCGAAAATTTTGATAGTTTCTCAAGCATTCCTTAACTTCAAACTTCCATATCTCGCGAACGGATTGACGAACTCGAGAATTTCCTATTGCATCTGAAAGCAGAAACTCGCCCGATTACAACGGTATGTGTATTTTTGCCCTAGGCCATACTTGTTATTGGATTCGAGTATCAGACTTGCGAAAATTTTGATGGTTTCTCAAGCATTCCTTAACTTCAAACTCCCATATCTCGCGAACGGATTGACGAACTCGAGAATTTCCTATTGCATCGGAAAGCAGAAACTCGCCCGATTACAATGGTACGTGTATTTTTGCCCTAGGCTATAGTAGTTATTGGTTTCGAGTATCAGACTTGCGAAAATTGTGATGGTTTCTCAACCATTCCTTAACTTCAGACTCCCATATCTCGCGAACGGATGGACGAACTCGAGAAACTCCTGTTGCATCTGAAAGCAGAAACTCGCCCGATTACAACGGTATGTGTATTTTTGCCCTAGGCCATACTTGTTATTGGATTCGAGTATCAGACTTGGGAAAATTTTGATGGTTTCTCAAGCATTCCTTAACTTCAAACTCCCATATCTCGCGAACGGATTGACGAACTCGAGAATTTCATATTGCATCTGAAAGCAGAAACTCGCCCGATTACAACGGTACGTGTATTTTTGCCCTAGGCCATAGTAGTTATTGGTTTCGAGTATCGGACTTGCGAAAATTTTGAGGGTTTCTCAAGCATTCCTTAACTTCAAACTACCATATCTCGCGAAAGGATTGACCAACTCGAGAAATTCCTATTGCATCTGAAAGCAGAAACTCGCCCGATTACAACGGTATGTGTATTTTTGCCCTAGGCCATACTTGTTATTGGATTCGAGTATCAGACTTGTGAAAATTGTGATGGTTTCTCAACCATTCCTTAACTTCAAACTCCCATATCTCGCGAACGGATTGACGAACTCGAGAATTTCCAATTGCATCTGAAAGCAGAAACTCGCCCGATTACAACGGTACGTGTATTTTTGACCTAGGCCATTCCAGTTATTGGTTTCGAGTATCAGACCAGCGAAAATTTTGATGGTTCCTCAAGCATTCCATAACTTCTAACTCCCACATCTCGCGAACGGATTGACGAACTCGAGAATTTCCTATTGCATCTGAAAGCAGAAACTCGCCCGATTACAACGGTACGTGTATTTTTGCCCTAGGCCATAGTAGTTATTGGTTTCGAGTATCAGACTTGCGAAAATTGTGATGGTTTCTCAACCATTCCTTAACTTCAAACTCCCATATCTCGCGAACGGATTGACGAACTCGAGAATTTCCTATTGCATCTGAAAGCAGAAACTCGCCCGAATACAACGGTACGTGTATTTTTCCCCAAGGCCTTTGTAGTTATTGGCTTCGAGTATCAGACTTGCGATAATTTTGATGGTTTCTCAAGCATTCCTTAACTTCAAACTCCCATATCTCGCGAACGGATTGACGAACTCGAGAAATTCCTGTGGCATCTGACAGCAGAAACTCGCCCGATTACAACGGTATGTGTATTTTTGCCCTAGGCCATACTTGTTATTGGATTCGAGTATCAGACTTGCGAAAATTTTGATGGTTTCTCAAGCATTCCATAACTTCAAACTTCCATATCTCGCGAACGGATTGACGAACTCGAGAATTTCCTATTGCATCTGAAAGCAGAAACTCGCCCGATTACAATGGTACGTGTATTTTTGCCCTAGGCTATAGTAGTTATTGGTTTCGAGTATCAGACTTGCGAAAATTGTGATGGTTTCTCAACCATTCCTTAACTTCAAACTCCCATATCTCGCGAACGGATTGACGAACTCGAGAATTTCCTATTGCATCTGAAAGCAGAAACTCGCCCGATTACAACGGTATGTGTATTTTTCCCCTAGGCCATTGTAGTTATTTGTTTCTAGCATCAGAATTGCGAAAATTTTGATGGTTTCTCAACCATTCCTTAACTTCAAACTCCCATATCTCGCGAACGGAATGACGAACTCGAGAATATCCTATTGCATCTGAAAGCAGAAACTCGCCCGATTACAACGGTATGTGTATTTTTGCCCTAGGCCATACTTATTATTGGATTCGAGTATCAGACTTGCGAAAATTTTGATGGTTTCACAAGCATTCCTTAACTTCAAACTTCCATATCTCGCGAACGGATTGACGAACTCAAGAATTTCCTATTGCATCTGAAAGCAGAAACTCGCCCGATTACAACGATATGTGTATTTTTCCCCTAGGCCATTGTAGTTATTTGTTTCTAGCGTCAGAATTGCGAAAATTTTGATGGTTTCTCAAGCATCCTTAACTTCAAACTCCCATATCTCGCGAACGGATTGACGAACTCGAGAAATTCCTTTTGCATCTGACAGCAGAAAGTCGCCCGATTACAACGGTATGTGTATTTTTCCCCTAGGCCATTGTAGTTATTGGTTTCGAGTATCAGACTTGCGAAAATTTTGATGGTTTCTCAACCATTCCTTAACTTCAAACGACCATATCTCGCGAACGGATTGACGAACCCGAGAATTTCCTATTGCATCTGAAAGCAGAAACACGCCCGATTACAACGGTACGTGTATTTTTGACCTAGGCCATTCCAGTTATTGGTTTCGAGTATCAGACCAGCGAAAATTTTGATGGTTCCTCAAGCATTCCATAACTTCTAACTCCCACATCTCGCGAACGGATTGACGAACTCGAGAATTTCCTATTGCATCTGAAAGCAGAAACTCGCCCGATTACAACGGTACGTGTATTTTTGCCCTAGGCCATAGTAGTTATTGGTTTCGAGTATCAGACTTGCGAAAATTGTGATGGTTTCTCAACCATTCCTTAACTTCAAACTCCCATATCTCGCGAACGGATTGACGAACTCGAGAATTTCCTATTGCATCTGAAAGCAGAAACACGCCCGATTACAACGGTATGTGTATTTTTGCCCTAGGCCATACTTGTTATTGGATTCGAGTATCAGACTTGCGAAAATTTTGAAGGTTTCTCAAGCATTCCTTAACTTCAAACTCCCATATCTCGCGAACGTATTGACGAACTCGAGAATTTCCTATTGCATCGGAAAGCAGAAACTCGCCCGATTACAATGGTACGTGTATTTTTGCCCTAGGCTATAGTAGTTATTGGTTTCGAGTATCAGACTTGCGAAAATTGTGATGGTTTCTCAACCATTCCTTAACTTCAAACTCCCATATCTCGCGAACGGATTGACGAACTCGAGAATTTCCTATTGCATCTGAAAGCAGAAACTCGCCCGATTACAACGGTATGTGTATTTTTCCCCTAGGCCATTGTAGTTATTTGTTTCGAGTATCAGACTTGCGAAAATTGTGATGGTTTCTCAACCATTCCTTAACTTCAAACTCCCATATCTCGCGAACGGATTGACGAACTCGAGAATTTCCTATTGCATCTGAAGGCAGAAACTCGCCCGAATACAACGGTACGTGTATTTTTCCCCAAGGCCTTTGTAGTTATTGGCTTCGAGTATCAGACTTGCGATAATTTTGATGGTTTCTCAAGCATTCCTTAACTTCAAACTCCCATATCTCGCGAACGGATTGACGAACTCGAGAAATTCCTGTGGCATCTGACAGCAGAAACTCGCCCGATTTCAACGGTATGTGCATTCTTGCCCTAGGCCATAGTAGTTATTGGTTTCGAGTATCAGACTTGTGAAAATTTTGATGGTTTCTCAAGCATTCCATAACTTCTAACTCCCATATCTCGCGAACGGATTGACTAACTCGAGAAATTCCTGTTGCATCTGAAAGCAGAAACTCGCTCGATTACAACGGTATGTGTATTTTTCCCCTAGGGCATTGTAGTTATTGGTTTCCAGCATCAGAATTGCGAAAATTTTTATGGTTTCTCAACCATTCCTTAACTTCAAACTCCCATATCTCGCGAACGGATTGACGAACTCGAGAAATTCCTGTTGCATCTGACAGCAGAAACTCGCCCGATTACAACGGTACGTGTATTTTTGACCTAGGCCATTCCAGTTATTGGTTTCGTGTATCAGACCAGCGAAAATTTTGAAGGTTTCTCAACCATTCCTTAACTTCAAACTCCCATATCTCGCGAACGGATTGACGAACTCGAGAAATTCCTGTTGCATCTGAAAGCAGAAACTTGCCCGATTACAACGGTATGTGTATTTTTGCCCTATGCCATACTTGTTATTGGATTCGAGTATCAGACCAGCGAAAATTTTGATGGCTTCTCAACCATTCCTTAACTTCAAACTCCCATATCTCGCGAATGGATTGACGAACTCGAGAAGTTCCTGTTGCATCTGAAAGTGGAGACTCGCCCGATTACAAAGGTATGTGCATTTTTCCCCTATGCCTTTGTAGTTATTGGTTTCGAGTATCAGACCAGCGAAAATTTTGAAGGTTTCTCAACCATTCCTTCACTTCAAACTCCCATATCTCGCGAACGGATTGACGAACTCGAGAAATTCCTGTTGCATCTGAAAGTGGAAACTCGCCCGATTACAAAGGTATTTGCATTTGTCCCCTAGGCCTTTGTAGTTATTGGTTTCTAGCATCAGAATTGCGAAAACTTTGATGGTTTCTAAACCATTCCTTAACTTCAAACTCCCATATCTCGCGAACGGATTGACGAACTCGAGAATTTCCTATTGCATCTGAAAGCAGAAACTCGCCCGATTACAACGGTATGTGTATTTTTCCCCTAGGCCATTGTAGTTATTTGTTTCTAGCATCAGAATTGCGAAAATTTTGGTGGTTTCTCAACCATTCCTTAACTTCAAACTCCCATATCTCGCGAACGGAATGACGAACTCGAGAATATCCTATTGCATCTGAAAGCAGAAACTCGCCCGATTACAACGGTATGTGTATTTTTGCCCTAGGCCATACTTGTTATTGGATTCGAGTATCAGACTTGCGAAAATTTTGATGGTTTCTCAAGCATTCCTTAACTTCAAACTCCCATATCTCGCGAACGGATTGACGAACTCGAGAATTTCCTATTGCATCTGAAAGCAGAAACTCGCCCGATTTCAACGGTATGTGCATTTTCCCCCTAGGCCTTTGTAGTTATTGGTTTCGAGTATCAGACTTGCGAAAATTTTGATGGTTTCTCAAGCATTCCTTAACTTCAAACTCCCATATCTCGCGAACGGATTGAAGAACTCGAGAATTACCTATTGCATCTGGAAGCAGAAACTCGCCCGATTACAACGGTACGTGTATTTTTGCCCTAGGCCATTGTAGTTATTGGTTTCGAGTATCAGACTTGCGAAAATTGTGATGGTTTCTCAACCATTCCTTAACTTCAAACTCCCATATCTCGTGAACGGATTGACGAACTCGAGAATTTCCTATTGCATCTGAAAGCAGAAACTCGCCCGAATACAACGGTACGTGTATTTTTCCCCAAGGCCTTTGTAGTTATTGGCTTCGAGTATCAGACTTGCGATAATTTTGATGGTTTCTCAAGCATTCCTTAACTTCAAACTCCCATATCTCGCGAACGGATTGACGAACTCGAGAAATTCCTGTGGCATCTGACAGCAGAAACTCGCCCGATTTCAACGGTATGTGCATTCTTGCCCTAGGCCATAGTAGTTATTGGTTTCGAGTATCAGACTTGTGAAAATTTTGATGGTTTCTCAAGCATTCCATAACTTCTAACTCCCATATCTCGCGAACGGATTGACGAACTCGAGAAATTCCTGTTGCATCTGAAAGCAGAAACTCGCTCGATTACAACGGTATGTGTATTTTTCCCCTAGGGCATTGTAGTTATTGGTTTCCAGCATCAGAATTGCGAAAATTTTTATGGTTTCTCAACCATTCCTTAACTTCAAACTCCCATATCTCGCGAAGGGATTGACGAACTCGAAAAATTCCTGTTGCGTCTGACAGCAGAAACTCGCCCGATTACAACGGTACGTGTATTTTTGACCTAGGCCATTCCAGTTATTGGTTTCGTGTATCAGACCAGCGAAAATTTTGAAGGTTTCTCAACCATTCCTTAACTTCAAACTCCCATATCTCGCGAACGGATTGACGAACTCGAGAAATTCCTGTTGCATCTGAAAGCAGAAACTCGCCCGATTACAACGGTATGTGTATTTTTGCCCTAGGCCATACTTGTTATTGGATTCGAGTATCAGACCAGCGAAAATTTTGATGGCTTCTCAACCATTCCTTAACTTCAAACTCCCATATCTCGCGAACGGATTGACGAACTCGAGAAATTCCTGTTGCATCTGAAAGTGGAGACTCGCCCGATTACAAAGGTATGTGCATTTTTCCCCTATGCCTTTGTAGTTATTGGTTTCGAGTATCAGACCAGCGAAAATTTTGAAGGTTTCTCAACCATTCCTTCACTTCAAACTCCCATATCTCGCGAACGGATTGACGAACTCGAGAAATTCCTGTTGCATCTGAAAGTGGAAACTCGCCCGATTACAAAGGTATTTGCATTTTTCCCCTAGGCCATTGTAGTTATTGGTTTCTAGCATCAGAATTGCGAAAACTTTGATGGTTTCTAAACCATTCCTTAACTTCAAACTCCCATATCTCGCGAACGGAATGACGAACTCGAGAAGTTCCTGTTGCTTCTGAAAGTAGAAACTCGCACGATTACAATGGTGTGTGTACCTTTCCCCTAGGCCATTCCCGTTATTGGTTTCGAGTATCAGACTTGCGAAAATTTTGGTGGTTTCTCAATCATTCCTTAACTTCAAACTCCCATATCTCGCGAACGGAATGACGAACTCGAGAATATCCTATTGCATCTGAAAGCAGAAACTCGCCCGATTACAACGGTATGTGTATTTTTGCCCTAGGCCATACTTGTTATTGGATTCGAGTATCAGACTTGCGAAAATTTTGATGGTTTCTCAAGCATTCCGTAACTTCAAACTCCCATATCTCGCGAACGGATTGACGAACTCGAGAATTTCCTATTGCATCTGAAAGCAGAAACTCGCCCGATTTCAACGGTATGTGCATTTTCCCCCTAGGCCTTTGTAGTTATTGGTTTCGAGTATCAGACTTGCGAAAATTTTGATGGTTTCTCAAGCATTCCTTAACTTCAAACTCCCATATCTCGCGAACGGATTGAAGAACTCGAGAATTTCCTATTGCATCTGGAAACAGAAACTTGCCCGATTACAACGGTACGTGTATTTTTGCCCTAGGCCATGGTAGTTATTGGTTTCGAGTATCAGACTTGCGAAAATTGTGATGGTTTCTCAACCATTCCTTAACTTCAAACTCCCATATCTCGTGAACGGATTGACGAACTCGAGAATTTCCTATTGCATCTGAAAGCAGAAACTCGCCCGAATACAACGGTACGTGTATTTTTCCCCAAGGCCTCTGTAGTTATTGGCTTCGAGTATCAGACTTGCGATAATTTTGATGGTTTCTCAAGCATTCCTTAACTTCAAACTCCCATATCTCGCGAACGGATTGACGAACTCGAGAAATTCCTGTGGCATCTGACAGCAGAAACTCGCCCGATTTCAACGGTATGTGCATTCTTGCCCTAGGCCATAGTAGTTATTGGTTTCGAGTATCAGACTTGTGAAAATTTTGATGGTTTCTCAAGCATTCCATAACTTCTAACTCCCATATCTCGCGAACGGATTGACGAACTCGAGAAATTCCTGTTGCATCTGAAAGCAGAAACTCGCTCGATTACAACGGTATGTGTATTTTTCCCCTAGGGCATTGTAGTTATTGGTTTCCAGCATCAGAATTGCGAAAATTTTTATGGTTTCTCAACCATTCCTTAACTTCAAACTCCCATATCCCGCGAACGGATTGACGAACTCGAAAAATTCCTGTTGCATCTGACAGCAGAAACTCGCCCGATTACAACGGTACGTGTATTTTTGACCTAGGCCATTCCAGTTATTGGTTTCGTGTATCAGACCAGCGAAAATTTTGAAGGTTTCTCAACCATTCCTTAACTTCAAACTCCCATATCTCGCGAACGGATTGACGAACTCGAGAAATTCCTGTTGCATCTGAAAGCAGAAACTCGCCCGATTACAACGGTATGTGTATTTTTGCCCTAGGCCATACTTGTTATTGGATTCGAGTATCAGACCAGCGAAAATTTTGATGGCTTCTCAACCATTCCTTAACTTCAAACTCCCATATCTCGCGAACGGATTGACGAACTCGAGAAATTCCTGTTGCATCTGAAAGTGGAGACTCGCCCGATTACAAAGGTATGTGCATTTTTCCCCTATGCCTTTGTAGTTATTGGTTTCGAGTATCAGACCAGCGAAAATTTTGAAGGTTTCTCAACCATTCCTTCACTTCAAACTCCCATATCTCGCGAACGGATTGACGAACTCGAGAAATTCCTGTTGCATCTGAAAGTGGAAACTCGCCCGATTACAAAGGTATTTGCATTTTTCCCCAAGGCCTTTGTAGTTATTGTTTTCTAGCATCAGAATTGCGAAAACTTTGATGGTTTCTAAACCATTCCTTAACTTCAAACTCCCATATCTCGCGAACGGATTGACGAACTCGAGAAATTCCTGTTGCATCTGACAGCAGAAACTCGCCCGATTACAACGGTACGTGTATTTTTGACCTAGGCCATTCCAGTTATTGGTTTCGTGTATCAGACCAGCGAAAATTTTGAAGGTTTCTCAACCATTCCTTAACTTCAAACTCCCATATCTCGCGAACGGATTGACGAACTCGAGAAATTCCTGTTGCATCTGAAAGCAGAAACTCGCCCGATTACAACGGTATGTGTATTTTTGCCCTGGGCCATACTTGTTATTGGATTCGAGTATCAGACCAGCGAAAATTTTGATGGCTTCTCAACCATTCCTTAACTTCAAACTCCCATATCTCGCGAACGGATTGACGAACTCGAGAAATTCCTGTTGCATCTGAAAGTGGAGACTCGCCCGATTACAAAGGTATGTGCATTTTTCCCCTATGCCTTTGTAGTTATTGGTTTCGAGTATCAGACCAGCGAAAATTTTGAAGGTTTCTCAACCATTCCTTCACTTCAAACTCCCATATCTCGCGAACGGATTGACGAACTCGAGAAATTCCTGTTGCATCTGAAAGTGGAAACTCGCCCGATTACAAAGGTATTTGCATTTTTCCCCTAGGCCTTTGTAGTTATTGGTTTCTAGCATCAGAATTGCGAAAACTTTGATGGTTTCTAAACCATTCCTTAACTTCAAACTCCCATATCTCGCGAACGGAATGACGAACTCGAGAAATTCCTGTTGCATCTGAAAGTAGAAACTCGCACGATTACAATGGTGTGTGTACCTTTCCCCTAGGCCATTCCCGTTATTGGTTTCGAGTATCAGACTTGCGAAAATTTTGATGGTTTCTCAATCATTCCTTAACTTCAAACTTCCATATCTCGCGAACGGATTGACGAACTCGAGAATTTCCTATTGCATCTGAAAGCAGAAACTCGCCCGATTACAACGGTATGTGTATTTTTGCCCTAGGCCATACTTGTTATTGGATTCGAGTATCAGACTTGCGAAAATTTTGATGGTTTCTCAAGCATTCCTTAACTTCAAACTCCCATATCTCGCGAACGGATTGACGAACTCGAGAATTTCCTATTGCATCTGAAAGCAGAAACTCGCCCGATTACAATGGTACGTGTATTTTTGCCCTAGGCCATAGTACTTATTGGTTTCGAGTATCAGATTTGCGAAAATTGTGATGGTTTCTCGACCATTCCTTAACTTCAAACTCCCATATCTCGCGAACGGATTGACGCACTCGAGAATTTCCTATTGCATCTGAAAGCAGAAACTCGCCCGATTACAACGGTACGTGTATTTTTCCCCAAGGCCTTTGTAGTTATTGGCTTCGAGTATCAGACTTGCGATAATTTTGATGGTTTCTCAAGCATTCCTTAACTTCAAACTCCCATATCTCGCGAACGGATTGACGAACTCGAGAAATTCCTGTTGCATCTGACAGCAGAAACTCGCCCGATTACAACGGTATGTGTATTTTTCCCCTAGGCAATTGTCGTTATTGATTTCAAGTATCAGACTTGCGAAAATGTTGATGGTTTCTCAACCATTCCTTAATTTCAAACTACCATACCTCGCGAACGGATTGACGAACTCGAGAATTTCCTATTGCATCTGAAAGCAGAAACACGCCCGATTACAACGTTACGTGTATTTTTGACCTAGGCCATTCCAGTTACTGGTTTCGAGTATCAGACCAGCGAAAATTTTAAAGGTTTCTCAACCATTCCTCAACTTCAAACTCCCATATCTCGCGAACGGATTGACGAACTCGAGAAATTCCTGTTGCATCTGAAAGCAGAAACTCGACCGATGTCAACGGTAGGTCCATTTTTGCCCTAGGCCATAGAAGTTATTGGTTTCGAGTATCAGACTTGCGAAAATTTTGATGGTTTCTCAAGCATTCCTTAACTTCAAACTCCCATATCTCGCGAAAGGATTGACGAACTCGAGAAATTCCTGTTGCATCTGAAAGCAGAAGCTCGACCGATGTCAACGGTAGGTGCATTTTTGCCCTAGGCCATAGAAGTTATTGGTTTCGAGTATCAGCCTTGCGAAAATTTTGATGGTTTCTCAAGCATTCCATAACTTCTAACTCCCACATCTCGCGAACGGATTGACGAACTCGAGAAACTCCTGTTGCATCTGAAAGCAGAAACTCGCCCGATTACAACGGTACGTGTATTTTTGCCCTAGGCCATAGTAGTTATTGGTTTCGAGTATCAGACTTGCGAAAATTGTAATGGTTTCTCAACCATTCCTTAACTTCAAACTCCCATATCTCGCGAACGGATTGACGAACTCGAGAAATTCCTGTGGCATCTGACAGCAGAAACTCGCACGATTTCAACGGTATGTGCATTCTTGCCCTAGGCCATAGTAGTTATTGGTTTCGAGTATCAGACTTGTGAAAATTTTGATGGTTTCTCAAGCATTCCATAACTTCTAACTCCCATATCTCGCGAACGGATTGACGAACTCGAGAAATTCCTGTTGCATCTGAAAGCAGAAACTCGCTCGATTACAACGGTATGTGTATTTTTCCCCTAGGGCATTGTAGTTATTGGTTTCCAGCATCAGAATTGCGAAAATTTTTATGGTTTCTCAACCATTCCTTAACTTCAAACTCCCATATCTCGCGAACGGATTGACGAACTCGAGAATTTCCTATTGCATCTGAAAGCAGAAACTCGCCCGATTTCAACGGTATGTGCATTTTTCCCCTAGGCCTTTGTAGTTATTGGTTTCGAGTATCAGACTTGAGAAAATTTTGATGGTTTCTCAAGCATTCCTTAACTTCAAACTCCCATATCTCGCGAACGGATTGACGAACTCGAGAATTTCCTATTGCATCTGAAAGCAGAAACTCGCACGATTACAATGGTGTGTGTACCTTTCCCCTAGGCCATTCCCGTTATTGGTTTCGAGTATCAGACTTGCGAAAATTTTGGTGGTTTCTCAATCATTCCTTAACTTCAAACTCCCATATCTCGCGAACGGAATGACGAACTCGAGAATATCCTATTGCATCTGAAAGCAGAAACTCGCCCGATTACAACGGTATGTGTATTTTTACCCTAGGCCATACTTGTTATTGGATTCGAGTATCAGACTTGCGAAAATTTTGATGGTTTCTCAAGCATTCCTTAACTTCAAACTCCCATATCTCGCGAACGGATTGACGAACTCGAGAATTTCCTATTGCATCTGAAAGCAGAAACTCGCCCGATTTCAACGGTATGTGCATTTTCCCCCTAGGCCTTTGTAGTTATTGGTTTCGAGTATCAGACTTGCGAAAATTTTGATGGTTTCTCAAGCATTCCTTAACTTCAAACTCCCATATCTCGCGAACGGATTGAAGAACTCGAGAATTTCCTATTGCATCTGGAAACAGAAACTTGCCCGATTACAACGGTACGTGTATTTTTGCCCTAGGCCATGGTAGTTATTGGTTTCGAGTATCAGACTTGCGAAAATTGTGATGGTTTCTCAACCATTCCTTAACTTCAAACTGCCATATCTCGTGAACGTATTGACGAACTCGAGAATTTCCTATTGCATCTGAAAGCAGAAACTCGCCCGAATACAACGGTACGTGTATTTTTCCCCAAGGCCTTTGTAGTTATTGGCTTCGAGTATCAGACTTGCAATAATTTTGATGGTTTCTCAAGCATTCCTTAACTTCAAACTCCCATATCTCGCGAACGGATTGACGAACTCGAGAAATTCCTGTGGCATCTGACAGCAGAAACTCGCCCGATTTCAACGGTATGTGCATTCTTGCCCTAGGCCATAGTAGTTATTGGTTTCGAGTATCAGACTTGTGAAAATTTTGATGGTTTCTCAAGCATTCCATAACTTCTAACTCCCATATCTCGCGAACGGATTGACGAACTCGAGAAATTCCTGTTGCATCTGAAAGCAGAAACTCGCTCGATTACAACGGTGTGTGTATTTTTCCCCTAGGGCATTGTAGTTATTGGTTTCCAGCATCAGAATTGCGAAAATTTTTATGGTTTCTCAACCATTCCTTAACTTCAAACTCCCATATCCCGCGAACGGATTGACGAACTCGAAAAATTCCTGTTGCATCTGACAGCAGAAACTCGCCCGATTACAACGGTACGTGTATTTTTGACCTAGGCCATTCCAGTTATTGGTTTCGTGTATCAGACCAGCGAAAATTTTGAAGGTTTCTCAACCATTCCTTAACTTCAAACTCCCATATCTCGCGAACGGATTGACGAACTCGAGAAATTCCTGTTGCATCTGAAAGCAGAAACTCGCCCGATTACAACGGTATGTGTATTTTTGCCCTAGGCCATACTTGTTATTGGATTCGAGTATCAGACCAGCGAAAATTTTGATGGCTTCTCAACCATTCCTTAACTTCAAACTCCCATATCTCGCGAACGGATTGACGAACTCGAGAAATTCCTGTTGCATCTGAAAGTGGAGACTCGCCCGATTACAAAGGTATGTGCATTTTTCCCCTATGCCTTTGTAGTTATTGGTTTCGAGTATCAGACCAGCGAAAATTTTGAAGGTTTCTCAACCATTCCTTCACTTCAAACTCCCATATCTCGCGAACGGATTGACGAACTCGAGAAATTCCTGTTGCATCTGAAAGTGGAAACTCGCCCGATTACAAAGGTATTTGCATTTTTCCCCAAGGCCTTTGTAGTTATTGTTTTCTAGCATCAGAATTGCGAAAACTTTGATGGTTTCTAAACCATTCCTTAACTTCAAACTCCCATATCTCGCGAACGGATTGACGAACTCGAGAAATTCCTGTTGCATCTGACAGCAGAAACTCGCCCGATTACAACGGTACGTGTATTTTTGACCTAGGCCATTCCAGTTATTGGTTTCGTGTATCAGACCAGCGAAAATTTTGAAGGTTTCTCAACCATTCCTTAACTTCAAACTCCCATATCTCGCGAACGGATTGACGAACTCGAGAAATTCCTGTTGCATCTGAAAGTGGAGACTCGCCCGATTACAAAGGTATGTGCATTTTTCCCCTATGCCTTTGTAGTTATTGGTTTCGAGTATCAGACCAGCGAAAATTTTGAAGGTTTCTCAACCATTCCTTCACTTCAAACTCCCATATCTCGCGAACGGATTGACGAACTCGAGAAATTCCTGTTGCATCTGAAAGTGGAAACTCGCCCGATTACAAAGGTATTTGCATTTTTCCCCTAGGCCTTTGTAGTTATTGGTTTCTAGCATCAGAATTGCGAAAACTTTGATGGTTTCTAAACCATTCCTTAACTTCAAACTCCCATATCTCGCGAACGGAATGACGAACTCGAGAAATTCCTGTTGCATCTGAAAGTAGAAACTCGCACGATTACAATGGTGTGTGTACCTTTCCCCTAGGCCATTCCCGTTATTGGTTTCGAGTATCAGACTTGCGAAAATTTTGATGGTTTCTCAATCATTCCTTAACTTCAAACTTCCATATCTCGCGAACAGATTGACGAACTCGAGAATTTCCTATTGCATCTGAAAGCAGAAACTCGCCCGATTACAACGGTATGTGTATTTTTGCCCTAGGCCATACTTGTTATTGGATTCGAGTATCAGACTTGCGAAAATTTTGATGGTTTCTCAAGCATTCCTTAACTTCAAACTCCCATATCTCGCGAACGGATTGACGAACTCGAGAATTTCCTATTGCATCTGAAAGCAGAAACTCGCCCGATTACAATGGTACGTGTATTTTTGCCCTAGGCCATAGTACTTATTGGTTTCGAGTATCAGATTTGCGAAAATTGTGATGGTTTCTCGACCATTCCTTAACTTCAAACTCCCATATCTCGCGAACGGATTGACGCACTCGAGAATTTCCTATTGCATCTGAAAGCAGAAACTCGCCCGATTACAACGGTACGTGTATTTTTGACCTAGGCCATTCCAGTTACTGGTTTCGAGTATCAGACCAGCGAAAATTTTAAAGGTTTCTCAACCATTCCTCAACTTCAAACTCCCATATCTCGCGAACGGATTGACGAACTCGAGAAATTCCTGTTGCATCTGAAAGCAGAAACTCGACCGATGTCAACGGTAGGTCCATTTTTGCCCTAGGCCATAGAAGTTATTGGTTTCGAGTATCAGACTTGCGAAAATTTTCATGGTTTCTCAAGCATTCCTTAACTTCAAACTCCCATATCTCGCGAAAGGATTGACGAACTCGAGAAATTCCTGTTGCATCTGAAAGCAGAAGCTCGACCGATGTCAACGGTAGGTGCATTTTTGCCCTAGGCCATAGAAGTTATTGGTTTCGAGTATCAGCCTTGCGAAAATTTTGATGGTTTCTCAAGCATTCCATAACTTCTAACTCCCACATCTCGCGAACGGATTGACGAACTCGAGAAACTGCTGTTGCATCTGAAAGCAGAAACTCGCCCGATTACAACGGTACGTGTATTTTTCCCCAAGGCCTTTGTAGTTATTGGCTTCGAGTATCAGACTTGCGAAAATTTTGATGGTTTCTCAAGCATTCCTTAACTTCAAACTCCCATATCTCGCGAACGGATTGACGCACTCGAGAATTTCCTATTGCATCTGAAAGCAGAAACTCGCCCGATTACAACGGTACGTGTATTTTTCCCCAAGGCCTTTGTAGTTATTGGCTTCGAGTATCAGACTTGCGATAATTTTGATGGTTTCTCAAGCATTCCTTAACTTCAAACTCCCATATCTCGCGAACGGATTGACGAACTCGAGAAATTCCTATTGCATCTGACAGCAGAAACTCGCCCGATTACAACGGTATGTGTATTTTTCCCCTAGGCAATTGTAGTTATTGATTTCAAGTATCAGACTTGCGAAAATGTTGATGGTTTCTCAACCATTCCTTAACTTCAAACTACCATACCTCGCGAACGGATTGACGAACTCGAGAATTTCATGTTGCATCTGAAAGCAGAAACACGCCCGATTACAACGGTACGTGTATTTTTGACCTAGGCCATTCCAGTTACTGGTTTCGAGTATCAGACCGGCGAAAATTTTAAAGGTTTCTCAACCATTCCTCAACTTCAAACTCCCATATCTCGCGAACGGATTGACGAACTCGAGAAATTCCTGTTGCATCTGAAAGCAGAAGCTCGACCGATGTCAACGGTAGGTGCATTTTTGCCCTAGGCCATAGAAGTTATTGGTTTCGAGTATCAGACTTGCGAAAATTTTGATGGTTTCTCAAGCATTCCATAACTTCTAACTCCCACATCTCGCGAACGGATTGACGAACTCGAGAAACTCCTGTTGCATGTGAAAGCAGAAACTCGCCCGATTACAACGGTACGTGTATTTTCCCCAAGGCCTTTGTAGTTATTGGCTTCGAGTATCAGACTTGCGAAAATTTTGAGGGTTTCTCAAGCATTCCTTAACTTCAAACTCCCATATCTCGCGAAAGGATTGACCAACTCGAGAATTTCCTATTGCATCTGAAAGCAGAAACTCGCCCGATTACAAAGGTACGTGTATTTTTGCCCTAGGCCATAGTAGTTATTGGTTTCGTGTATCGGACTTGTGAAAATTGTGATGGTTTCTCAACCATTCCTTAACTTCAAACTCCCATATCTCGCGAACGGATTGACGAACTCGAGAATTTCCTACTGCATCTAAAAGCAGAAACTCGCCCGATTTCAACGGTATGTGCATTATTCCCCTAGGCCTTTGTAGTTATTGGTTTCGAGTATCAGACTTGCGAAAATTTTGAGGGTTTCTCAAGCATTCCTTAACTTCAAACTCCCATATCTCGCGAAAGGATTGACCAACTCGAGAATTTCCTATTGCATCTGAAAGCAGAAACTCGCCCGATTACAACGGTACGTGTATTTTTCCCCAAGGCCTTTGTAGTTATTGGCTTCGAGTATCAGACTTGCGATAATTTTGATGGTTTCTCAAGCATTCCTTAACTTCAAACTCCCATATCTCGCGAACGGATTGACGAACTCGAGAAATTCCTGTTGCATCTGACAGCAGAAACTCGCCCGATTACAACGGTATGTGTATTTTTCCCCTAGGCAATTGTCGTTATTGATTTCAAGTATCAGACTTGCGAAAATGTTGATGGTTTCTCAACCATTCCTTAATTTCAAACTACCATACCTCGCGAACGGATTGACGAACTCGAGAATTTCCTATTGCATCTGAAAGCAGAAACACGCCCGATTACAACGTTACGTGTATTTTTGACCTAGGCCATTCCAGTTACTGGTTTCGAGTATCAGACCAGCGAAAATTTTAAAGGTTTCTCAACCATTCCTCAACTTCAAACTCCCATATCTCGCGAACGGATTGACGAACTCGAGAAATTCCTGTTGCATCTGAAAGCAGAAACTCGACCGATGTCAACGGTAGGTCCATTTTTGCCCTAGGCCATAGAAGTTATTGGTTTCGAGTATCAGACTTGCGAAAATTTTGATGGTTTCTCAAGCATTCCTTAACTTCAAACTCCCATATCTCGCGAAAGGATTGACGAACTCGAGAAATTCCTGTTGCATCTGAAAGCAGAAGCTCGACCGATGTCAACGGTAGGTGCATTTTTGCCCTAGGCCATAGAAGTTATTGGTTTCGAGTATCAGCCTTGCGAAAATTTTGATGGTTTCTCAAGCATTCCATAACTTCTAACTCCCACATCTCGCGAACGGATTGACGAACTCGAGAAACTCCTGTTGCATCTGAAAGCAGAAACTCGCCCGATTACAACGGTACGTGTATTTTTGCCCTAGGCCATAGTAGTTATTGGTTTCGAGTATCAGACTTGCGAAAATTGTAATGGTTTCTCAACCATTCCTTAACTTCAAACTCCCATATCTCGCGAACGGATTGACGAACTCGAGAAATTCCTGTGGCATCTGACAGCAGAAACTCGCACGATTTCAACGGTATGTGCATTCTTGCCCTAGGCCATAGTAGTTATTGGCTTCGAGTATCAGACTTGCGAAAATTTTGAGGGTTTCTCAAGCATTCCTTAACTTCAAACTCCCATATCTCGCGAAAGGATTGACCAACTCGAGAATTTCCTATTGCATCTGAAAGCAGAAACTCGCCCGATTACAAAGGTACGTGTATTTTTGCCCTAGGCCATAGTAGTTATTGGTTTCGTGTATCGGACTTGTGAAAATTGTGATGGTTTCTCAACCATTCCTTAACTTCAAACTCCCATATCTCGCGAAAGGATTGACCAACTCGAGAATTTCCTATTGCATCTGAAAGCAGAAACTCGCCCGATTACAACGGTATGTGTATTTTTGCCCTAGGCCATACTTGTTATTGGATTCGAGTATCAGACTTGCGAAAATTTTGATGGTTTCTCAAGCATTCCTTAACTTCAAACTCCCGTATCTCGCGAACGGATTGACGAACTCGAGAATTTCCTATTGCATCTGAAAGCAGAAACTCGCCCGATTTCAACGGTATGTGCATTTTTCCCCTAGGCCTTTGTAGTTATTGGTTTCGAGTATCAGACTTGCGAAAATTTTGATGGTTTCTCAAGCATTCCTTAACTTCAAACTCCCATATCTCGCGAACGGATTGACGAATTCGAGAATTTCCTATTGCATCTGAAAGCAGAAACTCGCCCGATTACAATGGTACGTGTATTTTTGCCCTCGGCCATAGTACCTATTGGTTTCGAGTATCAGACTTGCGAAAATTGTGATGGTTTCTCGACCATTCCTTAACTTCAAACTCCCATATCTCGCGAACGGATTGACGCACTCGAGAATTTCCTATTGCATCTGAAAGCAGAAACTCGCCCGATTACAACGGTACGTGTATTTTTCCCCAAGGCCTTTGTAGTTATTGGCTTCGAGTATCAGACTTGCGATAATTTTGATGGTTTCTCAAGCATTCCTTAACTTCAAACTCCCATATCTCGCGAACGGATTGACGAACTCGAGAAATTCCTGTTGCATCTGACAGCAGAAACTCGCCCGATTACAACGGTATGTGTATTTTTCCCCTAGGCAATTGTAGTTATTGATTTCAAGTATCAGACTTGCGAAAATATTGATGGTTTCTCAACCATTCCTTAACTTCAAACTACCATACCTCGCGAACGGATTGACGAACTCGAGAATTTCCTATTGCATCTGAAAGCAGAAACACGCCCGATTACAACGGTACGTGTATTTTTGACCTAGGCCATTCCAGTTACTGGTTTCGAGTATCAGACCAGCGAAAATTTTAAAGGTTTCTCAACCATTCCTCAACTTCAAACTCCCATATCTCGCGAACGGATTGACGAACTCGAGAAATTCCTGTTGCATCTGAAAGCAGAAACTCGACCGATGTCAACGGTAGGTGCATTTTTGCCCTAGGCCATAGAAGTTATTGGTTTCGAGTATCAGACTTGCGAAAATTTTGAGGGTTTCTCAAGCATTCCTTAACTTCAAACTCCCATATCTCGCCAAAGGATTGACCAACTCGAGAATTTCCTATTGCATCTGAAAGCAGAAACTCGCCCGATTACAAAGGTACGTGTATTTTTGCCCTAGGCCATAGTAGTTATTGGTTTCGTGTATCGGACTTGTGAAAATTGTGATGGTTTCTCAACCATTCCTTAACTTCAAACTCCCATGTCTCGCGAACGGATTGACGAACTCGAGAATTTCCTACTGCATCTAAAAGCAGAAACTCGCCCGATTTCAACGGTATGTGCATTATTCCCCTAGGCCTTTGTAGTTATTGGTTTCGAGTATCAGACTTGCGAAAATTTTGAGGGTTTCTCAAGCATTCCTTAACTTCAAACTCCCATATCTCGCGAAAGGATTGACCAACTCGAGAATTTCCTATTGCATCTGAAAGCAGAAACTCGCCCGATTACAACGGTATGTGTATTTTTGCCCTAGGCCATACTTGTTATTGGATTCGAGTATCAGACTTGCGAAAATTTTGATGGTTTCTCAAGCATTCCTTAACTTCAAACTTCCATATCTCGCGAACGGATTGACGAACTCGAGAATTTCCTATTGCATCTGAAAGCAGAAACTCGCCCGATGACAACGGTATGTGTATTTTTGCCCTAGGCCATACTTGTTATTGGATTCGTGTATCAGACTTGCGAAAATTTTGATGGTTTGTCAAGCATTCCTTAACTTCAAACTCCCATATCTCGCGATCGGATTGACGAACTCGAGAATTTCCTATTGCATCGGAAAGCAGAAACTCGCCCGATTACAATGGTACGTGTATCTTTGCCCTAGGCTATAGTAGTTATTGGTTTCGAGTATCAGACTTGCAAAAATTGTGATGGTTTCTCAACCATTCCTTAACTTCAAACTCCCATATCTCGCGAACGGATTGACGAACTCGAGAATTTCCTATTGCATCTGAAAGCAGAAACTCGCCCGATTACAACGGTACGTGTATTTTTCCCCAAGGCCTTTGTAGTTATTGGCTTCGAGTATCAGACTTGCGATAATTTTGATGGTTTCTCAAGCATTCCTTAACTTCAAACTCCCACATCTCGCGAACGGATTGACGAACTCGAGAAACTCCTGTTGCATCTGAAAGCAGAAACTCGCCCGATTACAACGGTACGTATATTTTTCCCCAAGGCCTTTGTAGTTATTGGCTTCGAGTATCAGACTTGCGAAAATTTTGAGGGTTTCTCAAGCATTCCTTAACTTCAAACTCCCATATCTCGCGAAAGGATTGACCAACTCGAGAATTTCCTATTGCATCTGAAAGCAGAAACTCGCCCGATTACAATGGTACGTGTATTTCTGCCCTAGGCTATAGTAGTTATTGGTTTCGAGTATCAGACTTGCAAAAATTGTGATGGTTTCTCAACCATTCCTTAACTTCAAACTCCCATATCTCGCGATCGGATTGACGAACTCGAGAATTTCCTATTGCATCTGAAAGCAGAAACTCGCCCGATTACAACTGTACGTGTATTTTTCCCCATGGCCTTTGTAGTTATTGGCTTCGAGTATCAGACTTGCGATAATTTTGATGGTTTCTCAAGCATCCTTAACTTCAAACTCCCATATCTCGCGAACGGATTGACGAACTCGAGAAATTCCTTTTGCATCTGACAGCAGAAACTCGCCCGATTACAACGGTATGTGTATTTTCCCCCTAGACCACTGTAGTTATTGGTTTCGAGTATCAGACTTGCGAAAATTTTGATGGTTTCTCAACCATTCCTTAACTTCAAACTACCATATCTCGCGAACGGATTGACGAACCCGAGAATTTCCTATTGCATCTGAAAGCAGAAACACGCCGGATTACAACGGTACGTGTATTTTTGACCTAGGCCATTCCAGTTATTGGTTTCGAGTATCAGACCAGCGAAAATTTTGATGGTTCCTCGAGCATTCCATAACTTCTAACTCCCACATCTCGCGAACGAATTGACGAACTCGAGAAACTCCTGTTGCATCTGAAAGCAGAAACTCGCCCGATTACAACGGTATGTGTATTTTTCCCCTAGGCCATTGTAGTTATTTGTTTCTAGCATCAGAATTGCGAAAATTTTGATGGTTTCTCAACCATTCCTTAACTTCAAACTCCCATATCTCGCGAACGGAATGACGAACTCGAGAATATCCTATTGCATCTGAAAGCAGAAACTCGCCCGATTACAACGGTATGTGTATTTTTGCCCTAGGCCATACTTGTTATTGGATTCGAGTATCAGACTTGCTCAAATTTTGATGGTTTCTCAAGCATTCCTTAACTTCAAACTCCCATATCTCGCGAACGGATTGACGAACTCGAGAATTTCCTATTGCATCTGAAAGCAGAAACACGCCCGAATACAAAGGTAGGTGTATTTTTCCCCAAGGCCTTTGTAGTTATTGGCTTCGAGTATCAGACTTGCGATAATTTTGATGGTTTCTCAAGCATTCCTTAAATTCAAACTCCCATATCTCGCGAACGGATTGACGAACTCGAGAATTTCCTATTGCATCTGAAAGCAGAAACTCGCCCGATTACAACGGTACGTGTATTTTTGCCCTAGGCCATAGTAGTTATTGGTTTCGAGTATCAGACTTGCGAAAATTGAGATGGTTTCTCAACCATTCCTTAACTTCAAACTCCCATATCTCGCGAACGGATTGACGAACTCGAGAATTTCCTATTGCATCTGAAAGCAGAAACACGCCCGAATACAAAGGTAGGTGTATTTTTCCCCAAGGCCTTTGTAGTTATTGGCTTCGAGTATCAGACTTGCGATAATTTTGATGGTTTCTCAAGCATTCCTTAAATTCAAACTCCCATATCTCGCGAACGGATTGACGAACTCGAGAAATTCCTGTGGCATCTGACAGCAGAAACTCGCCCGATTACAACGGTACGTGTATTTTTGACCTAGGCCATTCCAGTTATTGGTTTCGTGTATCAGACCAGCGAAAATTTTGATGGCTTCTCAACCATTCCTTAACTTCAAACTCCCATACCTCGCGAACGGATTGACGAACTCGAGAAATTCCTGTTGCATCTTAAAGTGGAGACTCGCCCGTTTACAAAGGTATGTGCATTTTTCCCCTATGCCTTTGTGGTTATTGGTTTCGAGTATCAGACCAGCGAAAATTTTGAAGGTTTCTCAACCATTCCTTCAATTCAAACTCCCATATCTCGCGAACGGATTGACGAACTCGAGAAATTCCTGTTGCATCTGAAAGTGGAAACTCGCCCGATTACAAAGGTATTTGCATTTTTCCCCTAGGCCTTTGTAGTTATTGGTTTCTAGCATCAGAATTGCGAAAACTTTGATGGTTTCTAAACCATTTCTTAACTTCAAACTCCCATATCTCGCGAACGGAATGACGAACTCGAGAAATTCCTGTTGCATCTGAAAGTAGAAACTCGCACGATTACAATGGTGTGTGTACCTTTCCCCTAGGCCAATCCCGTTATTGGTTTCGAGTATCAGACTTGCGAAAATTTTGATGGTTTCTCAATCATTCCTTAACTTCAAACTTCCATATCTCGCGAACGGATTGACGAACTCGAGAATTTCCTATTGCATCTGAAAGCAGAAACTCGCCCGATTACAACGGTATGTGTATTTTTGCCCTAGGCCGTACTTGTTATTGGATTCGAGTATCAGACTTGCGAAAATTTTG